>NC_056729.1:1747897880-1747982880 GCF_019279795.1 Protopterus annectens | reverse complement strand
TGCCTGCTATCATTCTTAATGTCTATATGTTAGTAGGAGTAATGTGTCAGTCCCTAGGACCCTAGGTTGTCAGTGAATGTGCTATGTGATGCCTCTTGGCCAAAGCCAGGGTGTACAAAGCATGACTACATCTGCTTACAGGGACATCATCAGGGGGTTCCTCCTCTGAGCCCTCCTATGACTGTGGCTGTGGTGACCTAGGCAGTGGTGGGGGCTGTGTATCCCTTCCCTTTGCTGATCCTGCTGCAGCTGTTTCCACAGGATCAGATTGTGTAGCATAGCACATACTGTGAATATATGTGCACATGTGGCTGGAAAATACTGCAGGGCTCCACCAGATATATCTAGGCACAGGAACCATGAAACCAGAAGACCAAACACACATTCTATGATCCTAGTTTGTGTGTGTGCCTCATTATGGCATTATTCTGTGGGTGTGTGTGCATTTCTGATGGGTGTCATCATTCACAGTTCCAGGGCATAGCCAGCATCTCCCAGTAAATGGAAATGTGGGATGTCCCCCTAACAAACATCTGGTACAGCTGTGATGTGTGCCACATATGGGAGTCATGATAACTGCCAGGGCTGCCAGGACACATATTCAGAATAACCCCCTGGGCATTGCACACATCATGACAGTTGATGGAGTGGTACCCCTTGAGGTTAACATAGATTCCACTCTGCTCACCAGGTGGTGCCTTGTGGTGTACATGAGTGCAATCTATGGCACCCAGTACTTCAGGGTAGTGTGCTACATGGAAGAAGTTTTGCATATTGCTGGCCCTTGCCTCAAGGGAGAGGGTGAAAAAATATGTGTTCATTTGCATGTGTTAGCATAGCATCCAGGAACTGGTGGAGTGCCCTGGATGCAGATGTCTGTGACACTCCATCATATCCCCAGTTGTTCTTTGAAAAGTACCTGTAACTAGTATCCTAAGGGCTACACATACCTTTGTTTTCACTGGAATGGGTTCCCCTCTGTTGGCTCTGGCAGAGCTCAATGAGTTCTTGTAGTATGTCCCTGTCCACCCAGTAGTGCTCTACAATCTCCAGCTCACGTAGCTATTGGAAAGTTATCCTGAGTGAACACTCTTCTCCTTCTCAACCTAGACCTATTGTCAGCAACACCAGCAGCATGGACTTCAGCATCTAGCACATACAGATGTAGCAGACTGGCAGCAGCCCCTAGCATTATCTCAGTTAAAATTCCCAAGTCTGTAGTTCAATGGTCCAGAGTACTGGGGAAAAATCTGAATGTAGGGTGTATGCATACTTTATATAGGTCTGCTGTAGGCCCACCATGTGTGATTGGCTAATTATTATGCATTTCACATGCCTAGATTATAATTAACATCATTTACTGGCCCTACTTTATTGAGTGACGAGGCGCTCTGCACCTTGCCATGCAACATAGCTTATACAAAAGTCTAAATCAATAACTGACTATATATGATTTTAATTACTTGCTACCTACATCATCACTGTGACCTGGGTGGTCTTTCTGTGCAAACAAACTCAGCTATGCAGTGCACCCCACAAACACACACACTGGGAATTAAGAAATCCTAAAAGTAATGGGACCCCCCCCCAATGGCATCCACATCCAGTGCAAATATCAACTCGGTGTAAGAGCCTACACAAAAGGGATCTGTGGACATGGTTGATCCTTTTACTGATTCAATAAATTCACTTAATTTGCATACATATCCATCCAGCCTGGAAATTACATGGTTCATAGCCGTATGACCTGGACAACAGCACCAATGCACCATTGTATGGACCCAACGCAACATCCTATAATAAATTTCTGAGAAATGATATAAAATGCTTTTTTTTCTATTTTTTTTATTTTCAATTAAACACTTTTGTTCACTGTGGCACATAGTGCAAACATGCCAAAATGATTAAAACATTTTTATTTATTTTTACATATTCCCTTCCTTTTTGATACATCCATAATGTACATTTTGAACATATATGTATGTGTTCAAACATTTACTGGGGAATTATGTCCGTATTTTCTGATGTTTTACATCCCCTTCCATCTATGTAGACCCCTGTACATGGAAAGGTTCCGTGTACACTTTGGACATGGACACGGGGTCTACACAGATGCCTTTCTGCTTGTTGGGTCTCTCCATCTGAGACATTTGCATAAGTTTCACTTGCTTATTAGGTAATTTGCATTTCCTGGAACTTTGCTTGTTTGTGCATGCTTGCGCACTAGTAAGTGATGCTTACTGAATCTAAAAATGTTCCCACTCATGTACGCATCGTGACACGATATGTACACAAAAAAAAAATCATGTAGGCTTTACTGAATTCCCCCCTGAGACTAAATTATGGAAAGCTCCTAACTGGAAAACCCCAGGCTCAGATACAGTAATTAACTTCTGGCTAAAAGTATTAACATTTTTGGACAAATATTTAGCTTTGAGTAAGAATTATGAATATGTGCATCCCAAAGGGACAACAGCCTGGCTAACATTACAAAAAATAATACTCCTCCTTAAGAGTGAACATGCAGGCCTTCTCAAAACTAAACACCAAAAACATGCCTTTTGACAATGTACAAGCTATATACTGGAATTTATGCAGAGTTTATAGTAATTTAGAAAACAATTTAATGATGGCAATAGAAGTCATATGAAATGAAGGATAATTTTTTTGCTAAATAAAGCCATAATAGAGAATTGTAAAAAGGGGAAGAATCCAAGTATGGCATGGATGGATGACTAAAAATGCATTTGACAGCATTCTGCAACCATCAATAATGGAGTCCTTAGAGATGTATAAGATAAACCTTACATTGATCAATCACATTGCAGTGAGCATGAAACAATGTCAAACCACTTTTTATATGAGTCAGTGCAAAGGGCAAATTATTATTCCAAAGGTAAAAATTCAAAGGGGGATATTCCAGGGTGATTCTTTGTAATTGCTGATGTTTGTTTTGCCCTTAACCCATTAAGCGGTTTACACAATAGATTAGGCTATGGTTACAATTTACTCTCAAAAACCATTTGCATTTTATGAATGACTTAAATGAATATACTTTATCTGGAAAGGAGTTGAAAGCAAAACTGCAAATTATTAAAAGGTACTCAGATGATATAAGAGTGTCATTTGGTCTTGATAAGTGCAAAAGCAACATTTAAAACAGGAAAGTTGCAGCACAAAGAAAATAACAATCTGGGACAGGAATGTGATATAAAAGGACTTGAACAGGAAGGAGTGTATAACTATATCGGAGTAGACGAAGGATCAGCAATAAAACAAGAACTATTGAGAATAAGCTCAGTAAAGAATACTTCAGAAAATTAAAACTAACACTGGAAACTGCCTGGGCATCTAGGAATAAACTCTAAGCTGTAAACCAATTTGGTCTTCCTGCTCTACTTTACAATTTTGGGTGATTGATGTCAAAAACAATTGGATCATTTGAAAAGGAACACAAGAAAAATGCTCCATGCTTATCAAATGATATATAAACATTACTGTATAACAAGATTATATATTTCTCACTCTGAAGGAGATATGGGCCTCCTCATAACTGATTATGTGTATAGAACTGATATTGCGGGACTGCATAGATATCTGCTGACCACACCAGACCCAAACACTGCTGCTGAATCGATGGTTCTTTTGATCCGACCTCAGATCCAACTTCAGCCACTCTTAGACTTTAGGATTGACAGCTCAAGTTCCTCTCCTTAATCATAATTCCTTGCTGTCCCCAAGATTACCTCAGATCTCCTTTTCAGCCCAAACACAACAGACGTTATCTGCTACTGCTCAGGCTCACCTCAGCTAGGTTTACTGTAACATTTGTTATTTCTAGGCAGATTTCTTCTGAGGTTTTCAAAGTCTGCTTTGTTCTAAATGTTCCTCCTTACCTTATGAGAAATAATGTACACAAACACTATAAATATATATATATATCTATGTATATATCTATATATATATATATATCTATATATATATATATATATATATATATATATATATATATATAAAACACATACACCCAAAATCAGGTTGTCTATGAATGATTTAGCACCTGGTTCCCCACGAATGTGTGGTGAATTGCTGGAGAGAGGTGGCCCCCTTCCATCCATGCTCCGACCCAGTGACGAGCGGTGCTCCTCATCGACCTTGCGGCCAGCTATACCTGGCCAAACTGATATCCGTGGCTCTGTGGTATCATTACTTTTAGATGGGATTATGACTTAGAGATGTTCAGTCATACTCTGACAGATGGTAGCTTTGCACCATTGGCTCCTCAGCCAAGCGCATACACCAAATATCTGAACCTGCTGTTCCTCTTGTACTGAGCAGGATTACTATCACAACAACATATCATCAGTAGGGTAAAGCTAACCTGTCTCATGAAGGTCTAACCCCAGTTCACATTCCCTATTAGTGGGTGAACAATCCAACACTTGGTGAATTCTGCTTCACAATGATAGGGAGAGCTGACATTGAAGGATCAAAAAATGATATTGCTATGAACACTTGGCCACCACAGGTCAGTTATCCCTGTGGCAAATATATATAGGTCTAGTTTAGATATGGATGAGACCATAAGATCAAAGCTTTGAAACTTTGAACAGTTTAAATGGAGATCGCTGTGCAGTGCAGAGTGAGAAATTTACCATTATCTTTACTGTAGTGTGATCTTGGAGTTGGTATATTTAATAAGTGGGCATGTGGTGGCTGCAGGGGGCTTGCCCCACTGCATAAATGTAAAAAAAAATGTTTTTATTGAAGTTTCAAACTTTTAAAACTTCAATGTTATGGTCTCAACCATATGAAGTTCTAGGTTTTGAAAGTTCGATCTTCCAAAGTAAATCCATAGATATATATATATATATATATATATATATATATATATATATATATATATATATATATATATATATATATATATATATATTTCTATAAATAGATACTCTGCTCTTGTTGCTTCATGCCTTTGGTGCCTTTTCATTCTTTTCTCCTCTTAGCTTACTAGTACTATCTTGATATTACTTGTACTACCATTGTTGGTATTTGGTACTGTGTTTTTTGTATATTGTGTGACAAGTTGCTAGTAGTTTTTTTCCTGTAAAAGTTCTTCTCTGTATTGCTCTGTCATGTCTGAGAAGCCATCATGTTTAAAAAAAATGTATGGTGTGCAGCCACAAAATTCCAAACTCAGGCAAAGAAAAATTTTCCTTTCTGCTGCGGTGAACTGTCTAATGAGAAAAAAACAAGAAGCAATGACAGCTGGTTCACCAAGGCTAGCATTATTCTGTCAGTTCGAATCTTTCCAAACTCGGATGTATTTCAAAAATGTGTTTATCGTTTGTATGTGGCCCACCTTGGCGTTTGGTCGCCACACCATCATTGAGCATTGAACAAACCTGTTCAGAAAGGACTTTTCCCTGCTCCTGTTGAGGATAAGTCAAAGTCTGTTGCATCTATTTCTGAAGCCTTTTTCCCCATTCCACTTCCCTTATAAGCTTGGCCTAGTAGGGGATGTTTTTATTCTGAAGAAGTTCATATTCCTGTGAATGAAAGTGCTCAACAAATTTGTGTCTTTGATCCTGTGGTGCTTTTGTGTCCTTTGTTTGTTATTTCTAGATCCTCCCTATCTTGTAAAAAATCCTTGGACAAACATAGAGGGGAGAAGAGTGACAAGCCCTGGGGAAAAGGGTAAGTTAACAAGGAAGCACTCCCCTGACCACTATCCTTCTTCTTTACCAGCTTTGACTTTGGCCCCCAAAAGGCCTACATCATCAGATCCTAATCTTTCCTCAGCGCTGAAATATGTAAGGTCCAGGACTCTACCCTTAATAGGACTGACATTTTCATTGGAGACAGTCATATCTAGACTGTGTGCCCTTTTTATTCAAGAGATAACAGTGTGGGAAGTATCCAGGCATCATTCAATGGCTTCTCTAAGGTCTGTTAGGTCTACTAGAGGCTTTACAGAACAGATGCAGATAGGATGATGAGGAAGTTCCTCAGAACCTAAATTAAGCTGGGGTTTCTCCCGGTTCTGTCCCCATTGGACTTGTGAGCTTTGTCCTTCTCCCTTATGAATGGTTGCTCCTACAGGGATTCTGGATCTGAGATTTCCACAAGAGTTGTCCACACCAGATCTGAAGATGTGGACATCTTCCCTTTCAGCAACTTCTCTGATCCAACCAGACCTGAGTTTCTCAGATCTGGAGGGATCTCAGATCTGAGGCTATGGCACTGGTTCTGGAGCAGGGGATCAACTCCAAAGTTGTTAGTGCCATCTCTTCATTTTGGATGTTTGGAATTATATAGTTGAATCCAGCACCAGAGTCAGATCAGGTTCAGACTGTGTTCCTAGATGATCCAGGTGTGGATGGTACAGCTCCTACTGGGGTGGTTCTGAGTTTCCCCTTGGCCTCTGCTTTCAAGGTAGTCAAGAGAACTGTCTTCACTGCTGTTGAATGGTCTTCTCTCCCCCTCTTGACTCAATCTGCCCCTCAGCAGGTATTCCTTCTGCATCATGAGTGTTTCCTCAACCCAACAGTGGTGGAACAAATCTTATGTAATGGTACCAGCCATGCAGCAATATTTTTGCCTTTCCCATCAGCCCCAAATGGTGCAGGTATTTTGCCCTGATCCCCCCAGAGGGGGAGTCACTGAGGGATGCTCTGACACATGCTTGGTCCTTCAGGCTGCTCTATGCCTTTACTCCAACTCCTGTAATTCCAAAATCTCTGCAATAAGCTTTGCGGATGAAGATCACTGTCATCCACCTTGCCCCTTTCTGGCCTTGACAGGTGTGGTTTCACTTCCTTTAGCCTCATGTACTACACCCTCCTTGGGTTTTGGACCCTGACCCAGACTTTCTTTCTCACCTTTTTGGAATGTGTCATCTAGATATTTCAGCTGTCAAACTAACTGCTTGCTATCTCCAATTCCAATGATGTCTAGTCAGTTCAGCCTCTCTTCTCAAGTGATCTACACTCTCACTTCTTCCCAGAGATTATTCTCCAGGAAAACTGATACATCTAAGTGGAAAACATTTTCTGTTTGTCCCTCCCTAATGGAGTATGGATTCTTTGTTGACATTTATCCCAGTGGTGTTAGACTTCCTAGCTTCCACTTTTCACTATGATGCTAGTTTCTCTACTGCTAAACTTTAGTTAGCAGCTATTTCACATTTTCATTTTGGAGAGAATCAAGCTACTTTGGCTTACCTCAAACTATGTAAGGCCTTCTTGAGAGGTATACTTCATATTAGACCCCTCCCAACTTAAGGATCTTACTTCTCCTTAGGGCATGATCATTTTGCTCCAAGCTTTAACACAGCCATTCATTAAACCTGCCTCCAGGATCGGCATTACATTTTTGACATGGAAAACTATTACATCAGGTCAGAGAGTAACACAACTTCAAGCCCTGTCCTTCAAATCTTTATACATTGTCTTCCACAAGGTTAGGCTATCCTTACTAACTAATCCATCTTTCATACCAAAGGCATATATGGTGACCTCCTTCAACCAATGCATCAATCTGCCACTTTTATTTGCTAATGCAAAGAGCCACTGAGCACTTGATCACTTTGGGTCTCCTCCCACTTGTGTGAGCAAGGAATCCTCTCACTTCAGCTAAAAGCAAAGAAAATTCTAACCTGCAATCATCAAAAAATATACTGCAGCTCCAGGTTTAACTCCAGAAACTTTTGATGCCACTTGTTAGTGTAGGTGCCTGCTTTTGTGACTACTGTTATGCCTTGTTAAAATCTGTTACAGTCAGCTAGATCGCATACCCCAGGGACGAGAGCTGCAAACCTTCTTCCTCTTAGCCCACCCCCACCCCTTTCATCTGTTTCACTGTTGATACATTTTGCTTAACTTATTTATTTTATGTTAAGGTATTTAGCCCCTCTCAATAGAGTCATAGCTTTCAGTCCCTCCCTCCCAGTACTTATTCTTCTCTAATTACATACTACCTGCTTGTCTCTGCCTTTTCAGCTAGCATAGGGCTCCCCTGAGTTACCTGCTCACTCATATTACCTTACTGATTATTTTTCTTTTTTTTCCTTTCTCTTGTGCTTTCTCCTTGCAGGGTCAATCTGCTCCGTTCACCCTTGATATGCTCGAGCTCACTCCGCCCCCTACCCTACCCCCATTTCCACTCACCCTAGCTTTAATTTCCTTTATACTTCTCTCCTCTCCACCCTCTTCATTTCTGATCAACCCCCTCCCATTTAGGTTAATCCCTTCCTACCATACTTCATTTCATATACCCTCCCCTAATCTCCTACTCTCAAATCTACCTTAGTCCCCTTCTCTATCAATCACCTATCTCTCTTTAAACTTCCTACACATTACTGCTCTTACTAACATTCACCCAACTCTTCTTTACTATGTCACCTCACCACCTACATATCCCCTCTCTCCTCCTACTAGCACTATCTACTTCATACCTTATGCCTCTTCCTTACATAGCATCAACATCAACTCTCTCAAACAACCATCACCATTATAGCTACCTTCACACAACTCTAATCTCTCCTCACCTATATCCTATCTCTCCTACCACTTAGTATTCAATTAAGACATATCCTAATGTTTCATTTTCCACATTTACAAAACCCATAACTCTATAGATTTGGCCTACTCTCTTTACTGACTGATTTCACTGATGCACTACTCTTGGATGGCGACATCCACCTCAACCCTGGGCCACCCATCACCACATCTTACAAGCAAACACCTCCCACCTCAACCGCTTCAACAACACCCTATAGCCACAGTCCATCTCCTAAATCCCTAACTATTTTCTTTTTAAATATTCAAAGCATTATTAACTAAACTACAGACTTGCACTCTTGGATTGACGTCAACTCCCCCCACATCTTAACCCTCTCAGAAACCTGGTTAAAACCTCCCATCTCTAGCTCAGAAATCCTTCCCCCAGGCTACAATATCTTCCATGCAGACAGAGCAAATAAAAGAGGTGGAGGTGTTTCTATCCTCTCCAAACCAACTTACTCTCTCTCCACTCTCACTTTCTATACCTAGCTTTGCTCCTGCTGAAATGCTAATAGCAAACTGTCACCTTAACCCTATAAAAAATTGCAATTGTATCCATCTACATCTCCCCAGGGGACAGCATCCCTATCCCTGAAACCTTTCTCTCTTGGCTCACCCTAAACATTACTTATGAAACCATTATACTTGGCGACATAAATATAGATTGGACCGCTCTTTCTTCCTCATCTCCTTGTCATAGTCTCAATCTGTAGGGTTTACACCAACTAATATCTTCCCCTACCAGGTCCAACAGAAGCTCTACTTCAGGATCTACAATAGACTGGATCCATACTACTGACCCTTGTCTCTACCATAACCCTGGCATTCTCCCTAACTCTCTAAGTGACCATTCTCCTGTTTATATCCATAGATACTCCCAACACCCTGCCAATGAACACCTTTACAGAGTATGCCGTGATCTGACTCACTTCAATCCAGACAATTTCATCTCCACTTTGTCCAACATAAACTGGTCCTTCCTTAAAAATCTCCCCCTTAATGATGCTGTATCCTCTGTTTCTAGATGTACTAAATTCCATGGCACCTTCCAGGAAAATCAGGTTAAAATCAAAATGTGCTCCCTGTTTAACTAACCAAACATGCTCTATCATGCATCTGAGGGATGCTGCCTGGAAAACTTGGGCCAGAAATAAAACTCCTCCCTTACTCCAAAGTTACAAGGAACTTAGAAATAGGTGTAAAAAACTAGTTACCAGAGACAAAAAAAATATTCTTTGCCACCAACCAAAGTAGCCTAAGTAACAACCCTAAAAAATGTTGGTCTCCCATAAATAATATCCTCCACCCTGGTAATCCTCATACCCCCAACCTGTTCCCTCTCAATACTGCCTCAGAAACTGCTGCTCTTTTAAATTATTATTTTATTGAAACAATCCAAAAACTAACTCCAAATAGCTCTACTGTCTCCTCTCTACCTTTACATGCCAGTCCTCCTTCCTCCAATACATTCTCCCTACAACCAGTTCCCATTGCCTTCATCAAATCCTAACTAAATAAACTTAAGCCCTGCTCTCCCTCTGTTAACAATCTGCCTTTGTACTTTCTTAAAATTGCTGCCAATGCTATCGCTTACCCTGTCTCTATCCTAATTATTCGTTCTATTACTGAATCTCTTGTCCCAGATATATGGAATTCCTTCCACACAATCCCTCTTCACAAAGGAGGAAACTCCACTGAGCCTTCAAATTATTATCCCATTGCTATACTATCCCCCCTTTCCAAAATTCTAGAAAAGTGTGTTCACACTCAGCTACTTAAACACCTGCTATCTAATAACCTTCTTACTCCCACCCAACACGACTTCAGATCCCACCACAGTACATCAACAGCTCTACTCTCATTCACCCAAATAGTAGCAGAAGCTCGTGACAACAACCTAATAGTTTCCTGCTTATTCCTCGGCCTCTCCAAAGCATTTGATACTGACTCTCACTCTAAACTGATAACTAAACTTTCTGACCTTCATCTCTCCACCTCCTCTTTAAGCTGGTTTTCTAGCTACTTATCTAATAGAAAACAATCTATATGCTGGAAAACTGTCACCTCCCCCTTTCTTCCTGTTAACACCGGTGTTCCCAAGGTTCTATATTGGGTCTTGTCTTGTTCAATACTTTTACTAACAGTTTATGCTCTGCTACCATCCTCTCCACACTTACAATGTGTCGACGACTCAGCCCTTATTACCACTGGCCACAGCTTCCCAGAACTCCTTGCTCTTACCCAAGACACTTTTACATCCATTGAAACCTGGCTCACTGATAATCAACTAATTCTAAATACAAAAGAAAAAAACTAAAATTCTACTTTTCCTTCCTAAAACATTGGCAACACACAAATCCACTTTCTCTGTTATCTCCCTCAACAATATCACTATCAGACCAGAACCCCATACTAAATTGCTTGGTGTTATAATTGACACTGAATTAAAATTCAACATACATGTCCATCATTGCATAAAAAAAAACACCAGAAACTTGGTCTCCTGTACCGTATAACCACAGACTGCTTTCACCCTCCACCAAACCCTCCCTGGCCCTGTCTCTTCTGTTACCCTGTCTTTTGTATCCAGCTCCTGTTTTACTAACCTACAGTCTTCACCTCTCTCTAAACTAGAACAAACATACAATAAAATAGCTAGATTCACCTCTAATCTCCCTTACAAATCTCACCAGTGGCTCGCCCCAAAATCATTACAATGGCCTGAATTCCCTAAACAATTGTTTCTTTCTCAACTGCATATCACACACTCAGTTATTTATAATCCCATTTCCTGTCCCTCCATCTCTAATATTGTATTTCTATATAACCCCCGACCTCAACTTCATACATCTGACAAACATCTTCTTGAAATTTACAAACCATCAAAAAATGTCGATAAGTCCCTGTATAAATACTTTGTAGCTCACACCTGGAACTCCTTTCCACTTAAAATAAGAAGTATTCCCCATAAGTTCCATTTCAAACTACAACTCAAACACTACCTTCTTAAGACCTGGTCCTGCCCTTGCCAAGCTCCGACCTGATCTCTAACTGATTTCTTCCTAAATTCTACTTTTGATTACTTTGTTTTTCTCTCATTTTATCTGCCTTTCTTTCTTGCTCTTCTTTACAGTATATCTACAGTCAGGTTCTTGTAAATATTCCTACTCAGGGATTATCCTGCCACTATTGTATTGGATTTTTTTTTAATTTATATATAAATATATTGTCTTTGTTGATTTTATTTTATGTAAATGTTTCTTGTCAATATTACTTTTGTAATGTTTAGTCTTTGTATTAATTACTGCTTTTTGACATGTCTGTAATTGTAATTGGAGCTTTTCTCCTAGGGTCTCCACTGAAAATGGGCCTTTGGCTCAGTTGGACCAACCCAGTTAACAAATGACAATAAATAAGATAAATAAATAAGATAAATAAATAAAGATGAGAGCATAGGCTTTGTTTATTGGACTTACATCACCAACTATGTTTCTATCTCCATTATAACAAATTGTTCAAGTAAACAGACCATTTTGTCTACTTTTCTAAAACCAATATGGGTCAAGGTGCTTTGAAAGTATCTTTATCTAGATGGTCAGCTAACTACATCTCCCATGTGTGTAAGGAAAAAGGCTTGATATTACCTAGACTAGTCATAGCTCACCTAGAGATTTGTCTCAGCCTCCTCAGCATTCTTTTCCAGGGCCTCAACTGATGATATTTGTGTTGCTGCCTCTTGGTTCAACATGCACACCTTCATTTCACCATTCCAAACTGTATGTGCTTTCCAGAAATGGGGCAGCTTTTAGTTCAGCCATCCTCTGAAACATCCTTCTGTGAGATCACCCTAAAAGATACGTAGCTGAAAAATCTGTCCCATCCTTTGAGGAATGGATGGAACAGACAGCATCAGATACAAAAGTTATATACTTATGATAATGTTTGATCTGTGTTGTCTGAGCCCATTGTTCCCAACTTCCCACTCTCCTTCCTCTTCATGGAAGATTTTATTATTCGATTCTAGTATAACAGTATGGTCTGCTCCCTGGGCAAGATATTATGCTCCTTCAGTTCCAGGCCAAAGTCTTGTCGTAAATTCTTTGTGTATTTGAGTTTCGTTACCTTGTTTTTTCTACTGGTGTTCTGTCATTGATTGTAGGTTGCAGGCAAATTCGATCTGAGATCATCTTGAGGACAGGATGGAATAATGGCTAAGGGAAGGAGACTAAGTTGTGGATCCCAAAGTCTAAGAGTGATAGAAGCTGGATCTGTGGATGGATCTGAAGACACATCCATTTAAGAAGGACAGAATCAGACAACACAGATCTATTGCTATGGTAAGTATATATCTTTCACTTTTACAACATGAGGAAAAGAAGTCAAAGATGACACTCTTGCTTAGTTTAGCAGAAACCTTTCAGTATAAAATAGGAATAGAAATCAAACCAGAAAAAGACAAAAATATAGCAACTGAATATGCTAAAAAATAAAAATAACAAAAGAAAGAATATAAGAAAAAGGATCAGATGAAAAGGAAAGAAAATTGGAAAATCCATAAACATAATGTCATGCAGAGATCTCATGGAACAACCTCATGTTGACCAAGATTTGAAGCAAGAATAGTTAAGGAGAAATTAATTGAATCTAAAATATGAAATGCTAATAGTACTGGACCAGGACAGTGGACTATGCACACATTGTTTTACAAAGTCCATTGAACATGTGGGAGAAACAGACACATGCAGGATCTGTATATTTGTGTGTAGTGGGATTTACCTGACCTTAGAGGCGGTTTGTTATGGAAAGCAATCAGTTTAGTACTTGTGTGGTGTGACTTACCTTATTTGAGAGACTTTTCATTGTGGTCAGGTTAAATCTGATGAGTAGTGGGAATTACCTGACCACAATAGTCCTTCATTGTGGAATGCAAACAAGTTAGAGCTGGTGCATAAAATGAGTTACTGTCCTCAATGGGCCTTCATCGTGGAAAGCAGTCAGTTCAGATTTGGTGCATAATGAGGATTTCCTGTCCACAGAGTCTGTTTATTTCAGAAAGCAATCATTTAGAAATTACCCATACTGGTATTTATCTGCCCTCAGAGGCCCTTCATTGCAGAAAGCAGTCAGTTTAGAACTGTTGCATAGTAGGAAGTACATGATCTCAGAGGACCTTCATTACGAAAATAAATCAGTTTAGAGGTGTTGCATAGCAGGACTTAGTTGAAATCAGAGGTCCTTTGCTATGGAAAGCAATCTATTTAGTGGGACTTAGATTTCAGAGGACGTTTGTTGTAAAATGCAGTCAGTTTTGAACTGGTGTGAAGGGGGATTTACCTGATTTCTGAGGCCCTTAGTTGCGTAAAGCATTTTGGTTTAGAGCTAGAACATAGCATAACCTTTGACATCCTTTGTTGCAGAAAACAATAATTTTAGAGCTGACACATGCCATAGCTTACTTGACCTCGGAGGCCATTAGTTACAGAAATTTGGACTTTCCTGAGGTCAGTGGTCCTTAGTTGCAGAAAGCACATAATTCAGATCTTGTGCACAGTGGGAATTACTGACCTCAGAGACCCTTAGTTGCAGAAAGGAATCGGTTCTGAGCTGGTGTGCAGAGTGCTTGCATGACATCATTGGCCCCTTGTGGCAGAAAGGAATCAGTATAGAGCTACAGCATAGCAAGGCCAACCTGACCCCACAGTCCCTTTGCTGCAGAAGAGCAAACAGTTCTGTGCTGGAAAATAATGGTACTTACTTTAACTCAGTCATCCATCATTTCAGAAAGCAGCATTTAGTTCTCTTCAGAGGACATTGGTTGCAAAAAGCAATCATTTTAGAGTTTGTTCTCAGCAGGACTTATCTTATCTCAGAGGCCCTTGATTTCAGAAAGCAGTAAGTTTAGAGTTGCTTCTATTCCTGTAATAACACCTATCCTCTTATCTGCCCCTTTCTTGGCCCTTTATGCCCCTTTTTTCTTTTGTTCTCCTTTCTTCATAACTTATGCATACTGCTAATACTGTATATTTACTGGTTTTATTTACAATCTCCATTACATTTTTCTGTATTATGTATCCACTGTTGTATCTGATTTACTCATTTTAACCATCTATATTTCACTAATTAATTCCATTTATTTGTGTGCATTTTGACTTTGCACTGTTTCTCCAGCTGTAATGTGATACTTGTTGATTCTCCCTTTTTTAATCATTGGGATGAACCCGTAAATGTTTCAGATGAATCAGCATTCTGCCCTGGTTAGAAATAAATCATCTGCACACCAGCATATGTCTCTTGTTTGCTGTACATGTATCAGCTGCAGAAAACTTTTCCTGTCCAACCTCTCTGGCATTGTCACTTGAAGACAAGGCTTTCAACACCATCCCCCATTCTGGACTTATAGCTAAACTCACTAAACTAGGTATAAATCCCTGCATCACAAGATGGGTTGCCAACTGGCTCACTGACAGAAACCACACTGTAAAAGCTGCAGACTTCAAATCTGACCTCAAGACAGTGACAAGTGGAGTGCCACAGGGTTCTGTCCTAGGACATCTCCTGTTTGGTATCTACTTCTCTGAAGTACAGGCTAACAAAGAAGGCCTCTGGCTGACGAAGTTCGCAGATGACTACAAACTAGGAGCCATAGTCAAGTCTCCAAATGATGTGGACATCCTACAAAAGGGCCTAACTGAGACAGATGCCTGGTGTCAGAGCCATGTCCTCAAGCTCAATGCCAAAAAGTGCAGTGTCATCCCCTTTGGTAAAAACTCTGTACCCATGAACTACCACATAGGCAGCAATCTACTTAACACCAAATGCGTGCTAAGAGACCTTGGGACCCAGGTGGACAGTAGTCTCTCCTTTGATAGTCACATCACCACAGTAGTCAGGAAGTCCTTCTACGTGGCACACCTCATCATAAAAGGGTTCTCATCCAGGAAAAAAGAGGTCATTGTTTCCCTCTACTCGTTACTCATTAGACCCATTATAGAATACAACACCTCTTTTGGAATGTACCTCACAAGACATCTGCAGCAGCTGGAAAAGCCACAGAAGTACCTCACAAAGAGGATTACTGGCCTCAAACAAATGCCCTACACTGACCGCCTCAAAAAACTCCAGCTTTACTCCGTCGCATATCGCCTACTCCAAGGTGATCTCTGCCTAACATATAAAGCTATGTCAAACCCAGAGCTGTTGGACATGTTACACCTAAAGAAATCCCAATCCCTCCAAGCAACACACTCTAGGAACCTAAACCTTGTCACCACAATAAATAGGACCTGCTGGAGGGATAGATTCCTGTCCCAGATACTTCCTATACTCTGGAACAAGCTATCCATCTATGTCAAGCAAAGTTCATTAGCACTGTTCAAGGAAAATCTTGATGAGTGGATGGGAAATAGGAAATACACCCCGGGATCACTTCTGTATCTCTGCTGGACAGTGGCACAGGAAAATAACTTTCTTGGGTGGCGTAAGCTATGGTACCTTGCTGGCTGTGACTTACATAGGTCCTTGGGCCGATAGCCTAGTACCTACTTATGAACTTATGAACCTATAAGAGATATTAAAAATGAAGCATTCTAGTATTAGGTCTTATAAAACCTGTCAAGAAACTCACTTTATGTACTGAAGAAATAAATTGCTGTCTCCCCAGTGAAGAAGTCAGTTACTGTCATGATCTGCTGTGTAGTCATGTTATAAAGTAAGATTGCCAACTTATTCACACATCTGACAGCTCTGGAAATACTATAGATGTCTCTTTTTTTTTTCTCTGCATTGACTCTGAGTTTCTTGATAAAGTCTAGAAAATGCCAATTGAAATAACGCTTTGTCATATTTAAAAATAAAATAAAATAAACACCACAACTGCTTATTTAAATAAAAATTATCCTTATGTAAGTGATTGTGATATCACAGCCGTAGGATTAGTATGATTTCATCCAGTTCCAGATGACAGACTAGTTTCCTCTGTTTTTATTTTACATTTTAAAATAATCACACTTTAAAATAAGTATCAGAATACAATCAACAGCCCATCATTGAGCTATTTGTATACAAAATATAATAGCTAAAGGCTAGCATCAGAAGGTAAGGCTAGGCTTGTGAAGACTGTCACAGATCAACTGCCCAGTAAATACCTATGAACTAAGAAATACTCAGGCATGTCAGTGCATAACATATCCTTTAAATCAAAGTATCTATCCAAGCAGATGAAATGGATCCTAGCCAGTATGAAATAAGATATAACTATATACAGTAATATAGGTTCATAGGTTCATACTAGGCTATCTGCCCTAGGGCATTTATAAGCCTAGCCAGAGTGTGTTTGGCTTTCGCCACCCATTTTAAATGAATTTTGCTATGCCCTTTTTCGAGGTTAGTATACTGTGCCTCTGTCTAACAGTGACACAGAAGTGATACCCGGGGTAAACCTACTATCTCCCATCCACTCATCAAGATTATGCTGATAGTTTAACAGTGAAATAATTGCTAACAATCATTATAGATTAGTAATGTACACAGGGTACATGGCAAGATATGCCTGACAAATAACTGAAGTCTAAAATCTTTTGAAAACCGAGTTAACTGTTTTTTACAGCTTACCTGTTTAACATTGAGACTGATTCACTAGGTATAAAAGGCTGATGATTTTTCTCTGTCTCTTGGCAAAACTCTTGAATGAGGTATTTAATAAAGAAAAATATATGGACTGTTCTCTCACTTATCTCAGCCTCTGTACAACACTTCCAGTGCTTTCTCTCCAAGAATCACACCAGAAAGTTTGGTGCAGTCTAGAATGTTGCAGTTAAGTTCCACAGTGACATCACAATCATTATGATGTCAGCAAAGAGAAGCTGTAAAATCTTAGCACATCTACCACACAGAAGTCTTACAGCCAGATATCTTTCCAGTATCTCTGTGATGTATCTCAACACCTGCTGTGATAACATAGATTACTTACATCACATGAACTTTGCATTTTTTCAGAAAACGTACACTGACATGCCTCATCATATAGTGTTCTTAATTTTAAAATATATACTGCATGTTGCATTCACAAAATACTTTCTAGCACTATTATTTTATTTATTGTATCCAAGATACAAGCACAGAATATACTGAAGGCTGGGGTAGTGAGGGACCAGAAAGCGGCATGTTTATCTGTTTTGTTACTATTTATTATGTTTAAACAAGCATATACATTATATATATATATATATATATATATATATATATATATATATATATATGTGTGTGTGTGTGAATAATTCCACAGAAGTTTCATGTGAGGATTTTAATTGAAGCTACTGCCTTTCTTCAACCCATTCCAAGTGTGAATGGGACAAATCATTTCTCCTGAATGCACGGTCTTTGAGTATAACATACAGTATGTGCTAGGAAGCTGTGTGCTACGAACCTGTATAATTACAGGAAAGAGTGAGGGTGAGATTAGCAGGCAACATTAAACACTGACGTTTATGTGGTATTTGGGCATTGTTATACTTAAGCTGTACCGTGGTGAGCAACATTTGCAGTTGTATTGCGTGGACTCTGTGGTTTCAGTCTTTTTCTGGCCATAGTCCTGGCAGTCCACTCTACACTTTACATTGTGAGTTTGGATATATTAAAGATAGTATAGTTATTTACAAATTCACAATAAAAGGTATACAGTGAGCAGTCAGCACTATAGTCAGGAATAGACCAAAATCACAGAGTCTATTGTTCTTCTTTGGTTGACATGTCCTTGCATGCTGGAGACAATAAATGTTGGTTTCTGAGTTTGTTTAAATTATCACATTATGCACACACGCACACACACACACACACACACACACACACACACACACACACACACACACACGCGTGCACGTGTGCACGAGCACACACACGCACACAGTTATGTAAACTTTTCTACCTAAATTTGTCCTATGACTTTTCAGTCCTTCGAATTCTTCAAAAAATAAAATACAAACTTGAATGTAAACATCTTGGGGTATAGAAAAAAAGAGAAGCTTCGTATAACTAATAAATGCAACTGCAAAAAAAAAAAAATGCCACTATCACAGTTCCAGTCTCTTATAAAAGTAGTAATGACAGTTCTAGTGCTGTCATCTCAGCTATGCCATGACAGCACTAAGCTCTCAAAGACACTGGAGTAGAGGGACAAAAACAGTTTTGTAATAATTGCTCAATGCCATTTTCCTGAATGCTAAGCCTACTTGTTCTTCTCATTCAATTTTTACTTTCTCTGTTTGGCTGTATTTTGTCAAACATAACTGTCTGTCTTGCCCAAAGCAACTGTTATAGAAGTCATAATGGAGGACCCCCTGCCTTGCTGGACACGTGCATTAGAGTAGCCACTTATGCAAAGGATAATGGCTATTTCCACAAATGTGAGAGGATGTCAAGGATGTAGGGATAAATGTTTGTTAGCATGGACAGTACCATTTCATGGCATTTTCTTTTTTTATTATTTGATAATTGTTGATACGTTGACTTTTTGATATAAAGGCAAAGAGTTATACATTTAGTATTTTTCTCATAGAACAAAAGGACTAAAACATTTCACTACTTCTGTCTTACTAGCCACATCCATAAACAAGAGATTTCAGTTTCTCAGTTTTTGCATTATCTTTTGAGTCTCTTCCCACATATCCTTAACCATAACGGAAGCCATTTCAATCCATACTTCTAAATACTTTATTGTATCATGTCCCCATAAATATTAGCATTGCTGAACCAATTCACCTACCTACATAATTTATAACTATAGGCTTTGTTTTATCTTCATTAATTTTATATCTTGAAAAGACTTGAAACTGTCTCAAAATGTTCCACAACACTGAAGTGTCTTTTCTGGATTTATCAGATACAAATAATATCATCTGCAAATAAAGGTAACTTTTCCTGATTACCATACCAATTATATCCTTCCTTTTCTGAGTCCCTTATTTCCTGTGCCAATGCTTCTAAATATGAAGCAAATAAGGAAGAGGAAAGAGGCCCCCCCTGCCTTGTTCCTCTGTTCAAACATAACTTATCTAAGAGGAACCTTAACACTTTCATTCTTACCTCTGATCCTTCATATATCATCCTAATTAACTGTATTATTGTATCAGGGCATGCAAATGCCTCCTCATAAAATCCCAACTTTCTCTGTCAAATCCTTTCTCTGGTTCATAGGTTCATAAGAAATTACTAGACTAATGGTTCAATAGTGAGGGTAGGAACTTTGAATGTCGGCGGTATGACTGGTATAGGGAGAGAGCTGGCTGATATGATGGACAGAAGGAAAGTTGATATATTGTGTGTGCAAGAGACCAGATGGAAGGGGAGTAAGGCCAGGTGTATAGGAGGTGGGTTCAAATTGTTCTATCATGGTGTGAATGGGAGGAGAAATGGGTTAGGGGTTATCCTGAAAAAACAGTATGCCAAGAGTGTTTTGGAGGTGAAGAGAGTGTCGGATAGAGTGATGTTTACGAAGATGGAACCCGATGATGTAATGATAAGTGCATATGCTCCGCAAGTTGGGTGTGCGATGGATGAGAAAGAAAAATTTTGGAGTGAGTTGGATGAAGTGGTGGTGAGTGTACCCAAGTGTGAGAGACTGGTGATTGGAGCGGATTTCAATGGGCATGTTGGTGAAGGAAACAGAGGGGATGAGAAAGTGATGGGCAGGTATGGTGTTAAGGAGAGGTATGCAGGTCAGATGGTAGTGGATTTTGCAAAAAGGATGGACATGGCTGTGATGAATATGGATTTTAAGAAGAGGGAGGAGCATAGGGTGATATACAAGATTGGAGGAAGATGCACACAGATGGATTATATCCTATGCAGGAGGGCTAGTCTGAAGGAGATTGGAGACTGTAAAGTGGTGACAGGAGAAAGTGTAGTTAGGCAGCATAGAATGGTGGTCTGTAGGATGATGTTGATCAAGAAGAGGAGGACAAGTGTGAGAGCAGTGCCAAGGATCAAATGGCGGAATTTGAAAAAGGGTGATTGTGAGCTGGAGTTCAGGGAAGAGTTAAAACAGGCACTGGGGGGCAGTGAAGAGTTACAGAATAGCTGGGTAACTACATCAGAGATGGTAAGGGAGACAGCTGAAAAGGTGCTTGGTGTAACATCTGGACAGAGGAAGGAGGACAAGGAAACCTGGTAGTGGAATGAGGAAGTACGAGAGAGTATAGAGAGGAAGAGGCTGGCGAAGAAGAAGTGGGATTGTCAGAGAGATGAAGAAAGTAGACAGGAGTATAAGTTGATGAGGAGTATGGCAAAGAGAGAGGTGGAGAAGACTAAGGATAGAGCATATGGAGAGTTGTATGAAAGGCTGAACACTAAAGAGGGAGAGAAGGACCTGTACCGATTGGCTAGACAGAGGGACCGAGCTGGGAAAGATGTGCAGCAGGTAAGGGTGATAAAGGATAGTGAGGGAAATGTATTCACAAGCGAGGAGAGTGTGTTGAGCAGATGGAAAGAGTACTTTGAGGGACTGATGAATGAAGAGAATGAGAGAGAGAGAAGGTTGGATGATGTGGGGATAGTGAATCAGGAAGTGAAACAGATTAGCAAGGAGGAAGAACTGACAGTTATGAAGAGGATGAAGAATGGAAAGGCTGTTTGTCCAGATGACATACCAGTGGAAGCATGGAGGTGCTTAGGAGAAATGGCAGTGGAGTTCTTAACCAGATTGTTTAATGAAATCTTGGAAGGTCAAATGATGCCTGAGGAGTGGAGAAAAAGTGTTTTGGTACCTATTTTTAAGAATAAGGGTAATGTGCAGAGTTGTAGTAAAGACAGAAGGATAAAACTAATCAGTCACAGCTTGAAGTTATGGGAAAGAGTAGTGGAAGCTAGGTTAAGAAGGGAGGTGATGATTAGCGATCAACAGTATGGTTTCATGCCGGGAAAGAGCACTACAGATGTGATGTTTGCTCTGAGACTGTTGATGGAGAACTATAGAGAAGGTCAGAAGGAGTTGCATTGTGTTTTTGTGGACTTGGAGAAAGCATATGATAGGGTACCTAGAGAGGAGTTGTGGTATTGTATGAGGAAGTCAGGAGTGGCAGAGACATATGTAAGAGTGGTACAGGATATGTACGAGAGTAGTGTGACAGTGATGAAGTCTGCAGTGGGAGTGACATATCCATTTAAGGTGGAGGTGGGGTTACATCAAGGATCAGCTCTGAGCCCTTTCTTATTTGCAATGGTGATGAACAGGTTGACAGACGAGATCAGACAGGAGGCCCCATGGACTATGATGTTTGCAGATGACATTGTGATCTGTAGTGAGAGTAGAGATCATGTTGAGCAGACCCTGGAGAGGTGGAGATATGCTCTAGAGAGGAGAGGAATGAAGGTGAGCAGGACTAAGATAGAATATGTGTGTGTGAATGAGAGGGAGGCTAGATGAATCGTGAGGATGCAGGAGTAGAGTTGGCGGATGTGGATGAGTTTAAGTACTTGGGATCACCAGTTCTGAGTAATAGTGAGTGTGGAAGAGAGGTGAAGAAGAGAGTTCAAGCAGGGTGAAATGGGTGGAGAAGAGTGTCAGAAGTAATTTGTGACAGATGGGTACCAGTAAGAGTAAAAGGGAAGGTCTACAAGAGGGTAGTGAGACCAGCTATGTTGTATGGGTTGGAGACAGTGGCACTGACAAAAAGGCAGGAGTCAGAGCTGGGAGTGGCAGAGTTAAAGATGTTAAGATTTGCACTGGGTGTGATAAGGATGGACGGGATTAGGAATCAGTATATTAGAGGGTCAGCTCAGGTTGGACGGTTTGGAGACAAAGTCAGGGAGGTGAGATTGCATTGGTTTGGACATGTGTTGAGGAGGGATGATGGGTATATCGGGAAAAGGATGCTAAGGATGGAGCTGCCAGGTAACAGCAAAAGAGGAAGGCCTAAGATAAGGTTTATGGATGTGGTGAGAGAGGACATGCAGGTGGTTGGTGTGACTGAGCAATATGCAGAGGACAGGAAGGAATGGAAACAGATGATCTGCTGTGGCAACCCCTAACGGGAACAGCCGAATGAAGAAGAAGAAGAAGAAGAATGGTTCAAGAACCCTTACAAGCCTAGACAGTTTTACCTAGATTTTACCCAATTTTCTATCCCTAGAGGAAAGATAATGGTCAGCAAGTAGGCCTATGACAATTTTTACATGCTGCCTCTGTCCATGATGGACATGGGTACCACCCCAGGAGAGAATTTGTGATTTTCCATGCATTGGTCCAGATTGCACTTAAACAGATTCAGGGAAGAGCTCTGCTTCACGTGAAGAGGAAGCCTATTCAAGATGAGATGCAATCTCTGGCACACATAATTGTCTCTCCAGGATGAAATAGTCCTGTCAGAGATCAAGTTTAGATCCTTAGTGCAGCTAACACTTGTACAGTTACTTTTGTGAATATGCAACATTTTCAACAGGGCTGGGTCAGAGAATGCCTTGTAGGTCAGGCATAGATCACTCCTCAGTAATTGATATGAAAACAAATACAGTGACAGGGCATTTAATTGGTCTGCATATGACATGTTGTTTACACCCTGTATTTTTTTGTGAGAAACCTCTGAGGATGGTCCAGATGTTGCAAGTGCCTTGCAAAGTACATGCCAAACGGTACACTGTACATGATTATTGGTCTGATGAGGGTGAGTACAGTGGTACTAAGGTATCCTTAGATCTTGATGCCATGCCTTTAGTTATCAGCTGAACCACATAGAAGGATTTATTCATTCCCATGGACACATGGTGATCAAAGTTCAAATTGGTATCTATCTGAGTACACAGATCTCTTGCCACAGGGTCCAATTTCAGGGTGAGGCTATTAATGTTGTTGTATGTAGAGGTATTTGATTTCCCAAGGGGTATTATTATGCAGTTCTTCTCACTTAGTTTGAGGTTATGGCTCTGACACCAATTATTCTTATCAGTCCTTTCTGTTTTGTTTAGGGGGTCAGTGACTGACCTCAACTTGCAGTCATCAGCAAACTTGGTCATCCAAAGGCCATCTACATTTGCCTTGAAATCTGAGAAATATATCCCAAACAGGAGTGAGCCCAGCATTGAGTCCTGTGGTACTCCACTGGTGACTGGCCTCTTGCTGGATGTGGACTCCCCCACTCTAATAATGTGTCTTATTCATGAGCCATTTGGCTATTCATCTGGTGATGTAGAGATTTATGACCAATTTTATGAGTTTATTTATAATACCCATGTGCAGTATTGTATCAAATGCCCTGGCCAGGTCAAGGTAGTGGTTATGCACTGACTTACTCTTACCCATGGCTTTGGTGACCATCTCAAAGAAGTCCACCAGACTGAGCAGGCAAGACCTGCCCTTGATAAACCAGAACTGGTTTGGGTCTAGAGTCTCATGATTTCCTATGTCATTGTTAATCAAGTCCATGATTATATTTTCCAAATCATTGCATATGAGGCTAGACAGACTTATGGGTCAGTAGCTTCCTGGTTCTTTTAAAGGTCCTCCCTTGTGCAGAGGGATGACTGTTGCTGTCTTCCACTTTGCTAGGACAAAGCCCATCTGTAAACTGTGGTTAAATAGAGATTTGAGTAGGTCTGCTAGGTCATATTTCAAGCTATTTAATAGGCACCCTGGGATTCCATCAGTGTCCATTGATGCCATGTTTCTAGATTTGGAGAGTGCTCCCCATTCTTTTGTGAAAACAGCCAAATGAATGTTGGGGGGAGGCAGCTCATGGGGAGTGACCAAGGTGATGGGGGTGAAATTTAAGCTGAATTTATTGGCCAGCAGATTTTCCGTTTCTTCTGCCTGAGTATATGTAGTGCCAGTTCATCCAACTCAGCACATTGCTGAGTGTTTCCATTATGATTTTGGACATAACTAAAAATGCTTTGTTGTTACCCTTTACTAAGGAGGTTATTTCAGTCTTGAATTTGGTTTGTGAAGACTTAGCTAGTTCCCTGATTTGCCTGTTGAGACAAATGAGGGATTTTATTCTCTGTTGTACACCTTCCCTTTTACTTGTAGAGAGGAATTTCTTCATTCTGTTGTATAACCTATTTATGCCAGAAGTCCACCAGGTTATTTTGTTTTTCAGCTAGACTTGGGTTTATTTCTTTCAGGTACTGCCATTTGTATGCATTTGATTAAGTGGTTGTACAGGGCATTTGTGTATACTTCTGCACAGGCCACCATGTTTTTGCAGTTAGGTGGGTCTTTAAAATTACCTATGCTATCACTTAATAATAGGCATTTTGCCTTGGAAAAATTCTTTAGGGTTTTAGGGTTTGATGGGTCTTTTACCATTACATTTATTTCTAAGGAAACCAAGTTATGATCCGATTTTACCAATGAAGGCATTACACCGGGGGGGGGGGTGCAATGCTCCTCCATGTTTGTAAGTATTATGTCAAAGATATTTGAGCCCATGGTTGGAGTGCAGACCAGCTGTTCCAGAGCATTTTTATTGACAAAGTCCAGGAATCTCTGAGCCAGCATGTTAGTGGATGTGTATGTTTCCCACTTTATGGAGATGTAATTAAAATCTCCCATCAGTAATGTGTCAGGCTGAATGGTAAGTGATTCTAGTAACTTCAGGTATATGGAGTGGTTTTCATGGTTCATGGTTGGGGACCTGTATCTAGTGATGGTATGGTGGAGGATGTTGCCTATGGTCGGCTGGATGTGGAGAAGCTCAAGCAGGTCATCCTGCTTGCCAACATAAATGGAACCCCCCTCCTCCTTTCATTTTTTTCCCTTTTCAAAGAGTGGTCTGAACGTGTGATAGGCATTGTTGCCCTGCAATACCAGGGTGTGTGCCACAGCCTTGAAGCATATCTCTTAAAATTCACAGATATCAGCATTCTCCAGGGTGAGGAGAGTTTCCAGGGAGTGCAGTTTCTTGTTAAGACTCCTAACATTGAGCCATAGTACCTTCAGCTTGTAATTAGAAGAATTTGTTAAGCTGGCAGGTCTGTTCCAATAATAGCAGTAGAATTTGCTTCCATTCTTCTTCAATATAGATCATTGTTGTTTTATTAATGCTGTCAAATGTTGACCCCCTCCACAAAACAATATTAATCCATATCTATCAATTTTTCCAACACCTTTGCCATTTTCTTAGGTAATATAGACATTTAGACTTTATAATCATGTTTTAAAACTGAAATGTGCCTATATGAAGCTGAGTGTGATGGATAATACAGCCACCACAGCTTTTATCCAAGATGTTGGTGCTTCCCCTCCTTTTAAAATACTGTTAAACAAAATCATCCAGATCTTTAAAACTTTCTTCCATCCTGTCTTCCAAACTTCCATAGGAATACTATCTGTTCTTAAAGACTTTCCAGAAGATTAATTATACATAACTGTTGGTATCTCATCTCCTACTATCTTAACTGTTAGTTGTTGAACCATATCTACTGAGGGAAATGCAAAATTTAATGTTACAATGGCAAGCAGTTCAGTGAAAAATAAAGTTTGAAATTATATTACATTAATAAGCTATGGCAGTCTCTCTAGCATCCTTAATATTTTAATGTATTTAATGGAACACTGTAAAATTTAAAGATGGCCATCACTCTTTATGTGGGTGAAAGTTAATATTTCTTGAAAGCATACAAACTGTTTTTTTTTCACGTTTGAGAGGAGAATAGGAAAAGAACAGACAACGATCAGTGTAAATAGGAACATAAGTTGCAGCATAGACTTTAGCATAATTAGGCTTAATTTTAGGTTGGGTAATGCCTGTGCATGCAACTATCGATTTGGGCAATAGTTCCTAAATTAAGGGTTAAACTTAATTTTTTAAAGATGTACATATATATATATATATATATATATATATATATATATATATATATATATATATATATATGTGTGTGTGTGTGTGTGTGTTTGTTTTAAGTTAATATGGAATAGGTGTGTTTTGAAAATGTATTTAGCTGTTTTTCTTTTGAGAGTTTTCATTAAAACAAAACGTCTTGAAAAAATAAGGCATAGTTTCAAATGGAAATTAAATGAAATAAGTGTATAAAATATTATCTTGCCAAACATTAGCATGTGCATGTAACATAAAAGTTAGAACTACACATTCAAAACAATTGACAACAGCTATTCAAAAAACTGACAATAGCTATTTATCATAATGGGTACACTATCCATATTACATTGGAAATTAAATGTTCTTACACATATAGACAAAAAGGAAAGTGTATTGAATGGTATTAAGAAATGCAGAGTGCAATGCTGCAATAAATACTTTTGAAAATAAACGAGCATGTGAATTTGAGAAAGAAAGGATTTCAGGGTGGATCCATCCATCCATCCATCCATCCATCCATCCATCCATCCTCGACCCCTTTTTCCCATTTTGCAGATGTGGTCAGGGTGTCACTTCAACAGTGACAATCAACTCAAGCCAAGGTTTACACTGCCGGGAGGCTAGCCCTGCTGTGGTTTCAGGATGGAAATTCAGAAGAATATCATGGACAAGTAAATATGGGCATAATTATACTGATTGCAGAAGGGCCTCCAATAGTGATACAAGATGAGAAAAAGACAACAATGGTAGATTTGTGGTAGTAAGGGGATATCAGCAAGGAAGGACAATTACATTGGCATGTACTAATATTCCACCAAAAACTGCTATTATGGAGTTAATGAAAATTTCTGGAGAAATAATCAACTTTAATCAGGGAATATTTATAGATGCGGACTGAGCTTGATTTGCAATAGTGAGGATGTATCAGGACATCATAGAAGGGAAATATAAGAAACGAGGCATACGGAATATGTGAATTCAGTAGTAGGAAGCTGGCATAATTTGCATATTATTGTCCAAAGTACAGTAACTGGGCTAGACTAGACAGAAATTAGATTTCACAGAAACATGCACATTTAATTGAAAGCTTCAACACAGATCCAATACCTATTACAGATGATGCAACTATAAAAACAAAGAAATAAAAAGTACAAGGTAATGAGGTAAAAATGAGACACTGGAACATTTCCATCTATTTGTTAAAAAGAGAGGAATTAAAGGAATGTGTAGTGGAATTATTTCAGAGGTACTACAGAAGATAGAAATATCTTCAGAAATCATAGCTAGAGAGTGGGAAAAATGAATATAGAGTTTAAAAATAGAGTAGAAATAAAAGAGAAAGGTTTCTGAATAGGAAGTAATAGGAATTACTTAGAAGGGCTGACAAAGGTTAAAGTATTGCAGAATAAGGGGAATTTAAAAGAAAAATAAGAGGCACAAATAAAGAATGCGAAAGAGAAAATAAGAGAATATCTGAATAACATGCATGAGTTTAGAAATATTGCTTTTAGGCAAGTATTTTTTGATAATAACTTCAAAGCAAAAAATGTTTAACACAATGACTTAGGCAACAGAAAGTAGAAAGGGTTTTCGCCAAACTTGGGAAGCCTATAACAAGAAAAATAATTAGAGATCCTATTGAGGTATTATGGATATTTTGGAAATGTTCTGAGAAGTTGTATAAAGCAAAGACATATGAAAATGAAGAAATAGGAATAATTGAAATATTTGTCAAAGACTTAATTTGCCAATGTTAGAAGAAGATGAGAGACAACAACTACCAGTTATGATAGGAGCAGACAAGATAAAAATGGTGATGTATAATCAATCTTCAGAAAAGACTCCAGGAACAGGAGAAAAGAAAGTGTTAAAGAAGTGGAAGATTTTATTTAACAGTATTTGCAGAGGAGGAAGAAGTGGAAGATTTTATTTAACAGTATTTTCAGAGGAGGTTTAGGATTGCCTGTTTTGAAGGGATATTTTAGAGCTACACTATTAAGCTCATACTTGTAACACAAGCATAAGGTTATAATTCAAAATGAAATGCGATGATGAAGAAGCATGGATGAAGTTCAAGAAATAAAGAAAGAGTGGGATTTTGGATGCAGATCCTTAAGGAAAATAATAACAGCCATGTAAAATATTATATTCATAAAGTAGAAGAAAGTATTCTAAGAACTAAGCCAACACAATAATAGAAAACAGAGATTTTACAAACAGCAATGATTGCAAATAGGGGTACAGAAAATAGGCAAGAGTGTCACAAATTTACTGGAAAAGCTGGCAAGAAACAAATGTATTGGAAGCAAATAACTAGATAGGAAAAGTACTGAATATTATAAAAGAGATGAAAGAACTGGAAGAGGGATATTTTTAAAAGGGAAGGAGCAAATTACATTGAAAAAAAATGGAAACTGTGGGAACAATACATGCAGAATAATGCTCAGGAGGAGGTGGGATGAGGTTTAAGGGAAGGCAGGAATTTAGCAATTTCTGTAACATTGGACTAATGATAATTACATGGAAAGAAAATATATGCCATATAAAATTTAAGTAAATGGAAAATGTGACTGTTTTTTCTTTTCTGTTAATGTATGTTTGGCTATGTCTTAAATGATAATTTAATAAAGGTGCTTAAAATAGGTTCATAGGTTCATAGGTTCATACTAGGCTATCTGCTCTGGGGCATTTATAAGCCTAGCCCGATTGTGTTTGGCTTACGCCACCCCTTGATTTGAGTATACTGTGCCCTTTTTAGAGTTTAGTTTACTGTGCCTCCGTCTAATAGTGACACTGAAGTAATTCCCGGGACAGACCTACGATCCCCCATCCACTCATCAAGATTCTTCTTAAAGAGAGTCAGTGAGGTGCTCTGCCTAACATGAATTGGAATTCTATTCCAGAGCGAAGGGGGCCTCTGGGTTATGAATCTGTCCCTCCAGCATGTTCTGTTTATTTCTGTGCTGAGGTTCAAGTCCCTCGAGCGCATGGCTCTAAGGGATTTAGATTTACTGAGGTGGAGCATGTCCATTAATTCTGGGTTGGACATAGCTTTATATGTCAGGTGTAGATCGCCTTGAAGTAGGCAGTATGCAACTGAGTAGAGCTGGAGTTTTTTTAACTGAGCAGCATATGGCATCTGTTTGAGTCCCTTGATCCTCCTGCTGAGGTACTTTTGGGGTCTTTCTAATTGCTGCAGGTGTCGGGTAAGGTACATCCCAAAGGGGGCATTGTATTCTATGATGGGCCTAATGTGGAATGAATAAAGGGGCACGATTACCTCTCTTGATCTAGATGTGAATCCTTTCATGATGAGGTGGGCTATGTCGAAGGTCTTTCTAACCACTTTGGCAATGTGGTTGTCAAAGGAGAGATTGCTATCAACTTGGGTCCCCAGATCCCTAATTACTTTCTCTGTACTTAATGGGTTACCACCTATGTGGTAATTTGTGGGCACATTGTTTTTGCTAAAGGGTATGACTACACACTTTTTGGCATTTAGCTTTAGACCATGGCTCTGGCACCAGTTATCCATCTCTGCGAGACATTTTTGAAGGATGTTTGTGTCAGCTGGAGAGTCGATTATGGCGCCCAGTTTGCAATCATCTGCGAACTTGGTGAGCCATAGTCCTCCCACATTGGCCTGTACCTCAGAAAAGTAAATACCGAACAAGAGAGGTCCCAGGACAGAACTTTGTTGGACACCACTTGTGACCGGTTTCGAGTCTGACATGGCCCCAGCAACTCTGACTCTGTGGGTTCTGTCTTTGAGCCAGTTTCCGACCCATCTTGTGACATAGGGGTTTATATTTAGGCTGGATAGCTTATCTATGATGCCCGAGTGGGTATTGTGTCATATGCCTTTGCGAGGTCCAGATAGGCTGTGTGGACTACCTTCCCTTCATCTATGGCCTTGGTGACTGTTTCGAAGAAGTCAACCAGGTTCAAAAGGCAGGATCTGCCCTTGACAAAGCTAAATTGGGTAGGATCTTGTGTCTGTAGGTCCCCAATGTCTTTGTTTATGAGTTCCATGATGATCCTCTCCATAGCCTTGCATACTAGGCTAGTCAGGCTTATGGGGAGATAGTTTCCAGGGTCCACAGAGGTGCCACCTTTGTGGAGTGGGACCACTGTTGCTGTACGCCATTCTTTGGGCACATATCCTGTAGTGAGGCTGAGATTGTACAGCAGTTTTACTTGAGAGATTAGTTCTTCTTGGAGTTCATGTAGGACGCAACCCGGGACACCATCTGGTCCCATGGAAGCAGTGTTTTTTGCTTTGGAGAGGGCGGCCTTCACCTGAGCATCAGAGATGTTTGGGAGGCTGCAGTCTGCCGGGATAGATACTTGCTCCTTAGGGGGGGAGGGGGGGGAGAAGTTTGCACTGAACTTGTCTGCCAGGATATTGACGATGTCTGTGGGTTCAGTGTATTTTTTGTCGTTTAGAATCAACTCAGAACAAGTCTGGGAGTTGCATCCCAGGTTCCTAACATAACTGAAAAAAGCCTTATGATTGTCTCTAGTGTCCTGTGCAATTTTTCTCTCGAAGCTGGCCTTGGAGGATTTTATGAGGGATTGTAATTTTTTGCTAGTACTGATCAGAGATGCCTTCCCTTTTAGGGATTTTGCTCTATTATGTAGTAGCTTCCTCCTTCTGTTGTACAGTTTATTTATGGCTGGGGTCCACCAGACTAGATGCCTGCCCTTGGATGATTGGTTCTTGATTTTGTTTGGGATAGCATGATCCATGCATTCCTGGAGATGTCCGTAGAATGCATTTATATAGGATTCTGCAGTTTGGGCCATAGTTTCCACTGGACCTGGGGCCTTGAAGGATTCCACTTCAGTTTTGAGAAGTGTGAAGTTCACTTTTGAGAAGTTTTTCACCGTGGCTTCCTGGGCTGGGGGTGGGGTCGGGATGTGGATATGCAGTGAAATTAATTTATGGTCTGATCTTACCAATGAGGGATATACTTCTGATATGGAGCATAGAGTCCCCATGTTGGTAATGATCAGGTCTAGTATATTTTCCCCTCTTGTGGGAGTGGTGACTAGTTGTTCCATAGCATTTGAGTTTATAAATTCCAGGAACCTTTGGGCTAAGGTGCTGGGGCTTGAGTAATGCTCCCAGTCTATGTTTGGGTATTTGAAGTTGCCCAATATAATGGTGTTCGGAGAGATCTTAGTGTTCTCCAATGTTTTAAAGAAAGCCGAGTGGGATTCCTGACTTTGAGAGGGTGGTCTGTAGGATGCTATAAACTGAAAAGCAGTCTTGCCCACTGTCAGTTGCACATGGATGGTCTCCGATACTTCATGCACTGCCACTAACCTGGAGGTGTGGATATCCTTGATAAATATGGAAACTCCCCCTCCTTTTGTGGTTCGGTCCGGGTTTTGGGGCCGAAAAGCATGATATGAGGTATAACCTGGTAGTACTGGGGTGCTCTCTGGAGCCTTGAACCAGGTTTCTGTCACTGCACAGATATCGAAAATAAGCTTAAATGCCTAAACATAGACCTTTAAGATTAAATACAGGTGATAAAATGACTGATACATAGAACCCTCATAGTTAAAGTAGAAGGTGCCACCTCAGAAAACAAAAATTTGGTTAAAGGCATTCCTCATGGCTTAGTACTAGAATCCCTGTTCAGTATATACTTGTCAGATATCCAAACAGCCTACACAGACATATCACTAAATACATTTTCCAATGACTACATTTGGGGTATTTGTTGTATTTCACTCAGCACCTTATAGCAGGAAAAGGGCTAAACTATACAAATTAATGGTGTATTAGGAAATGGGTTTTAAGTTAAATGCATAGAGATGTGGCATTGTCACCTTAGATAAAGAGAACATGACAGTAGCTTACATTATGGATGGCACCCTGCTCCAGAATGATATGGGCAGCAGATATCTCAATACCCTTGTAGCCGTGTCACTAGCATTTGACCATGTTGGAGGAACAGTAGTCAGGAAATTCTGTCTAGTTCCGTTAAAATAAAGGTGTCTCACTGAAATCCAAAGAAGCTTTCTTTTCTCAATACTGTACCTTAATCAGACTAATTGTAGAATTGAATGCCCCTTTATATGCATTTAGCTAAACATGTCACATAGCTACAAAGACCCCAGAGGTTCTAACTGAAAACATTCATACCAGAAACCTTTAGTTACCAAAACAGGCTTGAAACTCTATCCCTATTTTATGTCTTATGCAGACCGTTATGCTGTGCATTATGTCTAACTTTCTGTGCCATTAATGTCTCAACCTTCCTTTATCTCCCACCCTTCCACAAAACAACTGGTTCCACAACCACTGAAGCTAAGGAATCAAATCTCCATTGGCAAGCAAAGAAAACATGATGGAGGGACAAGTGTATTCTTTAGTTTTGAAATATGTTACATAAAAAACTGAGTGATACCCATGCATGCTATAAGACAAACTTTTTTACGTTAGATAGTTGCCCTTAAATTCATCCTCATGTTGACTTGATTCTCCCTCTTGATGGCAAGAAGTAACCTGTGATGATGGGTGTTGACAAGGACTCACTCTGATTTGATAGTGTATGAAACTATAAATGATGCTGTATGATTCTATAAATATGTGCAGCAGCCAGCAATTGTGTTTCCATTCTCCTCACTATAATAATAAGACAATGGTAGCCAGTCTATATCCAGTTACTATGCAGTCTAGGCTTCTATGGTTGGTAGCCACTTAGCAACTTATCTGAGTGTTGAGTCATCAGTCTCCAGTCACATGTTGTAATGACTAGAGACAGCCAAGAACTGTGTACCATATGGGCACATGTTCAGTTGCCCTTAGCAAACAATTGCATTGCTTTCCTGGCAAAATCTAATTAAGTTAGACTAGAGATTTCTGGAATTGTACAGTTGTGTGTCTTCAGGGACATTTTTCATTTTGCAGTTATGTTTTTTTTAACAAAACTGTAAGCAGTGATAAGAGTAGACACCGTCCAGAGCAGAATATACATGTTTTTATAACTTACCTTTGATGACTGAAGCTTAGGAAAAAGGCGGCTGCATATCTCTGAACGTCTTTCCTCAAGAGTTCTGTACATAGCCAGAAATAACGTGTTGGGGAACAAATGTTAGGGAAACTACTCCTACAACTGTACTGAGAGTTTTGTCATTGTATAATATCCCATCTGACCTTGTTACTCCGGAGCTCTGCCACAAGGCCCTACTCCTACAACTTTACTTAGAATTTTGTCATTGTATAATATCCCATCTGACCTTGTTACTCCGGAGCTCTGCCACAAGGCCCTACTCCTACAACTGTACTGAGAATTTTGTCATTGTATAATAGCATGCAGTCACTACATCTATCCTCATTACTGCACAAGCTCTGCCACAAGGCCATATTCCTACACATTTACTGAGAGTTTTGTCATTGTATAATATAGGCACATTTATCATGAAGAACCTTACTGTGTATTAACTTAATCAGTTAAATATATACCTGCTCTGTGATTGAAAGTCTATCTGAAATAGTCCATGCACTCTAAGGGCCACTGACTAAGTTGGCCACTGTCCCTTTTTTCTTGTCCAGTATATTTTACTGCATATGCTAAGTTATTAAGCATCAGGAAATGACTGAAAAACTGTTTTACTTGGGCATCTCTTTGTTAATTCCTTTGTGCTGGTTATAAACTGATTGACCCCAGATCTTAGTTTAATTTGACCTGAGGATGGGATGGTCACTGTAGTAGAATGTACTGCTAAATATCCCCTCAGTGTTGTGTCCTTTTGCACTGAGTCACCATCTTCCTTCCTAGAGCAAGTATATGCCATATGTTATTACACTTGTATTTGTTCTAAAACTATGCAATATAGTGAAAAGACTTTGGTAGTATGTAATATTTGTAACAATTTCATTCAGATAAGACAAATGGCAGGATTCAATACAATCCGTGTAGGCTCCATGTAGAGCCTACATGGAATGTATCCAAGTACATGGCCATGTTTCTCCCTCGGCAGTGCACCATGCAAATTAATCATGCTGTGCTGCCGAGGGAGATCACAGTAACATGGATATTGAATCTGTGCAAGCAGTAGTATATAGGCTGTCCCGTACATATGGTCTATCCAGAAAAATCCTGGAAAGATGGTATGCACAGGATAATAATCTTTTTAATGTACTCCGTGCTTGTGTGGTGCAGTGCAGTTCTTAGCAATGTCGAGCTGGGCTTAAACATACATAGCTGACACCTGCCATAAATCTAAAAATAGAAACTGGATATAATCAATTTTTTTATTATTATTATTTTTTTAATACCAGTTTGCTCAGTGTTGTGTGGTGATTAGTGATTCGGAGCTGGGCTTACATGTACACAGCTGACACCTGCCAGACACCTAAAAATAGAATCCGGATGTAATTAATTTTATTTTTTTTAATGCCTGTTTGTGCAACATGGTGCAGTGCTTGGCAATGCTAACAGGCAGTTTTGTAGTATATTTGAAGATATACTGGCTCTCTTACTATCCAAGTGGCTAAATAGTTTGAGTTACACCCTACAGTGTAGTAGGTCCCAGGTTTGAATCCTGAGAATTCATACCTTTTTACATTTACTGCTGTGAAAATGTGTGAGATGACCTAAAGGGCAGTTTAATTCAAAAACAAAAATTATTACATTTAGAAAAGCTGTGTGATGCTTAGCACTGCTTAAAATGGTCAATGGCTATTCTTGTGTGTTGCTAAGCTCCACTGAAACACGGTTGTGTGAGTTTGCGTGATACTCAGCCTGGCTGAACTGGTTTGCATGATGCTAAGCAACACAGCACTTTTTTGAAAGTTACAGTATGAAGTGTAAGGGCAGGAATGCAGCCTATATTAAGACCAATATGTGGGAATTCCACACCATTCAATGGAGTCCTCACTTGCCTGTTGATATGCCTGGCAATATTGGAGAGGGAGCAAGCTTTTGGGCTCAGAGGTGGAGTATGCAGGAATCCAGAGTGTTTGCTGGACTCCTGGTGAGAAACTATGAACACCTGCTGCTGCAGGGCAATTACCAGGGCTCAGAGTGTAAGGTTGAAGCCTGGGATCAGTTGGATAGGGATCTTACCAGTGCTACTTGTATCCCCTGCAGTGGTGAACAGTGTCATCACCATTGTGATGACCTAAAGAGAAGGAAGAGGGGAACCTTGGTCACCTCGGTCCAAGAAACTCAGGCTGGGCAGACCCCACAGATATGTAAGTATGTTTGCTACTATTTTAGTAATATACAACCTGAAGCCATCTAAAACTGGTATCCATAATGGTTTCCTTCTCTTTCAACAGCTGCTGACAAATGGGCTCACAATGTCCAGTCCCATGCAGGGTGCCTGTACAGGATGAGGCGTGAGTGTGGTAAGTAGGGAAAGATGTCTGATAAATGTAGTGCAATACCCACAGTAAGGATCAAGCCTGTTTTCTTGCCATTTTGAGTCACATAATGCTGTCTATTCCTCCCACTCCAGGAACGAGGTATATGGTAAGGCAGCTCATGTTCTGAGCAGATAACCATTTGTATAAGTGGCAGATTCTAAGGAACAATATCAATAAAGTTTAAAGCATAATTGTACTTTGATAAATAATGTGCTCAAATAACTTTGCAGCAGGGCTGTATTAACTGCATGTGTGTTCAAATCTGACACCAGTCAACTGTAGCAAGAAAATGATTAAAGACTGCAGAAATAATTGTCTGTTAAATGTAGTGCAATGCCCACAGTAAGGTTCAAGTCTGTGTTCTGGCCAGCTTAAGTCAAATAACACTCTGTAATCCTCCCATTCCAGGAACAAGGTATATGGGCAAGGTAGCTCATGTTCGGAATGTAATGACTAATGCCCCATCTGTGTGGTCCTTGATTAGCAGATAAATGACATTATTGGAATGCAATTTATTTGCAAATCTGTTTACAGATCACCTTGGTAGTAATGTATGAGCACATTATGTGAAACAGTTCCCTGTAGTTGTCTAGCCGCATTTGTTAGTGCTTGGTCCATACTGTCCCATGCTATCAGTTTGAGAGGTATGTGCATGCAACATCATCTATACATGAATTGGAGTCACTGTACTCACAACTGACACTGCACACCTGTAGAAGTACGTATTAGTAGACTGTGTAGTAATATCATCTGTGAGGTCACTAATGGTATGTTTATTCTCTCTCTCCCCACCCCTAATCATCTTTAATTTATTAATGTTATTTATTATTATGATTTGATATTAATATATTCTTTTAAACTAACTGTGATGTTGGCCTTATGGGTTATTTCATACTGGTTTGCTGTTAACATACTTACCATTATGGTATTTATTGCTGTGTTCCACATAATATACCTTAATATGTATTTTGATTAATCAGTATTATTTTCCGTTATGTTAATACTAACATTTGTTTGGTTATTACTTATCTTACCTTATGGTTATATTTCATTTACTACAGCATGGCAAGGTAGGTGGGTTTCAGGCAATCCACCTACCTGGCTCCCCCAGCTATGGCACCAGGGTCCAGCAAATCTGGTCCTCAGCTTGGTGGTGTCCATGCTGTTTCCCCCTGCACTACCTGCAGTTTCAGGTACTTCTGCCCCACAGGCTGGGGCTGGGCCCCCCTCTGGGAGTGGAGTCAGAGGAGTGATTTTGTCACCTGTGATGAACTACCAGGTATGGTGCGCAGGGAGCTTCATCAAGTTGTTGGAGCTCGCCTGTACCAAATGCTGAGCATACTCACCATCCTGGTGGGGCAGCCTCCCACCAGATGCCAGCCTCCACCACTGCCACCACAGGGGAGTAAAGGTGCAGTGCTGACAGTCCCATGGGTGAGGACTTGAGTTGCACTGCTACTGTGCGAATGCTACTGGGACTGGGATTCCACAATACCCTCCCCATCCAAGGTGTTCACCCCCCTATTGTGTCACATACCAACCCTATCTGCTGTCTTGTCTGTCTGCAAAAGCTTCCTCATTTCCCAACCTAAGTTCTCCTCATGTACCTATGTCCCTTCCCCAACATTCCACTCTCACCTTAAAAAAAAATGGGCACCTGACCACCCCCCAAAAAAATCATCCCATACATAACTCTCCATTTCACACACATGTCCACTGGACACACTTAAATTGGTCCAATTGGCTTGACAATGCAGTTAGGTTGTCGTCACCCCTCTCTGTGGCTGACAGTACAAATTCAGCTAAAAGACCTGTGACAGTGCACAGTTGCTTCTGATAAAGAACTGGATAGCTATGATTCTTTCCTATACTCATCTTGCACATCCCTACCTGCCTTTCACTATGTTTTCCCTCTGCTTGCACCCCTTTTCACCACTGTCCTTTCTCCCCATTTTTCTTTTCTTTAAAGATTTTTTGTAAGACACTGTGTGCGCTGCTTTGCTTAGCTATGTTAAATAGGGCTATACTGATACATGCATTTGGAGCAATATCAATCATATTCAACAAGTACACCTGCAACCTATTTCAAACCTACTTCCATTGCACTTCCAGAACAGTGGATCATCCCACCAAGCCACACAGTTGCTAATGAAAACAGCTGTTTTAAGTAACACATAGTAATGCTATAGTTCACCTCATTAACCATGTTTAAATGGTGCTGCTCATCATGCCTCACTGAGCAAATCAGCTAAGAGAATCATACAAAACTAGTATTGTAATCAACACTCTAGCGCACAAATACATCACTATAAAGGCACACACATAAGCTTGGGCGTAATTGAGATATCTGATAGCAGGTAACCCTGCAGTTATGTATATGACATGTAAGAACACACTTGATACAACATTAATGGGGAAGAGGATTTTAACTGGGACTCTGTTATACAAATATAGCACTCTAAAGCCATACACTAGATGTAGGTGCGGTATTTAACAGCATACATCTGTGGAATGATAAGTACAACATCTAGAAATTCACCTGCAGTAACAAAACTTCTGTAGCTCAGTCTGTCAAATGCATTGAAAACATAACTTGTTAGTACACATGGTCCTGGGCTCAGGTGCAGCTGTGTCTGTCAACGAAAATACATGTATGTGGTCATCAACATTAGGAAGTGTGATGTGTAAGTCTGTCTTATCACCTATTTATCCACCCAAAACAGTGCAGTTGGAATGTCTGCATCTATATTATAAAGAGCAAAGGCCTACAAATTGGACCACTCTCACCTACTCCAAGTACAACAGGTAATGCAGTAGGCTGAATTCCCACTGGATGTTAAAGTCTGTACTGAAACTGTGGTCCAGTAATATCACACTGCAGTTGACAATGTTTTGCTGGTGATATCACAGACAACCACAGCTGCACAAATAACATACATATATAGAGGTTGAGCTAAATGCAAGGATTGCCAGCACACACTCAACAGAGGAATACCATGACATAACAAGAGAATTGGCAGTTGTCCAGCTGCCTGACATCATGGTTAATGTACACCTACCTGTTTTGTAAGACACACCAAGCATTTTGGCTTGCACTGTCTTACTGATACCATTGGCTGACAGACTTACCTGACACACATACCTTACTTCCCAGTGGGGTGGGTACTCTCAGTCTGTCTCTGCCTATAAAACAAGGCTGCCACAGGTCCCAGACTTATTCTTAGAGCTTGTTGTCCTGCAAAGTGTTCACCCTTTCTGCATATGCCTATTGCCTGCAGCACCACCCTCAGCTTCAGCCTGTAGCACACACATTTGTATGTAAATTCTCTCTGCCATGATGTAGTATCTGTCCCCCACTATTTTCCAACCCAACATAGAGAAAGGGGTTGTAATCTAGATTGAGGCCTTATGTTTTATTCAGTGGTTGCATGGAATTGGCTGATTACACTGAAAATCAGTTGTGCTGGCTGCAATTACCATTTCAGAAGCACAGATTGGTTCAGAGGCAATTACTTCCTAATAGAAAACCATGTTAAAAAGGCAAACAGCTAGCTTGGGAAAACATTGTGTATGAGAGTTACTTTTCATGGTCAACTCATTGGCACAATATTTATATATCTGTACTGTTCAACCGAGGAATATTGTACTCCATCAGGTATGTGACTATTTTGTTTCCAACATGATGATGTATTTGTCCATATACTTAGGGGGGAATGGAGATTATAGCAGTAAGCCTTGTGTGGAACTGTATGGCTGACAGTTCGTTGATCTGCAGGTGGGTTAGACCTACAGAGGAACTAGTGAACAGTACAAGTAGAATGCTGTCTGTTGCATAGGTATACCACTCTCCTGGGAATTTCATGTTGATAGAGGTGGTAATACTACACTGCTATTTGTGTGGCACTGCTTGTTTTAGATATTATAAGCAGGTTTACACATATGGGCCCCAACATAATGGACTTTTGTGTTGGTTGTGTGACCATACAACAGTATCTGTCATGGCACAGGCAAGGATAAATGAGTACTGCTACTATCCTACTCACATCCACACCCTCACTATGTTTGCATGGTGTTGAATATGAGATGTGTAACCAAGCAGTGAATAGTGGTAGCCATCTGTTATTGATGTATCTCTATATACTATACTCCCACATATGTGATCCTGACATATGTTCCCATTGTGTTTTCTTTTAGGAGATATGTATCCCCAATGCTGAGGCCCTTTTACAGAGGCAGAAAATGAAACTATCCTGGATGCCCTGTGCCAATACCACCAACTCCTGCTGTCCAGAGGGAGGACAAACATAGAAGAGCAGACAGCATTATGTATTTACCTAGTTTGCAATGTGAATGCCAGTGGTCACCAGAGCAGGACATATGAGCAGGTGCAATGCCATGCCACTGATATGATAAATTCCTCCCACAGAAGAACAGCAGATTTGGCCAGGGATTGTAGTGTCACTGGTGGAGGGCCTGCAGCAGAACAACCACTGTCAGCCACAGAGGAAATCCAGGTGAACCTAGGAACACAGGACAGCTCCCAGGCATCCATCACATAGTATATCATGGATGTGGGTTTCACCGTTTCCACACAAGAGGAGTGTCCAGATATGCATAGTTGGATAAGTACTGGAATACTGTAGCACTCAGTGTTTCATGGTGTACATACTTTTATGTGGGTGGCAGGCATTTTAATGGAGGAGGAGTTAGTTGTAGTGTGAATCTCGTGCACAGATTGTGACCTATATACCAAGTAACATAGTATGTACTGTAAATGTGAGATCTGTGGACATATTAACCTGTCATAGTGCCACATGGGCTGCTGTTTACATTACCTCTGCCTTAAGTTTTCACAGGGCCATCAGGAGTCAGACCCAGCCATGATCCTGCTCCTGGTAAGCATAATACTGATGTGTTAAAAATGTAGACTGAGCGCACTGTATTCTTTACAGTGTCATCCCAGGCCTGTCTGCTGGATTGATGTACTGTCTGCATGACTGTCAACCTCACAGTATTACCAACAGAACACTGTTTGCAGTCATACGTATGCCTTGTAGTTGTGAACACACTTATAGATTTGCAGTATTTGTAGGACAGTACAGATTGCCTTATGTGTCAACTGTGCAGAGTTTTGACAAATATCAGCAGTGTACATCACTGTTGCTCATGCGATTCCTGAATAAGGAGCTTATTCTTTACAAGCAACTCAGAAGTTTTTTTAGAAAATAATGTCCTCAGGTCCTGGTATATGATGTTGGGGGTTAAACAAGTCTGTAATACTGACAGCATTGTATACAGCTTAACATATATTGCAGGATAGTAATATACAGCATATACTAATGTATCACTTTTCCCTTTTTATTACAGGTGACCAGGGCAGTTGTTCTTTGTCCCTTTCACAACCTAATGTCAATGTCCAACCTTTTCAGTTGCAAGGGCCGCATTGAGTCAACAGAAATGGTCTCTCGGCTTCAAATAATATATCATTGCAAAAAAGAGGCAAGGAAAAAAAAAAAAAAGGGTCTCTAAATGATTGAAGAGCAAAAAAAAAAAAAGTCTCACGAAGAAGAAAGAGCAAAGACTCGGACACCTACAACTAAAAACTAAAGGAATATAGCTAGCTGTCTGCACACAATCACACAAACTCTAAGTTACTTAACTAGGCAGTCCCATTTCTATTGTCAGTCACATAGCAGCTTTATATTTAATTTTAATTATATATAATAGAGTATGATGTACAACATGTCTCATTAGTTTCTTTCGAAACTTGCTCAGAGAAACATAAGGGGTGTAGTTAATAGTGAGAGCCCATCACACTCATCAGACACATAGCAGACTAATATCATTTTTTCATCATACACACAGCGTAGGAACAACAATTTTAGTTAACACCACCGTAGAAGTCTTATTGCTATAATAATAATAAATAAATAATTATTAAATAAAATAAAATAATTAATGAAAATCAATAAAGGAAATCATGCAAATACAAATGATGCTGGTCATAGCACTCTACACACACACACACACACACACACACACACACACACACACACACACACACACACACACACACACACACACACAGTACACACACAATTGCAGTAGTTAAAACACAAGCTGAAGAACGCTTATGTTGTTGGTTGCAGAAATAATTTGTGCAGAGACAGTAATTGTGCAGCCAGGCACAATTTTTTTTTCTATCTTTCTAGCACTTTCTGCCATTATTTTTACTGCTTAAAACACAAAAAACATTTAATGTTGTACAAACATTGTTGGCAGTTTATTTTTTTTTTGAAGTTTGTGTTGTGGTTTTTCTAAAGATATAATGAGTATCCAACTGAATAACAGCCACCCTAGTATCAACAGTCAATTCAGGAACACAGCAGTATTCTGATCATTCTGAAAGGGAAAAAAAAGAAAAAAGAAAAAGCAAAAAAAATGTAGCAACTTTTATTGAGCTTTACTATTCATGCTTCATTCATGCTCTGTGCTCATTATTTGCAATTGCTATAAGATAGGTGGTGGTTAAAGCTGGGTGTTAGTTTGAACTCTCCCTCACACACACATCACACACACACACACACACACACACACACACACACACACACACACACACACACACACACTAAATACAATATTGAGTATTTATTTCTTTTGTATATTGGTTATTTCTTGATTGGTATCCTTCCAGTTTGAATGAACAATACATTGTCCTTACAAGTTTGTGATAGAAACAGAACACAAACTTGTGATCCTTCAACCAGGCATCCTTGTAGATTAGAGTGTTGTGCCCATAGCCTAGGGTGTAGTTATGAGCTAAGACTAATCTTAAGTTATTAATACAGTTTAACACTAAAAGCCGTGTATATAAATTAACAAATATACAATCAAATATGCCTCAGTGTCACTCACGCCTTCTAACAATGCCTTCCCATGTTTGATCATCGCTTTCACAAAAACCGAAATCTAAATGGCTATGCGCTGATGATGCTGAAGCTACTGCTCACAAAATAGACAAGTGAAAAAAAAGAAAAAGGAGCAAGCATAACGTTAAAAAAAAAAAAGGCAAAAAAAAAGTTAATTAAAACTTCACGGGCCACACGAAGAGCTTTAAAAATGGAAGAGGGCTGCCAAGCGACTGCGTTACTTTAACAAAGGGTTAGATCTTTAGACTCTGATAATGATGATGGCCAAAGTGAGGCACAGGGGGTTGCAGGGGCTGAATCTGTTACAGAGGTTGACATCCCTCTTCTGCCCTCATTATCACTGTGCACAGTCAGTATGCCTATGCATATCCAGTCACTAGAGGCCACAGATAGTGGACAGTCAGAGGGTGGGAACATTGAACAGGAAAGTGTGGGTACTATGGCTGTAGTGGGTGTGGATACTGACCATAGCCAAACAGATGGTGAAGTTTCACACAGGTGGAATAATAGGGGTGCTCGAAGGAGGCCTGCTGTCCTTGCACCACCTGTTGTAGGTGTCTCATCACATGTCACTCAGCATATGTTAGCGCTGTCATGGAGGCACAGACACATTCCAAAAGGACCTCAAGATAAATGTGCAGGGCTATGGATACAGCACAGTCTAGCATCCATGACTGCCTCCACCATATTGCTGATACCCTGGATCAACTGACTGATGCAGTAGAAAGACAGTGCTCTGAGAGAAATGGCAGAATATCTCTCTTGGAATGGTTACTGTGATGAAATATCTGGTTGGAGTTGACCATCAGACTCATGGATGTAGGTCAGCAGCTACATCTGTTGAGAGTCCACATGGCCATGCTCACTCATGCTCCCTTAGTGGTAGTACATCTAGCACCCCAGAGGCAAGTGTGCTGTCCACACCAAGACATGTTAGGCCATGGGTTCATGGTCCTGGGCATTCGTATGGAGGACACGGTCCCAGCAGACAGCAGTCACCCTCAGGTAGTAGCATTGTTTCTGATCTTGGGTTTGGAGGTGCCAGTGCAACTCCTGGCACAGGCAGTTCCTGTATCCAGGGGTGGAGATGGTGAACTGTCAGCTCTGCCATGCACGGTTCAAAGCTGTCCAACATTCAGTCATATAGAGCTAGCATTGAACTTGACTGTGTTCATGCAGACACTTACACACCACTGTCATAATCAGAACACCTGCAGACATACACAGCACATTTCATGGTCCAACTTGCCTGCTTTCCTTCCTGACTTACACACATGCTTGCTGACCTATTGGGTCAGACTAGGCCTCCTGCACTACCACACAACACCCTGTGCAAGTGATCATACCTGTACCATATTCCTGTCATGCTTGTCATTGATACAAGGAAAGGAAGCTATGTGTCTGATGCACAGGGTGACTACTTAAATTGCTACATATTTCCCTAATCCACTGTTGCCTTTTACATGCTACTTGTACTGGTCACTGGCAGGTATTGTCTGCTGGCAGTTGTAATGAGAAAACCACATTATCTTGTGTAGATTAAGTTAGGTGATGTTGTTTATGTTTCAGATTCAGAATTGTTTGGGAGACACCTATGGGCACAGTGCTACAATAAACCCATAACCATCACAGCACAGGAAGAAATGTCATCACAGAAGCAAAATGTCTTCACCAAGGTAAAGCAGTATCGGTGCATGACTCCATAGGTTTGTATGTGTATCACAGGCTAACAGGGACACTGGCATCATGCAGCCTACTCCTACATCCATAATCTCTGACACGATGTGGTTCCCTTGATAAGTGTAAACAGTGTTCTGGGAGCTGACACATCTACAAGCTGTGGCATAGGAGATGCACCATCTACACCCCTGTGCCCATTACAGAGATTTGTCCTAATCCAGTTATGATTGTCTTGTTCTGCATCCCATTGTGTTACTCACACATGATGTGCATTAGAACAGAAGAGTGGTTCACATTGATAGGGAGCCTGTTACATGTAGTATGTAGTGTCATGGTTACATACCTGTCTCCCCAGCATGGCCTATTTATACCACAGTCAAGGTGTAGCTGTGTTCAATAGGTACAGATGTGAAGGTGGTACACAGTGGGATCTGACAGCTCCCTGTATGGTAGCCATACTCCTTGCATGCAAAGCATGTAGGAGACAGAATACACAGTCTTGGCCTTGACACAGTCTGCATTGGACATGTTATGTACACTAAATATTGGGTTACTGTGGGACCTCTGTGGTTGTTACAGGTATCAGATATGCCAGTGTACTTACATATCACAGGTGTCATTGCACTCAATGATAGGTGTGATGAGTGCCACATACAGTGTAACAATGAAATTCTGGGATTTGAATGCCATAAATTTATCTATAGTTTGTACAACAGTGCACGAAGCCCCACATCTTACTGAACATTGAAATTCAAAGGCTACATCACTCTCTATGTCCATAAGTCCCTGCCTAATGGGTCAACTGTTGGAGGTGTGCAGACAGTATGATATTGTCCAGGGGGTGGCCTACTGCCAAAAGTATAGTATTGTGCATTCCTTGGCATGGTTATTTGTCAATGGCTCTGACAGCAACTGAATGTGTGTCTGCCCATTCTGGGCAACTTTTTGTTCTGTGTGGGAAACATTTGACACTCCCTTATTTGCAATCATCTGTAAATGTAGTCAGACTGAGGTCACTGACAGTGGCTGTGACTGCAGAGAAGGGAATAGCTAGGAGGGGCAGTCCCAGGAATGACGTGTGTGGGTAGTCCACTGGTGATTATCATCTCAGATAATGACTGTCATCGGGCTATCCAATGGCTGACATACAAGTTTGTAAATAAACTCTACAGTGTGTCCACCACTACTTGTTCTGCTGGGCTATGGTGTCACTCCACTGTCTAAAATCTTCCTTGACAGATGTAGCAGTGATCTGTTACAGAAGGTCTGCATGAGTATTCCATGCATGGGGCCTAGTGAATACTCATGGAAACAAGGAAGGGGAATGGAAATCTGTAGTCCCATGAGGATTTAATTTCTGCCCAAGGACCCCACTATATTTACTTCCATAATGTAACCAGATCCATACATACAATGCCATATCATAATAATCCTTATGAGTACTGTGGAGGTTAAGGACTTACCTTGCAAATACAGCTGCTGACATGACTATAGTTCAGGGCTGACTATGTCTGATGCAAGCAGTACACAGTCAATACATGAGTAGGTAAAGGATGTGTGGGTTGCCTGCCATCATTTTTAATTTCTGTATGTGAGTTGGAGTAAGGTGTCAGTCCCTCCCTAAGTTGTCAGTGAATGTGCTATGCGTTGCCTCTTAGCCAAAGCCAGAGCATACTGAGCATGCCTACATCTGCCTACAAGGACATCAGCAGGGGGTTCCTCCTCCGAGTCCTCTTGTGACTGTAGCTGTGGTGACCTAGACACTGGTGGGGGCTGTGTATCCCATCCCTTTGCTGCTCCTGCTATAGCTCTTTTCACAGGCTCATATTGAATAGCATAGCACATACTGTGAACATATGTGCACATGTGGCTGGAGATTACTGCAGGTCTCCACCAGCTATATCCAGGCACTGGAACCATGACTTCAGTAGCCCAAACACATGCTCTGTGATGTTCCTAGTTTGTGCATGTGCCTCATTATGGCATTCTTCTGTGGGTGTGTGTGTATTTCTGATGGGTGTCATCATCCATGGTTCCAGGGTGTAGCCAGCATTCCCCAGTAAATGGCTACGTTGGATGTCTCCCCCAGCAAACATCTGGTACAGCTGTGATGTGTGACATATATGGCAGTTGTGATAACTACCAGGGCTGCCAGCACACACATTCAGGATAATATCCAGGGCATTGCACATGACCCGGTAGTTGATGGAGTGGTACCCCTTATGGTTAATGTAGATTCTACCCTGCTTATCAGGTGGAGACTTGATGTGTACATGGGTGCAATCTATGGTACCCAGTACCTCATGGTAGTGTGCTACACAGCAGAATTGCTGCACATTGCTTGTCATCACCTCAGGGGAGAGGGGAAAAGATATGTGTTGACTGGCATGTGGTAGCATAGCATCTAGGAACTGGTGAAGTATCCTGGATGCAGATGCCTGTGACAACCCTATCATGTCCCCAGTTAATCTATGAAATGTACCTGTAGCTAGTGTCCTAAGGGCTACACATACCTTTGTTTCCACTGGGATGGGTTCCCCTCTGTTACCTCTGGTTCTGAGTTGAGGGTGGCAGAGCTCAGTGAGTTCTTGTAGTATGTCCCTGTCCACCCTGTAATGCTCTACAATCTCCAGCTCATGTAGCTCCTGGAAGGTTATCCTGGGCCTGAACACTCTTCTCCTTCTTAGCCTAGGTCTACTTTCAGCAGCACCAGCAGCAGTGACTTCAGCCTCTAGTACATGCAGATGTAGAATAGCTGCAGCAGCCCCTAGCATTATCTCATAAATTAAAATTTCCAAGTCAGTACTCCAGTGCTTCAGAGTATTGAGGGAAAATCAGATTGTGGGGTGTATGCATAGTTTATACAGATCTGATGTAGGTCCACCATGTGTGATCGGCTATTTATTATGCATTTCACCTGCCTAAATTGTAATTAACATAATTTAATGGCCATACATTAGTGCGATGCATCACTCGCATAGCTCATTCACTCCTAAATAATCATCACTGTCATGTGGGTAGTGTGCCGTGCATCCACATTAAGCTCAGCACCGTGGCACACAGCATAGCCTATACAAAAGTCAAAATCAATAATTGAATATATACGGTTTTAATTAATTGCTGCCTATGTCATCACTGTGACCTGAGTGGTCTTATCTGCAAGAATGCACTCAGCTGTGCAGCAAGCAGTGCAAACATGCTCACTAGAAATTAAAAAAATCCTAAAAGTGATGGGACACACCCCCCTGCCAGCATCCACATCCAGTATAAATATCAACATGGTGTAGGAGCCTACACAAAAGGGATCTGCAGACATGGTTGCACCTTTTATCAGTTCAACAAATTCAACTCATTTGAATACATATGCATGTTGACAGCCTGGTAACTACATTGTTCATAGCTGTATGACCTAGGCAACTGCACCAATGCACCATTGTATGGTTGCAACTCAATGGCTTACAATACATTTCTGACAAATATAAAATACTTTTTATTCTTTTTTTTTTTTTTTTTTTTTCAAATAGGCAAGTCACTGTGGCACATAGTGCAAACATGCCAAAATCATTAAAAAATGTATTTTTACATATTTCCTTTCATTTCTAGACATTAATAATACACTTTTCACCCATGACTGTATGTGATCTAACAATTTCAGGGGAGTTATGTCCATATTTGTGGACTTTTGAATCCCCTTATTTCTTGGACACTCCTGTACATGGAAAATTTCTGCATACACTATGGACATGGACACAGGGTCTGCATGGATGCCTTTCTGCTTGTTGGATCACTCCACCTGGGTCATTTGCATAAGATTCACCTGCTTATGCGGTAATTTCCATTACAAGGAACTTTCCTTGTTTGCACGTGCTTACGCACTGCTAAGTGGCACTTATTGAATCTAAAACTGTTCACAGTCATGTACGCATCGCAGCGTGATGGATACACACAAAAAAAAGCATGTAGGGCTTACTGAATTCCTTTCATTGTCATTCAATACTCTTGAGATATGTTTGATTTCAACTATCACTTTGTATTTCCTTAACATCTCAAACAGCACAATATTTTTGTTTACCATGTTGCCCTCAAGTACATCTTGGATAAACCAATAATAAAAGGAATACATGAATTGATAGGTAAAAGTGAGAATCTGCTGAAAGAAACTTAATATACCAGGTGTTAGCTTGTATACCTGTTCTTAACAAAATGCATGAAGTAAGCTGTAGACAATTTACATTAGAACCTTACCAGTAAGTAAAACCTTGCATCTGGTACTGTCACAGGTGAGTGGAAAATGGATCTGATATGTTTATAAGTTGGAATCTGCACATAATATGTCCAGTAAATATTATAGTTTATATTAAACAGAATCACATAGTTTTATAATGGACAAGTAAGTGCTGATCATAAGGTGGGCTGATGTCTTAAAGTATGAGCAAACTTCAGGGGGAAAATCATTAAACATATTTAAAAGGAAATTGAATGACTTTTAAGCTGAACAAATCCAAACTGTAAATAATAGAAAAAAAATGAAACACTATGATTCTCAGAGGAGGTGGCTGGGAAGGTTAAACTAGAAGTATGGCATTAAAAATATAAGGAGCAAAGAGGAGCAAATAAGGTAACAATGTAGCCCATGGGGCAGAATGATTCCACTGTAAAAACAGGAAAACACAAAAGCAGACTTACACTCTGGTACTTGGAAGACATGTTGGCATATAATCCCAACCATCCTGAGTTATGTCCCTATTTAGTGAAACACTCATTCAAAAGAGTAGATATTTCTTTTCACTGTTCTTAAAACAGGACACTGAGGATGCCTTAGCAGTAATGAGATTGGGAAGCATAACTGTTAAAAGGGCTGATGCCAGTTTCATCCATCCATCCACAACCCCTATTTTCCCCTTTTTGCACATTGGGTCAGGGTGTCCCTTCAACAGTGACAATCATTTATAGCCAATTGTTTACACAGCCAGGTGGCTGATACCAGTTTATTGGTCAGAAATGGTCATGAATGAACTCTCAGTAAGGATACTGGAGAAAACAAAGTGACTCGATATGTTAATTTCTCTACTTGTTAAGGTTAAAGTGGATACGATGCCGCCTGTTCAAGTTCAACTCAAGGAATCTGAACTCCAGGGTCACTGTTTTCCACAATCAGTGACGATCCTCATTCTGACTTTGCACAGGCAGTGATCCTTTCTTTTGCAAGATGTCTCCCTTTTCATGTCTGTGCAACCATATTATTGATATATATATAAGTTTATGGGCCATGAGAGTTTACTCACTGCAATCTGCAAACCATAATTAATTTTTTTGTCTGGACCAGGTTATGAACAGTTACTGTCATCCAGTTGCAGCCTTCTCTAGATGTAATTTGATGACTCATATGGAAAATTAATGGAATTCACTAAAACTTCTGACAGAACTGAGTGTAGAACTATTAATTTGCTTGAACACTAACAAATTTTAGGAGGGAAGGAAGTATAATATGTCTGCTTGATGGGACAGCAAGGGACAGTAGAACCACCTTACCACTTTGTCCTTTCTCACACACACTGGAAGAAGAACGGTGGCAAAAGTGGAAATGAAACAGCAATTTATGTACCATGGGGTAATTAACAAACTCCAAAAGAGGAACATGTTTCATATTTGGTCATGTGTAAGAATAAGGTGGAAATGATTTGCTGCCAGATAGGATTTTTTATCTCACAGATTTTGATGAAGATGCATGGAATAACTTCTCTGATGAAGATCTGTTTAAGACAAACAGCAGTAAAATTCAAACATAAAGCAACCATAATTTAATGAATGTGAAGTTCAATTACAGTAAACAAAGAACTGCAATGTATTCATTAGGCGGGACATTGAGCAGATTCGGTGGGCTAAGCATTTCAAATCTACATTAAAAGTTATATGATATATGATGTTCCATACATTGAATATAACTGCAGGCACAGGAAAAATGCATATGATATTATCTTCAATCTCAGATTTGATGACAGCTATTTCCAAGCCCATACTATCGCCGCCTCTCTATTTGACACCTGGGAATGGTTAGTCTTCTCATATATCGATTATAAATCCTGGTCTCACATTCTGCGGCCTTCTGTACAGTGAATTCAGTTTTTTCTTCCACTCTTCTGGAATTTTACTCAGTGAAAGGCTGTAGAATAAAAAGGAAACAGTCACCAAACAAGCACCATGCTTCTTACATCTTACCTTCATTTTCCTTCTTTAGGACTGAGAATCAGGATCAGAATTGACCGTGTGAAATAACTAAGAGAAAACACACAGTAATGCCCAGTTTGTTACACCTAAACAATGCAATTTCAAGTAGAAGTACAAAGTAATGACTTAAGCTGCTTCTATGACTTGCATCTGGTGTTATAAATAACACCCTCTGTCGATATACTGAATTGTTGCTTCTACAATGACTGCCAGTTTATTTATGAATGTTTTGTTTCATATGCCTTTTTTCCACATAAATATCTAACATATATTGCATATATTTTCTGCTAAAATATTCTCCAGGGTCTACTATATCAGTCTCCCTCCAGCCCCTGAGTACTACTCAGGCCCCCATCCTCTATGTCCTGACAACATGGCTGAGCAGTCTCCTCTCACCCCATCTGTTGCCACTCACGTTGCATTAGGTATTCTAAGGCAGCGTGGTAATTATCATACACTTACCAACTGTTCACTACTTCTAACAACTAAGACAACCTTGAGAAATGTAAATATTCAAGAAACATGGATGAGATCTATTCACATCAGACTACTACCCCTTATCATCATACCTCCACAATATCATATCAATCACACTGCTAGACCCATAACATATGTTGAGGCTTTAAAGAAAAAACAAATTGCCAGAACCTCCTAGAACTCACTATAAAATATCTTACAGCACACAAGGCAACACCTACTCCTTCTCCACTCACACACACTCTAGCATCAGGAAAGCAGGCCTAAGCCTATAAGGTCCATTAAGTCTGCTTTCACATAGGGGAGTGTTTTAGTCATAGATAACTCCATAGTTGGACTTACAGACCCGTTACATACCAGACTAGATAAGAACAGGATGACTACAAGCTATTTGTCCAGCACCAAGATCCTTAATGTTACAGGGGTCTAAGGTCCCTTAAGTCAGACAAATATGGATATGACCTAATGGTGACCCGTGGGAGTGAAGAACCTGAGGCACTCCACCAAGACGGACATGCAGGGAGACATGATGGAACTGGTCTTCCATAGTATCTTGTCTTCATCAAGAATTATGCCTAGAGATCAACACAATATAATTGGATTTAACAATTGAGTAAGTAGATGGTGTTATTCTAAGGGAATCCAGGCAGTACATGTCAGCCTGGGATGATATGTTACATAAGGTATTGTGTTTCACCAAGGATAGCTTACACCTTTCATAGCAGGGCTTCCACATACTGGCTAAAGCCTTTGATGCCCCATGATGCCTTTTTTAAGCAGGGTCCCCGAATGGACCTTCCTGCAAAGAGAACTGAAACTGAAGTTTGGACAGCCTCAAGGTGACACTACTCTGTGCTAAGAGTTTCAAAAGAACTATACCAGAACTTGAGGCTCTCCTGCAGCTTTAACTCATTATATTTCTATATGTTACTGAAATGTGGTTTCAATGTAATGACAGCACACCCTCTATATCAAGGTTCAGACTCTTGAGATATTGTAGGGGAGTATGTATATTTGTTTGAAATACCATTACTTCATATTAAGTATTGAGGATATCCAGTTCACCCTCATGAAATCCAACTATTACTTCACTGACAGCTAAAGATACCCATCAATACCACATAAATTACCTCAACACCATTTTGGCATTAAAATATCAAACCAAATACCTTTTTAATATGGGACTTCAATTACTCAAGTGTTGGTTAGCACTCTTACACATCTAAAAATAGCTATGCACAGTGTTTCCTAGACTTTGTGAATATCAATGCCCTGGAGCAAATTGTAAAAATACCCACCTGAGGCTCTAATATCCTTCACCTGGTCCATACCAAACTCACTCTGCTTGCAACCTACCCTGCATCGCTTCTACCTTGATTAAATGTGACCACAAATCATTCATTATCTCTGTCAGGAGGAGTGGTACCCCCCCACCACCACCAAATGAGACAGTCTTTGGAATCTTCTCCAAAGCATGCCTACGTCAGCTTGTAGAAGACCTACACAAAATAACCTAAAATCCCTTTCCAATGGACCCAACCGAGAGGGCTGCTGCATTCACTTCTGACTTTTACCAGCACTTGAACAGTATAGAAATGTCAGACCCCATCCAGCCTCAATATGACTACAAATTCAGGGATAAAACTCTGGTGAAACACCCATATTACAAAAGAAGGAAAACAATGAAAAGCTGAAAGAGATTTTTCATTTTTGGGGTTGGGAGGGTGGCCTAATGGTTAAGGTGTTTGCTTACAAACACAAGGTACAGGGTTTGAATCTCATAGGGGATAATTGGCTAGGCATAAAATGTCTCACAAGGGCAGTTAGCCTAGTACTAATCTATGAACTATGAACTTCCCTACCTCAAGACTGCACTGAAACATGCCAGCAAGGAACTTAAAAACACTATCAGAAAATGCAAAACAGAGTATGAACTTAAGGTGCTTACAGATTTCTATGGAAGCCACAAATCTTTCTTCAAGGGAAAATTTAAGGAGTAATGTCTTTCCCCTGCAATCACATTGAAACAAGTCTTAGAATCCCTGTTAAAGGCTAAAAATAAAACTTCTATTGGACCAGACAGCATACCAGGCTGCATTCTTATTAGTACCAAGTATGCACTGTCTGAGCCTCTCCTTAAACTGTTCAACCTCAGCCTACCTGCAGGGTTTATTCCTGATGCCTGGAGATCAGCCACTGTGAATCCCCTATGCAACGGTGGCCCCTCTGCAGTCCTAGGTAATTATATACCCATCAGACTTACTAGCCTTATATGCAAAGCCGTGGAATGTATCAAACAGAATGCATTTATGCTGACATAGCAAACTTAATTGATCTAGATATCAGTCAGGTTGGTTTTGTAAAGGGCAAGTCCTGAATCCTGAATCTAGTAAGCTTCTTTGGAAAGGTTACAAGGACTGTGAGCAGTGTCTATTCTGTGCACATTACTTATCTCAACCTGGAAAAAGCTTTTGTCAGTATCCTTCATGCTAGTATTATTAAAAAAATAGGGAAACTTAATATTAAGCACTTACATTATCTGCTTGATTGCAAATTGGCTATCCAACAGATTCCATACTGTGAAAGTTGATGGTTCCCTCTCAGAATGTAAACTTGCAACTAGTGGGGTGCACAGGGATCTGTTCTGGGCTCTCTCTTGCTTGGCATTTCTTTTGCAGGCATCTAAGCCAATATCCCAGAAAACTGATAATTGCAAACTGGCCACTTTTATCTGTGCATGTACTGATGCAAAACAGCCTCAGGAAGGGTTGAAATATATATATATATATATATATATATATATATATATATATATATATATATATATATATATATATATATATACAGAGTATCAGAAACAGTTTCAAACCAATACAAAACAGCTCCAGGAAGGACTGGAATATATACATACACAGAGCATCAAAAACATTTTCAAACTAAATGAGAAAAAGTGCAGCGTAGTATTCTTTGGCTGAAAGGTTTCTCCCACTTCATATGTAATAAATGGTACTCCTCTTCAGGCAGATGCTGTCATAACAGACCTTCATACTCGATCACCATGTCCCTACCATAGTCAGAAAGTCTTTCCATTGATCCAGTTAATTGCAAAGGGAATATCTTTAAGATCCAAAGAAGTCATACCATTGTACTCTTCTCTTATCATTCCCAACATTGAATACAATACCCCCTTTGGTTATGTATAAATACCAAGAAAATTAAAGATTTAAATCCTTCAACTACCCTGACAGATTAGCATGATTCTCCTTATATTCAGTAGCTTAAAGATTGCTGCAAACTGACCCGTGTCTCACTTTTGCAGCCATGAATGACATAGTCCTATCTGACCTCCTATTTCTTTGCAAAACCAGTGGCTCGACAAACTCTTGCACTATATCTGCACCGACAAATAAACAGGACTCATTGGAGAGACAAGGTCCTAACTCAGTGGATTCCTGGCCTGTGGAATAAGTCACCACTATAGGCCAAACAAACTACTAGTGTAGCTACATTTAAGGCTAGTTTTGATGACTGAATGGGTAAACACAAATTTACACCAGAGTTATCATGCATGGCCCTATTTAATTTAATAGATGAGCACTATTAAGTGCATGAAAAGGATTGCAAGAAGTTTAGGTTTGTCTGCTTAAAGGTGTATATGGTTAGGCATCTTATAATCCCTGTGGTCGCTTGCCTATTATGTTCCTGTGTTGTTTGGTTACAAGCGCTAATAAAGTATAACTTGACTGCACACACTCTCAGAATACATGCAATTCAATCTAAAAGCAAGTGTGACAGAAAAATGTTTTAGGGGTAAGACCCCCCACATCCTCAAATGTTACTATTTTCACTCCTAGGCTACTGCACTGTGGAGATGGAGTGATGAACTGGAGGTGATGTAATGCCTGCCGTGCTGTTCTCTATGGTGTACTGACCTCTGATGGCAACTCACAACTTGCTAAGAAGTGAGAGAATTAAATCTCTTTTCTACAGAGAAGGTTCAGATCATTATTTTAGCTTAGATGAAAGGTATTATGACAATAGGGAGCTAAGGTGAACTTCAGTGACATGACAGAAATATTAAGGGAAATAAACAATGAGAGTCTGAGTAAATGCCAAATCAAGTCAGCAAGCTTAAACAAACACATGAAAAGCTCAAGAGACTGAACAGCTGAACGTAAACAGTACTTTACATATTTTATTACTTTGAAGCAATTCTAAGTTAAAAATGGACTTCAGCTCCTCATCATGTTGAGCTTTATAGGCCAAATTATTTTTTTCTGTTAGATACTAATAACAAAAGAGTGCAGAGAGTCATGGACTAGAGTCTACCAAATTAGCCTTACTGTGTCCTCTAAAGAATGCTTCTGTTAAACATCATCTGAACCCCTTTAAGAATAAGCAATTCCCCCTTAACGTAGATACAAAACAAATTATGTTTTCAAGTACTGGTGTTATTTTGGCAGTAAATAGTCTAGGCAACATCAGTGCACATTGTAGTGATATTTCTCAAAATAAGCACAAAAGTAAAAATAACTTACTGCCTGGGCATCGTTGTAAATGAACAATTATTACAGGTGTTGATACCTAGATCTGTATATTCTTGAACTATAGAAACAGCAGAGTCACTCAATAACAAATCTAATGTGCATTAGGCCACTTTTGCCTGGATTAATGTTTAGCCAATGGGTTAGTAGTTACCAGGGTCAGTCTTACTGTGTCCTTCCTTAGCGATCAACTCTCATATGACTTAGTAAAGGATCCAGGTAAAGTCCTGTGACTACTGCTCCACTCAAAACATGTGATAATTGCTGAAACAACCCCATATGTTTAAAAAAAAGAAACAAACAAAAAAAAAAAAAAAAACACGAAACCATCCTCATTTACAATTTTGACATGTTTTGTTCTGAAAAAAAGTATCTTGTACATCTTCTAAGATAATCGGCTTGTCCAGAACCTTGAAACATCACTTTGTGTCAAGTCTACCACATCCAGATTAAAATTCAATCCACATACTTCCCAACAGACATTTGCCATTATGCCTCTTAATTCCTTAAAACTGTAAACCACGCTACTGGCTATGTTTCTAAGCAGTATATTTAGACTTTCCAACTTTTCATGACTGTAACTTAACCCTATCTCCACCAGAAATCTCCAGCCTTTGAAACTTCCCTGTATACTTGAGAAATGTTCATAGGTTCATAGGTTCATAGGTTCATACTAGGCTATCTGCCCTAGGGCATTTATAAGCCTAGCCAGAGTGTGTATGGCTTTCGCCACCCATTTTAAATTAATTTTGCTATGCCCTTTTTCGAGGTTAGTATACTGTGCTTCTGTCTAACAGTGACACAGAAGTGATACCCGGGGTAAACCTACGATCTCCCATCCACTCATCAAGATTCCTCTTGAAGAGAGTCAATGAGGGACTCTGCCTAACCTGGACTGGGATTTTATTCCAGAGTGAAGGGAGCCTCTGGGTTATGAATCTGTCCCTCCAGCATGTCCTATTTATTTCAGTGCTGAGGTTTAAGTCCCTCGAGCGTAGCTCGATGGGATTTGGATTTTCTGAGGTGCAGCATGTCCATTAATTCCGGGTTGGACATGGCTTTATAAGTCAGGCACAGATCGCCTCTGAGCAGGCGGTATGCCACTGAGTAGAGCTGGAGTTTCTTTAACCGGCAGTATCGGCATCTGTTTGAGCCCTTGATCCTCTTGGTGAGGTACTTTTGGGGTCTTTCCAGTTGCTGCAGGTGTCTGGTAAGGTACATCCCAAAAGGGCATTGTACTCAGTTATGGGCCTGATGAGGGATGAGTAAAGAGGCACGATGACCTCCCTGATCTAGATGTGAACCCCTTCATGATTAGGTGGGCTATATAAAATGTTTTTCTAACCACTTTGGCCACGTGGTTGTCAAATGAGAGATTGCTATCAACTTGGGTCCCCAGGTCCCTAATTACTTCTTCTGTACTTAATGGATTACCACCTATGTGGTAATTTGTGGGCACTTTGTTTTGCCAAAGGGATGACTATACACTTTTTGGCGTTTAGCTTGAGGCCATGGCTCTGGCACCAGTTGTCTGTTTCTATGAGGCCCTTTTGGAGGATGCTTGTGTCAGCTGGAGAGTCTATTATGGTGCCCAGTTTGCAGTCATCTGCGAACTTGGTCAGCCACAGTCCTTCCATGTTGGCCTGTACCTCCGAGAAATATATACCGAACAAGAGAGGTCCCAAGACTGAGCCTTGTGGGACGCCACTTATAACTGGTTTGGAGTCTGACATGGCTCCAGCTATTCTAACCATGTGGGTTCTGTCTTTGTGCCAGTTTGCAACCCATCTAGTGATATAGGGGTTTATATTTAAGCTGGTGAGCTTATCTATAATGCCCAAGTGGGGTATTGTATCGAAGGCTTTTGCGAGGTCCAGGTAGGCTGTGTGGACCACCTTCCCCTTGTCAATGGCCTTCGTGACTGTTTCAAAGAAATTGACCAGGTTTAAGAGGCAGGATCTGCCCTTAACAAAGCCGAACTGGGTAGGATCCAGTGTCTGTAGGTCCCCAATATCTTTATTTATAAGGTCCATGATGATCCTTTCCATAGCTTTGCAGACCAAGCTAGTGAGACTTATGGGGCGATAGTTTCCAGGATCCGTTGAGGCACCACCTTTGTGGAGAGGGACCACTGTTGCTGTACGCCACTCTTTGGGTACATATCCTGTAGTAAGGCTGAGATTGAACAGTAGTTTTAGGTTTGGGTTTAGCACTTCTTGGAGTTCATGTAGGATGCAGCCCGGGACACCGTCTGGTCCCATTGATGCTGTGTTTCTTGCTTTGGAGAGGGCAGCTCTTACCTGATCATCTGAGATGTCAGGGGAGCAGCACTCTGTTGGGATAGATATTAGCCCTTTTGGTGGGGAGGGGGGAGAAGTTTGCGCTGAACCTGTCAGCTAGGATGTTGGCAATGTCTGTGGGTTCGGTGTATTTTTTGTCATTTTGGACTAATTCTGAGCATATCTGGGAATTCCCACCCAGGTTCCTAACATAACTAAAGAAAGCCTTGTGATTATCCTTAGTGTCCTGTGCAATTTTCTCTCAAAGCTGGCCTTAGACGATTTTATGAGTGCCCGTAGCTTTTTGCTAATACTGATCAGAGATGCCTTCCCTTTTTCCCTTTTTGGGATTTTGATGTGTCATGTAGTAGCTTCCTCCTTCTATTGTATAGTTTGTTTATGGCTGGGGTCCACCAGACAGGACGTCTGCCTTTGGAGGATTGGATCTTGGTTTTATTTGGGATTGCATGATCCATGCATTCCTGAAGGTGTTCATAGAATGCGTTTATAAAGGATTTTGTGGTCTGGGCGTATTATCCAGAGGCCCGGGGGCTTTGAAGGATTCCACCTCGGTTTTGAGGAGTGTGAAATTTGCTTTAGAGAAGTTTTCACTGTGGTTTTCTGGGCATGGGGTGGGGTCGGGATGTGAATATCCAGTGAGATTAGTTTATGGTCTGATCTTACCAGTGAGGGATGCACTTCTGGTCTGGAGCATAGAGTCCCCATGTTGGTGATGATCAGGTCCAGTATGTTTTCCCCTCTTGTGGGAGTGGTAACAAGTTGTTCCATAGCATTTGAGTTTATAAATTCTAGGAACCTTTGGGCTAGGGTGTTGGAGCTAGAGTAATGCTCCCAGTCTATGGTTGGGTAGTTGAAGTCACCCAATATAATGGTGTTTGGAGAGACCTTCATATTTTCCAGTGTTCTCAGGAAGGCTGAGTGGGGTTCCTGGGTTTGGGAGGGTGGTCTGTAGCAGGCTATAAACTGGAAGGCAGTTTTACCCACTGTTAGTTGCACATGGATAGTCTCTGATGCTTCGTGCTGTGCCACCAACCTGGAGGTGTGGGTATCTTTGACGAATATTGATACTCCCCTTCCTTTTGTGGTTCGGTCCAAGTTTTGGGGCGAAAAGCATGGTATGAGGTATAACCTGGTAGTGCTGGGGTGCTCTCGAGAGCCTTGAACCAGGTTTCTGTTACTGCACAGATATCGATGTTCTCCATGCTAAGGAGAGTTTCGAGTGCATGCATCTTGAGGTTTAGACTTCTGGCGTTGAGTAGCATTACTCTTAGTTTCTTATCCCTTGTGATACCTATGGAGGTGGGTTTGTCTTTTGAACCTTGCCTAAAAAGGCACTATGGGGTAGCAAGAGCCTTTGCCAATATCCGAAAGCCAGGGGTGACAGGTGCAAGCCGTCCCTAGCGAAGCATCGTGGCTTGTCGAGCATGTCATCCCAGGCTGACAGGCATTGGATCCCCTTTGAATGACACCAATACTTAAGCCAATTGTTGAAATTGATAATCTTGTCTTCATACTGTGGCATCATTCTTGGTGAGGGTAAGATGCTACTCAAGGTCAGGGTCATACCGGCCTGGGCTACATGCCCAGAGAGCTCCTCTATGTCTCTTTTCATGTAGTCCAGGGAGGTGCGTCTCAGGTCATTCACACCAGCATGGACAATGACGGAGTCATATTTGTACTTGCCTTGGAGTGACCTGAGTGCTTGTGTTATGTGGCGGATTCTAGCACCCGATAGGCAGCTCACCGTGACCTTCTCCTTGTTCAGCCTGGTGAGCGGGACGTCAGTGTGCCTGATGATAGAGTCACCTATTACAAGTGTATCAGGTGTGTTGTTTAGCCTTAAGGGCTGTGACTGTTCGGCACACTGGCTTTGTGAGCTATGTGTTGCATGTGTTTTGTTTTGGGGTAGCGGTTGCTTGGGTGTCTGCTTTGGAGGTCTCTGCTGCTTAGGCAGATTTTTATTTAGAGCCTCCAAGTATGTTTTTGTGTGTTTATGTGTATGGTTTGCTGTTGTGGTAGGTCTATGTGAGACTGGAATTGTAGTGAGTGTGGTTTCCTTCTCCTCCTGACTGGTTACACCAGTACTGAGTTGAGAGAGCTTAGCCTCCAGTTTGGCTATATGGTTGCATCTCTCACAGGTGTTGGAATTTGTTGGGAGGAGGAGAGGGTTGTCTGTGTACATTAGGCAGTTGTAACATTGCCTCAAGATTCCCAGGTTCACCAGCTGGACCGGAGAGGAGATTGACAACTGACCTTTGGACATGCTAGAATAGTATTGGGAATTCCTTTATAATTGAAAAAAAGGGCCAATGGGGAACAAGTTACTCAAGGGAGTTTGTGAGGGTGTAGTGCTTTTAATTTTTTTAGCGCTGACTTATATAATTGCTTTAGTGAGCAAGTGCTAGGCTTTAGCATAGGAATAGGGTGTTTATTATGAGAACTAGATCAGTTCCAAGGCTCAAACCCAAATAAGCGGGCGCTGCTCGATGAAGCGCTATGCACAAAATCACAAAGCAGCTACAGCGGGTTTTATACAGGCGGACTTGAAAGAGCTAGAAATTGGCCCAAAACAGCCAACAGACTACCAGATTCCTGTGCTGGGAACACTCCTCCAGGGACAGATAGCCTGCTACAAGCTCCCCACTGCCACTGGTGAACAAAGAAGCCTCCCTCTATCCAAGAAAGGAAATGGCAACACAGGAACTTTCCAAAGTCCAGAATACAGCAAAGCCTGTATTTGGACTACTCTAGGTCAGGAAAGATGGGAAACAAGGATAACTTTTTTTTTTTTTTTTTTGCAACAAACAACAGGAAATTGCAATAAATATGTAACACAGGCTAGCGCACTTGAGTGTGTAGCCTCAACAAGTAAATGCAACAAACAGGACAAACTTTAAAAGTGCAGGTGCAAAAACAACTTTAGACAGTTTAAAACAGTTCAAGAAGCAGAAATATTTGCAGTTTAGCTAGATCGGACAGTCGCCCAGGTAGTAGCAGGAAAAAACACTTTTATCAGGTTAGCAGTCGCTCTTTTAGCCTCTCTGCTGCTAGCACCACTCTGCAGGACCACGAGGAGCTTGGCTGAGTAGTAACAAGCGCAAAAACCTCGCCAAAGTGGGTTTTATACAGGGGGATTTGAAAGAGCTAGAAATTGGCCCAAAATGGCCAATAGACTACCAGATTCTTGTGCTGGGAACACTCCTCCAGGGATAGATAGGCTGCTCCAAGTTCCCCACTGCCACTGGTGAACAAAGAAACCTCCCTCTATCCAAGAAAGGAAATAGACAACACAGGAACTTTCCAAAAGTCCAGAATACAGCAAAGCCTGTATTTGGACTACTCTAGGTCAGGAAAGACGGGAAACAAGGATAATTTTTTTTTTTACTCCAGCATCCTGTTCTTCAGCACCCTGAGTACCTAAATATGCTACTAGACTATCTTGATCTTTGAATCATGGTGTATCACTTTATAATTTAGACATTGCAGATTGGCTAGATGAGCTTGCAAACCCCTGACATGATTTCATTTTTTCCCTGAAGCAGCATTCTTTATCTGCACTAAAGTGCAAACTTAACTGTATCCTGTTGATGTTTCTCAGTTCTGTTAAAATCCTGGAGATTATTCATTATGACTTCTCCATACATCTCCACACATATTTCCTGTCAACCCCATGCTGCCATAGCCACTCCTCAAGTCTTCCCCCACAACCACTCCTCTGCATCGATGAGCTATGGACACCCCACATAATATGCAAATGTTCAGAAATTCCTTTTTCCCAATTATAGACAGCACTACTACTGATTGGGTCTTTCCATGAAGAAAGAATCTATTCCTTGAAAAAAAAACTGTTATCCTGAGTAGCCCCATCTCTCTCTTCTATCCTTCCACATTCACCTTTTCCATTCGATCAGCATCCTCCTTATATAAGTATATGGCTCATTCTACCAGGCTTATTATCCTAAATTTGATTTATTGTGACATCTAACACTATACCTGCAAAGCTTGAAATTCCTAGAAACTGGAAAAATCCTTGAAGGATTCTGGAGAATCACTGCTAAGATAATAAATTGTTCATATTTCCTCTGATATACCTGTATGACAGCTATTGCCCAACTACCCTACCCATTTTTCTGGATATACATAACTTAAAAAAGAAGAGTATGTTTTTATCAAAATGAACAAGCATTAATATGCCACTAAGTCCTGACATATTAAAAATCAATGTACTGAACAATCCACTAAATTGAAAAAAAAAAGATTGCAAAAGGAAAATAACCATTTCCTTTTGTGAGCCATTAATCAAAAACCTACCACTAAATTTAGAAATTCTGCATATGAATAGTGGTAGGGCTACATTCATTAACAGCTACAAGATAACATGCACTTTGGTATTCATTACGTGGCTTTACATGACATGTTAAGCCGTCAAACCCAGATAAATATCAGAATATGCTAATGAACACATAAAGAGATGAAATACCTGCTAATTAATCAAGCCAACAGGGCAGAGCTATTCAGAAAGCTATAATGCAGTCATGTACACTCAGTGTACGCTTTTGCTCTGTGCACCATAACTCTTTGGAATACAGACACAATTACACTTAAAAAAGCATGTTAGGGGTTGCTGCTGCTATCATTATACTGTATGTGCAGCAGGCTTTAAATCAGTGCTGCTGCCAGACCTCAGGCAAGAAGAAGGATGTTTACACCTTGTTTGACTTATCATGGGCTGCATTATACAGAAGTTGTGGAGAGATATGGGGTGGACAGAGAAATACTGAAGGAAATATGCAACCTCTGCCGCCCCCAACTCTGGCCCCAGGGAAATCATTGAGAATCTGTCACAGTGGAAACAAAGATATATTTATCATTATTTATACTAGCTACTGGTACTTTCCACAGACACAAAGGAGAAATATTAGGGGTGTCACATACATCAGCCTGTAGAATATTACATCAATTTTTACATGCAGTGTTACTACATGCATAGGAGCGTATCTGTTCCCTACAAACCCCACAGGAGACAGCAAGAACCATGCAAGACTTCTATGCAATAGATTACTTTCCTGAAATGTCAGGGGCCATAGATTGTACACATATAGAAATAAAATCCCCACCTGGGGAACAGGGAAGTGGGTACTTCAACTGAAATAGTTTCCACTCTAAACTGTCAGATTGTCTGCAATGCCCTAGGGATCATCTACAATGTCTGTAGTGGTAATCCAGACATTTTCCATGACTCACACATATGTCACACTTGTGAGCTATACACCGGGTTTGCTAGGGCTGATATTCCTTAAGGGCATCTAGTGGGGGATACAGGCTATGCACTGGAGCTCTAGCTCATGACACCCATGAGAAACCCACACAACCCCACTGAGCAAGGATGGAATGAGACCCATGCTTAACTTTGCAGTGATTCTCCAGAATCCTTTTAGGATTTATCCAATTTCTAGGAATTTCAAGCTTTGCAGATATAGTGTTAGATGTTAGCCAGAAATATCTTAGCCAGAAATATCTTAGAATGTGTGTTTGGATTGCTGAAATCAAAGTTCCATTGTTTAGGCACATCAGGAGGTGTACTGCAGTACAACCCAGGCACCTCTGCAGAAACACTTCCAGTCTGTGCCATGTTACACAATATAATACTCAGGAAATAGCTTCAGCAGGGACAGCAAGGGGTTGGACCACAGTTTCTAAAACCAGTAGCTGCAGCAGGTACTGATGAGAGTCTTAGGGAGAACCAACAGCTGCAAATAGTGCTGGCAGATGGAGGTGTGGACAGTATGCCCTGGCTCTGGCTAAGAAGCAATGGATTGCATGCACACTCACTAACTAGCTCAAAGCCTAAGATCCCACCCCCATACAAATAGGAAAATTGATGGATTTCAAACAGCACAACCTTTACTTGACTACGTAATGGCTGTGTTCTGATAGCATCAGACAAGGACATTCCCCAATGACACCATTTGTACCTATACTAATGACAAGGTAAGCGTGGAACATGTAAAGAAAAAAATGTTATAAAACAGATTACTGTCATATGTAAATATGCATATGTCCCTAAGCAGGGCATTGTTTAAGGTATACATTTATGTCAGTAATATCTCCTCTGCCAGATTTTTATTTTTTGTATCACAAACTATAGTGTGCATCAAGCATTTCTACTGATCATCACCTATAAAACATGGAACAGATCAATTATGCCCTCATTTGCACAACTATACCAAGAAGCAAGACTGCCGTACCCAATACTTCCAGCGCTGTAATGACAATACTAACTGAAATACAATGAGGTCTAACAATTATAGAAGCAATCATTTACAAATGGGTATGAGTACAAACAAGAAATTAACAACTTTTCTTCTGCAATGTATATTGATAAATGCAAGCTTGTGAATAAGCAAGCATCAGCTATCCACTGTGCTCATCAGACACATATGTAACTCAAGTCACAAATGCAAATGATAGGGCACTGTTATCAAAAATTGCATAGGGCTGGGGGCTGTAAGAAGGCAAGACTGCAAGGCTAGCACCAGAGACATGAGTGTGTGTAAGAAACACATGTATATATCCGAGTATACAGTGTTCAGGGCCAGTAACAACATATATATAGAACTCAACAGTAGTGTTTATATAGTTTGTTTGTGTGTGAAGTGGTATGGGCAAGGGATTTTTTTTATATGTGTGTGTCTGTCTGCATGAACATAATCAAACACTGTACTTGCACTATATCCTGGCATCTTGGAGAGATGTGAGCATGGTGGACTACACAGTTCAGTTGTTGTTGTCCCTGACCCCAGGATCCCCCTCTGTCAGTAGTTGCACTGTTGTTTCCTTGGACTTGGCTAGAAGTTGGGATGCTACTTAAACATGTACGATGTCTGCTGGATGAGTTCTTCTCATGACTATATCCAGGATCATGACCTGTGGACTACCATTTCTGGATGTGGACACCAGAATCACTGATGAAACAGTGGATTTAGTGTCACTATAGGAGCAGGATCTTCTATGGCCATGTTTGCTAACACCAAAAGATGTAGTAGCTCTCTGGCCACATGGATGCCCATCCTCTTCCATCAGATGTTTCATCACAGACACTGCCCAGTCCAGTGTATCATTTATTCTGTTTAAGAAGTTGCCCACATGGCTCAGGGAGCTACTCATGTCAGAATTCATGATGTTTAGTAGTCATATTATGTCTTCCAAGGCCCTGGAGGAATGTGCCTGTTCCTTTACTACTGCCCTACACATACGTCTGGTGGCACCTAATGATGCACTAGCATCAGGAGGAGACTGGACACATGGCCTCCTCTGAACAACCCTACCAACTCTCTTGTGTGACACCAAATGCTCAGGCTAGCTATCAGGAGAAGCAAATGGCAACGGGAGTAACCACACTAGCATGGTCAACTGTGTCACCCGCAATCTATCCTGTATCAGAAATTTCCTTGTCATGGGTATCCGTAGGCATACTGATGGTGTTCAAAATATGGGCAGGGGATGTGGGAGCCATAACCTCCTTGTCAGACAGACCCTCTGCACCCACAGACTGCCACTTTATCACCACCAGCATCACCATCAGAGGCTACCAATACTCCATCAGGTGGTAGGTGTTCCACAATGCCACTCTCAGAATCACCTATTATAGCAAGCAATATACACAACAAACAGAAAAAGGGAAAATAAAATTGATGACATATTTTCCTTATATGAAAGATATGTTGAGCTTTAACAGTTAAAGCAACAGACCTTAACCTATCCTATATACAGCAATAACAATAACCAAATGTGTGTTTACCATGTGCAGGTAGGCTGGCAGCCTGCAACCCAGAAGTACCTGTATGTGAGGAGTGGAAAGGAAAGAGGTCTGTTAAGTATCAGATTGCAAATGAAGCAAGACAAAGAGAACAATCCACTTTACAACTGCATATTAAACTGTTTTCGTACAAAAATGTAGTGAATAGATAGATTCCTCTCCACCCCGAAAACAACCTCCACTTTTTCTCTATGACTATCGTCAGACTCTCAGTTATTGATGTGTGTCTCTTTCTCTCTCTCTCTCTCTCTCTCTATATATATATATATATATATATATATATATAAATAAGGTAACCTGGTCACCAACATGATAAACAACCTTGAAATTAGACAGTATGATGACCCAGAAGGTAAAACAATAAAGCATAGAACCGAAGCTGTCACAGGAAACAGAAGTTTAATCCACAAGCCACAAACAGTTCACATAAACGCCTCCAAATACACAGTACGTTTTCGTTTCTCCTACTTCATCAGATGTGGGCTGCTTCCAAAGCTAACACCTTTTATAGAGCACATTGTTTCAATTAACAAATCAGCTTTGCTAAGCAATCAACTTGTAATTGAGAAAAAGAGAAAAAAGTGCTTTTGTGCTTTTAACCTGATGTTAACATTTTATGTTTTATATGATAAAAATTTAAAGGTGTGTATCAATACATTACTAAATCACATACTCTTATTATAAATAACCATTCACTTTTAAAACTGTGTTAAATTTTGGTAAAATGCATGAATTAATTAAAAAATACTAAATAAGTAAAAAATGAAATGAAACTTTCCTTTGATGAAAGAAATACTTCTGCAAAAACTAATCCATTTAGCACCATCTAGTGGCTATACAAAGATTTTGTAAGGAACAAAAAAATAACAAACCATTCCCTTTTCCTTAAAACATAACTTACATAAAGTGAGTTCTAAAAATGCCTACTTTAATATATGCTTGGTCTATAAATACATACATATGTTAAAAATTAATTTATTACTGTTTGATTAAAAAACTTATTAAAAAACATGTTATTAAAATTGCATTCAAATGAACATTAAATAAAAATTACTTAACAAAAAAGATGTTTAGTAAAAAGTATGTAGAGAGTTTATAAAGCATTTAGGACTCTTTATAAGTAAGGTTTGAGCAACTTTCTTGAAATTCCTATTAGACACATATTACAATTTGGCTGATCTTATTTTCAAAAGGGGGGCTATGGAAATATTTTCGTTAAGACCAGGGGCTTTGTTTGCCTCTAGTAATAGTTGCCAGTACAGTATGAAACCAGACAAGGGTGGCGGAATGGTTCTTATGGACAATATGACTTATGAGGGGAAAATGAATGAAATTTTGAGGGATCCTGATAAATATTCCAACGTGTCTATAAATGAAATTAATATAGCGTACAGACGTATAGATATGGTACTAGAGGAATTATTGGTAGATGGTTTAATAGACAGTAAGACATATGGTTACTTAAAAGTGGAGAAGCCAAGAATGCCCACCATGTTCGGGATTCCGAAAATACATAAGGATGAAATGAATCCACCCTTGCGACCAATAGTTTCGGCTGAAGGATCTAAAACCTTACCACTTGCTAAGTTTATAGATGGGAAATTGAAGGCAATATGGGTAAAAAGGTGCAATATATTAAAAGACTCTTGGGATTTTTTAAGAGGTTTAAAACAGGATTTATGGAAAGAGCATCTAAGATTTTGACTATAGATGTAGTAGACTTGTTTTCAAGCATACCCCATGAACAAGGATTAAAATTACTGGAAGAAATAGTGTTTGAAGATAACACTTTAAGTCATAATGAATGTACAGTAATTATGCAGTTGATTGATCTGGTTCTAAAGTATAACTTCATTTATTTTAAGGGAGAATACTTTCACCAGATAAAGGGAGTAGCAATGGGGGCAGCCTGTGCCCCTACATATGCGAATCTGGTTTTGGCTAAATGGGAAGAGAAATTTGTTTTACAATCACAATATAAGAGGTGTTGGATACAATATAAGAGATTTTTGGATGACATTTGTATTCTTTGGGTGGCACCAGTGAACAGGTACCAGTATTTATAGATTTGTAAATACAAGTACAGATTTTTTAGAATTCACTTATTCCTTGAGTGAAGATACCATAGAATTCTTGGACATAGAAATATATAAAAAAGACAATACATTTCAGTCCAAGGTTTATAGGAAAAAGACCTATTCAAACTCTTACCTACACTATAAGAGTGCTCATCCTATGCATTATAAAAGGAATATAGTAAAAGGCCAGTATATTAGGTCATGTAGGATGACTTCAAATGATGATGATTTTATGGAAGAAATGAATGTTCTTAGAAAAATGTTTAAGAATAGAAGTTATCCTGACTGGTTAATAGAAAAGATGGAGATAGAGGTGATGGAAGGTAGAAAGAGTAAATTTAAACCTATATTGGGTATAGATGCTACTGAGAAGGAAGTAAATACAAAAAATGTGGATGAGAATTTCAGTAATGCATTGGTATTAGAGTACAATGCCAGTTCAAGGATAGTGAGAGAAATAGTTGAAAATGAATGGAATAGCTTTCACTGATTTGGACAACATTTCGAAAAGTAATTTAAAAGTAGTATACAAAAATTCCAATAACCTCAAAAAACTATTGGAAGGTAATACAGATACCCGATATCCTAATAGGAGAATAAAGAAAGGTACATTTAAATGTGGTCATTGTTCGCAATGCACATATGTTATAAACAAATATGAAGTTTTTATAGAAAGTAGAAACATAAAGCAAGAAAGTAGGGACTTTAATAATTGTGATTCTAAAGGCTTGGTATACCTGGCATTGTGTAAGACATGCCAAGGTTTTTATGTTGGAAAAACAGAAAGGAAACTAAAAAGGAGAATATACGAACATATATATGACATACAGGTAAAAAAGGAAACAAATGCACTATATAAGCATACTAAGGAATGCCCGGAGGCACAATTTACATTTTATGTTATTGAGAGAGTAGACATAGATAAAAGGGGAGGGCTGTGGGAAGAAAGAATAGAATATAGGGAGCTGTACTGGCAACTATTACTAGAGGTAAACAAAGCCCCTGGTCTTAATGAAAATATTTCCATAGCCCCCTTTTGAAAATAAGATCAGCCAAATTGTAATATGTGTCTAATAGGAATTTCAAGAAAGTTGCTCAAACCTTACTTATAAAGAGTCCTAAATGCTTTATAAACTCTCTACATACTTTTTACTAAACATCTTTTTTGTTAAGTAATTTTTATTTAATGTTCATTTGAATGCAATTTTAATAACATGTTTTTTAATAAGTTTTTTAATCAAACAGTAATAAATTAATTTTTAACATATGTATGTATTTATAGACCAAGCATATATTAAAGTAGGCATTTTTAGAACTCACTTTATGTAAGTTATGTTTTAAGGAAAAGGGAATGGTTTGTTATTTTGTTTTTCCTTGCAAAATCTTTGTATGGCCACTAGATGGTGCTAAATGGATTAGTTTTTGCAGAAGTATTTCTTTCATCAAAGGAAAGTTTCATTTCATTTTTTACTTATTTAGTATTTTTTAATTAATTCATGCATTTTACCAAAATTTAACACAGTTTTAAAAGTGAATGGTTATTTATAATAAGAGTATGTGATTTAGTAATGTATTGATACACACCTTTAAATTTTTATCATATAAAACATAAAATGTTAACATCAAGTTAAAAGCACAAAAGCACTTTTTTCTCTTTTTCTCAATTACAAGTTGATTGCTTAGCAAAGCTGATTTGTTAATTGAAACAATGTGCTCTATAAAAGGTGTTAGCTTTGGAAGCAGCCCACATCTGATGAAGTAGGAGAAACGAAAACGTACTGTGTATTTGGAGGAATTTATGTGAACTGTTTGTGGCTTGTGGATTAAACTTCTGTTTCCTGTGACAGCTTAGGTTCTATGCTTTATTGTTTTACCTTCTGGGTCATCATACTGTCTAATTTCAAGGATATATATATATATATATATATATATATATATATATATATATATATATATATATATATAGTATGTAAGCATATAAAGATATAGCAATGACCCTTGCCTTTGGAAGGTTTGCTTGCAACATTCTGGGTTTGCTGTCCACATCTGCACCAATGTCAAGGATTCTGTGGGAACCCCCTGACAAGCTATCTGGATCACTGACAGTGGACAGGAAATCCTCTGTTTCAGTCAGTGATTGTTCTATTACATAGACACCTGTTCCCCAGCCATTGTAGCTGATATGTGGTGGGCATAGATTAGCATGGCACTTTCCTGATATTGCATCTGGGAGTAGGTTCTTCTACACTGTCTGGCTGCATTACTGTCATTGATCACCAGATACCATATCCTGTCTTGGCCAGATTGGTCAATTCTACCTCTCCTTAATGGAAAAATCTCCATGGTGACATAAGACCTGGATAATGACCTGATTTTATGCATCACTGTATGGTGGCTTGCAGGGTACAGATTTCTTCTAGAGTGCCATATCCCTGTATGAGATGAAACAGAAAACAGGCACACATAATTACATGTATAATGCACAGACAGGATGGTTGTGAGCTCAATTGTGCTTGACTGCATGCATCCAACATGCATGCAAACAATTTAAAACACAATTGCTCCCTATGACTACACACAAGTTGGGACAAACCCACCCCCAAAAAAACAGATGTTTGAAAATCAGATATTAGCACCAATCTACTGCACTTCTGTAATGGAGATAACATAGGTTTAACTTTCTAATACATTGCAGCATTAACAATAACAATTACAAATGTAGCAGTAGAAATGTAAAACAAAACTATTATAACTGCCATCCCCACTGCTGTGGAGATCAGTTAGGTAGAAATCCACAAATAGAATGCATTTTGTCTTTTTCTGCAAACACAGGTAAAAATGCTAGACCTTCTTATAAAGTTATCCAAAATAACCTTGCAAACAAATTAAATACAAACTAAAAAACAGGTCATGTAGTATTCTGTAGCATACCCTTTGTAATGCAGATTTGACTATGCCAAAAGAAAGGGATAAAAGAAAAATGCATTTCAGATAAAAAAAATATTTTTCAGCGGTCAGTGCAATTCACCTTTTAACATTAAACTAAAAGCATTATGTAAGAAATAACAATGCGCCTTGACAATACAGCAGTATAAAAATAGATAATTCTCTAAAAGTTTTGTTCTTTTAGCAGTATCAAGCTCTCTGGATCAAAACAGTCTCCCTGGTAGGATACAAGTGTATTAGCTACACGATTACCTTTATATAGTGTATAGTCAGCCCTGTGAGTATACAAATGAGGTGTCAAATCATTAACATTCCTGAATAATAAAAGCTGAACTAAGTGTAGGGAATGTAAACATGGTATAAGGACCAACAGGATTACATGCACATGTCCTATCAATGCAAACACGATCATTGAGAAGTGTTCCTTGTTAATGTCTTGCAGGCATCTATGATTACTCTCAATGCAGGAACAATCATCTTTCACAGTCTCCTCTCTTTGATGTGCACCTATAGAGGGTGTGTCAGGGGGAAGAGACTTAAAAAGTCTGAAATTACAGTGAGTGAGTTAAGAGAGTAACAGTCCTAACATTCAAATGTTGGCTTTAATGACCACAGTTACTGCTCCTTAGAAGAAATGTTTATATTCAAGGGAGTACTTTAAGCATTTGTAAATATAACATATGGCAATAAAACAAAGATAGACTTGTCATTAAGAAAGTATAGATAAAGGAATGAGGCACCATACAGAAAGAAGGGGGTACATCTGCAGTTTTTGCAGTCTTTGTTTAACTTTAATTCAGCATATTAAACCATCATGCACCCACCAGAACCAGAACAATAAAAGCAAATTATGTCCCTTGGCTAACTAAAGAAACTAAATTAATTCTCAAAGACAGGGATAATGCTTGTATGCAATTTCACAAAACAAAACCCAAACTACAAAACAAAACTACTTAGAACTCCAAAATAAAGCCAAAAAATAATCAAACTAGAGAAAATTAACTACTACCAAAACATCCAGGAAAGTTATGCTCACAACCCACAAAAATTCTAGGCTGCAATAAATTCTATACTTCAACCAGGGAAAACTGCTACACCAACACCAGCAATAGTAAATAATCATGATAACATTTCCACTCGGTTTAAAAAATATTTCACCGAAATAAGTCCAGGCTCTTGCAGGTATCCAAAATAGTGCTACTTGCCCTATCCTACCATCCACCCAAAATAACATAAAAAACAAGACAATATCTCCCACTTTAGCTTGCACTCAGTATCTATCAAAACTATTTTAAAACTCTTCCATAAACATAAACCAACCACCTTATTCACTGACAATTTACCACCATAATTCCTTCAGATAGCTGCAGAAGCTATAACCTATCCTTTTGCTCTTCTCATTAATAGATCCATATTTGAGATCAAGATAGCTACAATATGGACAATATGGAAAACCTTCCATATAATTCCACTACACAAAGGAGGTAACTCCTTAGAACTCAATAACTACCATCCTATTACTATTCTAGCCCCATTATCAAAAATACTAGAAAGAGTTGTTCACACCCAACTAATGGACTACCTCCTAAATAACAATCTGCTATCTAAATCTCAGCACGGCTTTAGACCCTTCCCCAGTACCACAGCAGCACTAATGTCCTTTACCAGTACAGTTAATCAGTTCAGAAACAATGGATAATTTGTTTCTACAGTATTCCTGGATCTATCTAAAGCTTTCAACATGGTCAACCACAATATGCTTCTTAACACACTAGCCGCTCTAAATATCAGTCCCTCCTCTATCTCATGGTTTAAAAGCTACCTAGCAGTACAATGGCAGAACAAACTGTCTACTGTTTTACCAGTATCCTTAGGAGTCCCTCAAGGCTCCATCCTTGGCCCATTACTTTTCACTCTATTTACTAACCAGCTCTCTTCCTCCACACCCAATGCCTTGGTAGAACAATATGCAGATGTCGCCACCCTTATATGCATCACCCCCACATTAGACGACCTTCACTCTCTACACCAAAATTGCTTTTCATTAGTTAAAACCTGGTTCACTAACTCCCAGCTTATTCTTAACCCAAATAAAACAAAACTATTCCTTTTCAGTCTGTGTAGATCTCCTGCCCCAAGTGACAAATTTATTATCATGTCCAAAAACAAAACCATGATCACCCCAACCACCCACACAAAGCTGTTAGGTGTAGAAATAGACAACAACTTGAGATTTGATATTTACATATCCCAAACTATCAAGAAAGTCCAAAAAAACTAGGACTCCTCTATCGGAACAAGCAATTTCTCAATAAACATACTAAAGCCACAATGACTAGGACACATCTCTTATCTACTTTCCTCTATGCATCCCCAAATCTAACTCACCTTCACAAGGCTGACTTAAACAAATTAGAATCTTGATATAATAAGATTCCTAGGTTTACTACAGATGCCTTATATAGGACCCATCACTATGTATCAGTCAGTCATCTAACCTGGCTTGAGTTGCCTCAACTACTGCAACTCAATCAACTGTCACTTGCACATAAGTTAAACTACTACCTTGATAAAATCCCAGCACTCCAAAATCTAATTCAACCCTATACTACAACAAGAACCTTAAGATCTAGTAATCAAAACCTCCTAAATGTCATTAAACAGAATAATGATGCTGGGAAATCTCTCGTTGGTTATTCTATTTCAAAAGCTTGGAATACTCTACCTAGCCACCTGACATCTAATAGCTCTGCTACACAATTTAATAAAAATCTCTTGAAAGCACACTATATAAACAACTGGACATGCTCCTGTTACTCCCCAAAGTAAACCACTACTTGATTATCTATTTTCCATCCTGTGACTCCCCAGGGTAAACAACTACTTAACAATCTATGTTCCATCATGCAACCAATAGGTCTCATTTAAATCCTGCAATATCTACAAAAACTAACCCTTTCGTCTCCTGTATTGATCCAATAGTCACTACTTTAATTTGCTCATTCTAGTCATTATGCTCAACCACATCTCTTTTTCCCGAACAGCGCCAGTACTTAATTATGTAGATTTACCAATTTAGTAGTAACAATTTGACTACCTTCAACATCTGACACAGTTGCAATGTATGAATTCTGTATTAATCCCATTTACAGTATTGTTATAAGTAGCTCATTGTCAATGTGAGAGTTCTATATTAATCCCATTAATAATATACTGCATGCTATTATTAACTGTGAGTTTCTTCTTTACTGATATATGCTATTTGGAGTTGTTTAATAAGTACTGTTTGCTATTCTTGGATTGTGTTTTGTTTATTTCTTCCTGTTTATGTATGTATGTAATCTGGAGCTTTCTCCTCAGGCCTCCACTGAAAATTGACCTGTGTCCATTCTGACTGTCCCAGTAAACAAATGTAAAATAACATAAAATAAAATAAATAAAATAAATTAGTTTAATATTGTGTGAGTGCACGTGTATCATAACTGTTTGCAATATCACAATCATCCTGCTATTTACTGTCAAATGAGAAAGGACAACTTTCGTAACTTGTTCCATTTGCACTTTCAATGTGACTTTCTACATCACATTATAATTACATCTAAACTATTTTTATCCTTGCTAACATATGTCTTTGTTTGTAGCAACTATGGGAAATGTACATCAATGCCTATTTTCAATTCCCTTGTTTGAGCATTCAACTTTATACAGGTCCCTATTGCAAGATAACAAAATTGCTTAAACGTGAAATATACATTTAAAGTATTGGCTCTACCTTTTTCAATTTTTTTTTTCGTATATCATTTGAGCACCATTTGGCATTTTGCTCTGTTGACTGGTAGCAGTCAATAGCACTAAAATGCATTTCACTAACCAAGGTGAAAACTGACAAATTTAATTTGGACTGCCATCAGCAGTACAATGAAGACTGGCATTTTTGCTCTTTCATCAGCAGTCTGAACAGCATTGAGTGAATAAATTAAAGTTATTACACTCATGTCTTTGTGGCATAATATGTAAGGGTATTGAACTTAGAGAAAGTACAGGTGATGCAGGTATTGAAACTTGTTCCCAGATCATTTTATTGAAGAAGTTCATACTAAATCTTGACACTCATTTTGTTGTATGAATGCACTGATGTGGAAAACTCAAGTAAGGTCAGTATTGACTAAAACTTACAGATATGTCCTTTGAAATTATGTCACTATTAATTGTGTGTACTGCGTGAACAATGAAAGCATTTCTGTTATTTCACGTGCCCTTCTCTATTCCCATGGCATTAGCTAAAATCATGATATTGTAACACATACATGATAGCACTGATGTGGCAATGAGATCTGAGACAGCTGAATGTATCACTGCAATGCAGTACTCATTGCTACATATACCCTGGGATTTAATAAACTTTGTGCAAGAATAGTGCTGTTCCTGCACGGAGTGAATCGTGTCCATGTCCACAAAGCCCTAACAGTAGAGTGCCTTGCATATTCATGAAGATGCACTACTGTTAAAGGCTGTACAGACACGAGCAGTGAATGAGTGCAGGGGGCGGGTTCTAGCACTGCTCGCACAGTTAACACACCCCCTGCACTCAGAAAATTCTGTATGCACGGCACTTTCTAAAAGTAATGCGGCATAATATTAAAGAATTTCTCTAATATTATGTCAGTATTTCAGTGTCTGCAGACACTGAAATGAAATAAATGAGTATTTCAGTGTCCGTGGACACTGAAATACATAGGGGAGCAGGAAAGCAATGCAGGAGGTGTGTGACAGGTTCTGTGACACACCCCCTGCATTGTAAAAGTGCTGTATGACATCTTGCAAACTGTTGAAGCAGGAAATGTGGACAAAGGCACAGATAATGGAGGGACAAAGCCCTAAAACTAGCGGCACTTCATAAATATTGCTCTTAAAAACTTAGAAAGTTGATAGAAAGTAAGTTATGCATTAGCATGAATTTCTGAAGGATAGAAATCTGAAAGTCAAATGTATGCCATTATTTCCTGACTGCAGTCCACGTGGACAAAGGCACAGATAATGGGGGGACAAAGCCCTAAAACTAGGGACACTTCATAAATATTGCTCTTACAAACTTAGAAAGTTGATAGAAAGCAGGTTATGCATTCGCATGAATTTCTGAAGGATAGAGGTCTGAAAGTCAAATGTATGCCATTATTTCTTGACTGCAGTCCTCAATGACTTGTCAGTAAACTGCAATACTCACTATATAATATAATATAATAATATAATAATAATATAATAATTTTTCCATACTAAGGAATGTTTAAGTGCAGCTGAGCGGGTGTGCATGTTATGGCCCTCTGCTTAGCATTGCTTAAACAGCCCACAGGAGATAAATAAAAATATACAGCTGAAGATCCCAAACCAATATAGTGTAGTGGTTAGAGTCCCAGCTTTATATGCAGGTGTTCATTGTTTGAGTACTAAGACAGACACATTATTTTTATATGGGAAAGAAGTATTAACATTATTATTTTCAATTTAAATTATGTAGTAACTGTAATTTGTCAACCAGGGTAGTATAGCTGTATAAAATGGAAGTGTGAGTGCATATAACATGTGAAACCACCCATGTATACACAAGTGTCCCATACAGTATAGTCATATCCCTTGCTAATGTAATTAAAGCACATACAGGGATGTCATGTAAAATAAATCATATACACTTACTAAGTTAAGTCATTTATTTTGATATTTTTTTAAAATGAAAAGTGAGCAATGGTTAGCCATGCTCAGCTATGCTTAGCAGGTGTAAACATTGCTTAGACATGAATGCTAAACAGCAGCTAGCTAAGCTAAGCAGATTTCTGCACTGTTAAGCAGCACTCAGCAATTTCCCTTTTAAGTATTGCTAAAACCAGCTTAGCAGGTTTGCGCACTGCTTAGCGGAGCTTAACATTTTTAAAATGATCCAAATGATGGCAAAGGGTGAGAATATCACCTAATTTAAATGGCACAAGCAGGAATACAGACAGAATCTGTTATAGTTCCTCTATGTAGGCACTATGGCAGGTGTAGGTGAAAGGAATGCACTTTTGGGCACAGCGCTTGGGCATTCAGGAGTCCAGGGTCATGGTTGGAGTCCTTGTAGATAACCATGATGAGAGGCTGCTGCAGGGCCAGTACCAGGGCTCACAATATGAAGCAGAGGCCTGGGACCATCTCGCACATGATCTCACCAGTCCTACTGGCATCCTCTGGACTGGTGAGTAGGTACGGCACCACTATGCTGATCCAGAGTGGAGGAAGGGGGTGCTTTTTGCCCAGTGGATCCAAAATGCATGGGCATGGAATGCTCCAGTAGTGAGTAAGTATCACTATTAAGTAGTTTGTAGGAAATACTAGCCTGAGAGTGTGATAGACAGGTATGCATAATGTTTGTTTTCTCCCCTACAGCTGTAGCAGAGTGGGCTAATAATGTGGAAGCTCATGCCGACAGACTGCTGAGGCTGCAACGACAGGCTGGTGAGTACAAATCTATTTTGCAGTATACTGTGCAAATAGCTAAGAAGGAGTACATTGTTTACTGCTAGTAGGCATACTGTTACAGTGTTAACTGAATAAATTAAAAAGCTTGTCTGACTAATATTGATGTGTAATAAAGTTCCCAAATAAAAACTGCTGTGTTTACTCTGGTATGTTATTGTAGACATATAGGATTTATACAGGTTCTTCACAGCACTTTACTGCACTAAGCTCTGAACCCTGAATAGTAATGTGTAATTTAGCAAAGTATGTTCCATTCAGCATTGCCTTGTGTTAACCTTTGCTTTCCAGATTGTAGTAATCCAAAGGATTAATGCACAGTACACTGTCATGCATGCATCACAGGATTACAAGTTCAGACTGTCTAACCAAGAGACTGTTAGGCAGAAACTAGTGAAACAAAAAAGCAGTTCCCTAGTAGCTCAGTGTGATGAAAAATAGCTTAGTAGTTAATTTTGCACACCACGACATGGTTCAAATCCAGGCAGTGGTAGTAAGATGTGTGCATATCTACAAATAAGGAATCTGAAATAAATGTAAAAACAGTCAGTTAATGCTAACAGATATTTTCTCCACAGGTTTTACAGGTAAAGAAATGTTGGAATTAGCTGTATAAAGGGTATACTAATAAACTGTGTACAACTGTTCAACTGTCCCACCACATGCCTGCAAATGACAGCAGGATAGGTACATACAACATGCACTCATCCCGATACATATCTCTCAACTGTCATACATGCTGTCACGGCTAGTGGTCACTGCTGCCAATAATCCTGGACACAGATAGGAAACAAGTTAAAGTATGCCAGTAGCACACTCACATAACAGCAGTTCAGGGTACCCCTCCTGTGCCAGATATGTAACTGTGACATGTATGAGTCCCCTCTAGTCATGTACCCAGAATTGTCACAGTTTGCCCCACACCATTCCAGGCTGACAGTTTAATAGATATGTTTGTACGACAGAAGCTATGCGTCATAGGTAGATGTAAAGTGCGGGCAGACCCATAGAGTAATGGGTAGTACTGTTGTGGAAAACAGAAGCATAAACAGTTGTTAATGGACTGTTTGTCTCTCCCCCCACACCTCATCTGCACCAAACATTATTATTCATATCCAAACCAAAAGATGGAAGCAAGTCAAACGACAACCAAAACCAAAAATAAAGACTTGCAAGGAGTGTCCAAATAAAGGTCGGAAACCAGGATTCCTTCTTAAAAGGATCTTTTATTGAAAATCACAAAACACCAATAACGGCAAACCAATCTATACGTTTTCGGCAAAGGCAAGTCTTAATCAAAAGTGATCTTAAACAAAAAACAGAACATTTAAATAGCCATTCAATATCATGATTCAATTAATCCAATTAAAATCTAACCAATAAAAATCTCTAGTACTGAAATGTCTATTCAAACTTCTTTAACAGTACTATTTATGTAAAAGTTTGTAAGTACAATAAATAAAATTTTAATACACAACATAATTATTCAAAATACATATAAATTAGTTAAAAATTGTATCTTCCCTTTATATATATATATATATATACAAAGTTACTATTGCAGTTGTTTAAAAATAGTTTGAAGTTTAAAAAATCTAGCCCTAATTCCATATTTCCATAGCCACCTTGTGGCTAAAACCTAAAATCACAATTTAGCAGCCCTTAATTTAAGAACTGAGGAAATGGAAATCATGTCATTCAAACCAGGTAACTTGGTGGAATCCAAAATAATCTGCCAGTACAACTCTCTATATTCGAGTTTGGCTTCCCACATGCCACCTCTTATTTCCTTTGGAATAATTTCTAAGATAAAGAAAAGAAATGTAGCCTGGGAATAAATCAAAGTATGTCTAAAAAGGGCATTTTTACTATTTTGTTTCTTTATTTCACACAAATGCTCGTATATACGTTTTTTTTAACTTTCTCTCGGTTTTTCCACCGTAGTAAGAACTACACATTTTACATATAGCAATGTAAACCACACCATAAGTATTACAGTTAGAGAAACTATCACTAGTAATCTCCTTGTCTCTTGCTGTAATATAAATGCTGGTTTTATTAGCTATATAGGGGCACTGTGAGCAGGATCCACATTTGAAAGTACCCGCTCTTTTTAAAGATGCCCTAGCCTTATTCTGTATACCAAACTCAAATAATTGTTTAAAATTTAAGTCTTTCCGATAAGTAAACTTCAAAGATTTGTTTTTGAATACATTTAAATCGGAAATTTCCACAAACCTGTTCCATTCATTAAAAATAACTTCCTTAATTACAGCTGCATCCCCTGAATAATCTAAAATGAATGCATCATCCCATTTCTTAAGCTCATTCATGTGGGTATTTGTATGTCCTGCAGCTTGAATGGTTTGTCCTAAAATAGGGGCAAATCTATCTTTTCTTCCCTGGGCCACTAAATCAAACATCTCTTGTAATAACATATCAGGGTAACCACGTCTGTTAAACATTTCTAAAACTTTACCACTTTCAATGATGAAATCATGATCATCTGAAGTCATTTTACTAACTCTTACTAACTGTCCCTTAACCAGATTCTTCTTCTGGAAAAAGGGGTGGCTGCTCTTAAAATATAGGTAAGAGTTGGAGAATGTTTCCTTATGGTAAATACAAGAAGAGAAGCCATCAGCTTTTTTGGAAATGAAAACATCCAAATAAATGAGGGTTTCTGAATTATAACTATAAGTGAAATCTAAAAAAGTGGTGGAACTTTATAAATAATCTAAAAATTCAATAAATCTTTGATGTGTATCTGTCCAAAATATGACTATATCATCCAGAAACCTTCTATATAAAGACCAGCACCCAACAAAAGGACTGTTTAATACATATAATTCTTCCCATCTGGACAAAATTATGTTCGCGTATGTGGGTGCACATTTAGCCCCCATTGCAACTCCCCTCTTTTGCTTAAAAAATTCTCCTTGGAAAAACATATAATTGTTGGTGAGAATTGTGTCCATGAACGTTAAACAGTTCCTAAAGTCGTCCCCTGAAAATGATTTGTTATCCCTCATACTATCTTCTAGCCACTGAAGCCCAACATCATTGAAAAAGTTCCACCACTTTTTTAGATTTCACTTATAGTTATAATTCAGAAACACTCATTTATTTGGATGTTTTCATTTCCAAAAAAGCTGATGGCTTCTCTTCTTGTATTTACCGTAAGGAAACATTCTCCAACTCTTACCTACATTTTAAGAGCAGCCACCCCTTTTTCCAGAAGAAGAATCTGGTTAAGGGACAGTTAGTAAGCGTTAGAATGACTTCAGATGATCATGACTTCATCATTGAAAGTGGGAAAGTTTTAGAAATGTTTAACAGACGTGGTTACCCTGATATGTTATTACAAGAGATGTTTGATTTAGTGGCCCAGGGAAGAAAAGATAGATTTGCCCCTATTTTAGGACAAACCATTCAAGCTGCAGGACATACAAATACCCACATGAATGAGCTTAAGAAATGGGATGATGCATTCATTTTAGATTATTCAGGGGATGCAGCTGTAATTAAGGAAGTTATTTTTAATGAATAGAACAGGTTTGTGGAAATTTCCGATTTAAATGTATTCAAAAACAAATCTTTGAAGTTTACTTATCGGAAAGACTTAAATTTTAAACAATTATTTGAGTTTGGTGTACAGAATAAGGCTAGGGCATCTTTAAAAAGAGCGGGTACTTTCAAATGTGGATCCTGCTCACAGTGCCCCTATATAGCTAATAAAACCAGCATTTACATTACAGCAAGAGACAAGGAGATTACTAGTGATAGTTTCTCTAACTGTAATACTTACATTGCTATATGTAAAATGTGTAGTTCTTACTACGTTGGAAAAACAGAGAGAAAGTTAAAAAAACGTATATACGAGCATTTGTGTAAAATAAAGAAACAAAATAGTAAAAATGCCCTTTTTAGACATACTTTGATTTGTTCCCAGGCTACATTTCTTTTCTTTGTCTTAGAAATTATTCCAAAGGAAATAAGAGGTGGCATGTGGGAAACCAAACTCGAATATAGAGAGTTGTACTGGCAGATTATTTTGGATTCCACCAAGTTACCTGGTTTGAATGACATGATTTCCATTTCCTCAGTTCTTAAATTAAGGGCTGCTAAATTGTGATTTTAGGTTTTAGCCACAAGGTGGCTATGGAAATATGGAATTAGGGCTAGATTTTTTAAACTTCAAACTATTTTTAAACAACTGCAATAGTAACTTCGTATACATATAAAGGGAAGATACAATTTTTAACTAATTTATATGTATTTTGAATAATTATGTTGTGTATTAAAAAGTTTATTTATTGTACTTACAAGCTTTTACATAAATAGTACTGTTAAAGAAGTTTGAATAGACATTTCAGTACTAGAGATTTTTATTGGTTAGATTTTAATTGGATTAATTGAATCATGATATTGAATGGCTATTTAAATGTTCTGTTTTTTGTTTAAGATCACTTTCTGATGAAGACTTGCCTTTGTCAAAAACGTATAGATTGGTTTGGCGTTATTGGTGTTTTGTGATTTTCAATAAAAGATCCTTTTAAGAAGGAATCCTGGTTTCCGACCTCTATTTGGACACTCCTTGCAAGTCTTTATTTTTGATTATTATTCATATACTATGGGTATGTTGTTCTCCACATCTAATGTTGGGACTTGTGTTCTATTATTCATATATTTGATTGGTTGCATGTTAACATACCTTGTTCAAATACCATTGATGGTGGCCTGTTACCATCAATGTTACTGGCATGCTGTTATGTTGCATACTGTTGTTCCATTTATGCATGTGTTCTGTTTGCTATGCAACTGTTTCAAATCTGTTTTATGGGGTAAATTGGAACACCCACACATGCAGTTATAACTAAACTTAAAATGTGTTGTTCATGACTAACCAACATGTTTTGTAAAACCACAACACCATAGCACATTTGAGAAGGCATATCCCAGAGGATCCACTTGTCCCACCTCATCTGGCCATGGTACCATGCCCCAGTACATCTGGGATCCAGCGTGGGACTTCCTCATCCATCAGTCCTGCACCACCTTTGGGTGGAACCCCCTCAGGGGACTAGGCCCTTGGGTGTGGACAGGAGCCTGTCACCCACAGTCAGTTCCAGGGTTTGGTGTACAGCATCATCCCAACAGGGTTGGATGGGCAGCTGCACCAGATTGTGGGCCACCTGGCACACATTGAGGGCAGGCTGCCCCTCCTGTCCAGTCCCCAGCACAGCCACCTTCTGGGCCATGAAGGTGCAGTGGTGACTGCCCATGGGTGAGGACATCAGTCCCACTGTATCCATTTGGGGGCTCATGTGCTTCGGATTCCCAACCACCCTCCCCATCAAAGATGTTTATCCCCCTCATGTCTCATATACCACCCCTGTCTGCTGTCATGTCTGTCTTGTCTGTCTGCAAATACAACCTATCCTACCCAGTCTACCTCCCCAAACATACCTACAGCCCTTCCCCAACATTCCACTCTCACCTTAAAAAAAGGGCATCTGTCCCACAAAACAAACATTGCCTCATACATAGCCCTATATTTCTCCCCCATGTACAGTGAAACTAATCAATCTACCCACAGATTATTCTGCAAATGTCTATTGCCAACACCCCTCCCTGTGGGGTGTGAGGCTGTAAATTCCAAATTCTACACATAAGTCACAGCTGTTGCTGCAGAAGAAATGTAGAGCTATGGTCCTTTCCTACACCCATCCTGCACATCCCTAGCTGGTTTTCCTAAAGGTTTACCCTCTGCTTGCCCCCATTTCACCACTTTCCTATCACCCTATTTTATTTTCTTTAATGACAATTACCGTAGGTGTAAGTGGGAGTAAGTACTGCTAACTGAAGCTAACAGGATGATGTAACCATTTTTTAGCATTGCTTAGCTTCACACAAACCCATGATAACCCACTTACAATTGCTTAAAAGTGCCTTAATCACTCTATCTCCATGAGCCCTTGTTCTGCCTGGCAACAATATAATCAGCGCCAAGTCTCGAACCGAGGATGCTGTGCACTACAACCACAGCAATGTACCACTACACCATCTGAGCTGTGGTCATTTAACATTAATGAAAAACGTCAACACTGCCAAGTCTGGAATCCAGGACTCTGTGCATAACAATCACAGCAACATACCTCTACCCTAGCTGAGTTGTAGGAAGTTGTAATGTTTTTACAAACATATCATACACAACAGTCATTTAACATAAGGGGAAATTATATATCTGTAGTATTATTATACACATATATATGCATGTACAGATACCGAAATATATGTATTTCTCTATATATAGACATATATATATATATATATATATATATATATATATATATATATATATATATATATATATAGAGAGAGAGAGAGAGATAGATAACCAACCTCTTACTGCAAGACATCTGCAAAAAGCCCAACAAAGTAGGGGGGATAAAGGGCAAACAATACTGACATTTTTGAAATATGGCTGTCATACTCATACAAGTCTGCTAGATTGGCATGGTTTGCTTTCACATACACAATTCCAGATAGATTGCAGGTTTGAAACACAAATGAATGTCATTATTTACTGATGTAAATGCTCACATCATGCCAGTGATTTCTCAGAAATCCACAACTGTTATCAGCAACAGACCAAACTTATGAGCCACGCATCTGGACAGTGTCTAGACAGCCGGACAGTGGAGAGGTATGACTGCAATCATGTCACAGAATGGAAAAACTTATGACAGCTGCCAACCATGTCAGCCAACACCTTCAGGTGTGAGGCAACTTGTGCACCAAGTCTGGTAGCAACTTGACATTTCCCCACAGTTTGGGCACCGTTGTATAGAAGGTTGTCTGCATGGCCCACCTCACAAATACAGGTATGTTATCCAGGAACCAGCAGGCCACAACATCCCTGTACTCCACCCTAGTCAGACACATTACCAAGTACAATGGCCCCTTTGGCATGTACCTTGCCAAGCAAATGCTGCAGTTGCAGAGACCACAGAGGCTCCTGACCAGTCATTTCCAGGATCTGCAACACCTACCCTATATAGAAAGGCTGACAGCCCTGTCCCTGTACTCAGTCTCATAGAGACTGATCATAGGTGACCTGTGTCTTACATACAAGGCCATGTCTAAATCAGCCTTGATGGCATTTCTGCATATCTGTAAGACATATTGCACTCACACATCATGCACGCAAAGTCCTCACCTGGTCTGTGACATGTATAGTACTTGTTGGCGGGATAGTGTGGTGTCCCACACAAAACACTGTCTGCAAAATACGCTCCCTCCCCATGTCTAGCAGAGTATGTGTATAGCCCTCTGGAAGAAGAAGCTGTCTGACTGCATGGGAAATGGATGAGACACCCCTGGGATCCTTCTTGTGTCGCAGGTGGATGGGGAAACAGGAGCTGGCTTGGAAGGTGCATGGGCGAAAGTCTGGGCCAGGCTTATAAGGGCATCAGGGCCAATAGGCTGGTATCGCCTTAATTTACCTTGGGATGTGTACTGGGAGTACCATGGCTTAAAATTGTAAACCATGGCCACCCAATGGATATAGCTCTCACTCAAACACACACTTGCTAGGACTGAGATTAGAACCCCTTCCAATCCAGTTACTGCTAATACAGTGTTATGCATTTGTCGCACATGCCACGGAGCTTGCAGGATGAAGAGTGTCCCAAAGTACTTCTAAGGTGAACAACATCACCAGGCCT
>NC_056729.1:1747625380-1747895380 GCF_019279795.1 Protopterus annectens | reverse complement strand
TTATGTTGGCAATATGGACCCCATGACATTCCCTATAATGGCATGATGGGTGAGGCATGGGCCTTTGACAGAGGCCTGTAGGCCATGTGAGACTGCTGCATGCCATCTGTAGCAAGGCAGTGCATTCTGTCACTCATATGTTCCCAGACTGCCAAGCAGTGGCTCCCCCTGGGGTAACAATGGTAAGTGAGTCAGGTGTTACTGACAATCACTTTCTATTTCTATTGATCCATCACTCTGAGTGACAGTAGGCTGCTGCGTATGGCTAGGGACATACCTACATGGGACACATATTCAGTACGCTGCATCATATCTATCTTTCTATAGTCCATGAGGTACACCTGACATCATTCACACTGCCATGGACCAGGGTAGTGTGATACCTGTACCTGTTGTGGGGTGACTTGAGTGCATGTCGGATATGGCAGATTATGGTACCTGCCAAACAAGTAATCGTGAGTTTCACCTTATCCTGCCCAGTGTGTGACACATCTGTGTGTCTCACAGTGGAGTCTTCTATGAGTAATATGTTGTGTGTATGGTAAGGTCTTAGTGTTTGCAGGACCCTAGTGTGTGGAGTATGTGTGGCCTGTGGTGTGTAGGTTTGAGAATTTCTCATGTGTTTTTGCCTCTGAGGTGTCCTTTACTTGGGGTTTGATTTGTTGTGGACCTCCAGTTATGTAGATGTGTGTTGTATATTTTCAGGTGATGCTTTCTGACTCCATACTCTGCAGGGCTCCTACGTTACTGCAAAATGTGCTCTGGTGTGCACATTCTCCATTTGTCTGGCCATTAGTTCCCCTCCCCCTTCTGTGTGTCTCTTTATCCTTCTGTAGTCCAGTCACAGGCTTTGCACACAGTGGCTGCTGTTATCTATTTGTAATTCTGGTGTGAGCATGGTGAATGCCGTAACGTCACAATCAAGGGTTGTAGACTACACAACTCTGAGCATACCTATTTAGCAGGTTGTCCATTATTGCACCACTACATCTGCTGGGGTCCTCAGTCAGTTTGTGTTACTGTTATGCTATTATGTGGCTACATGTTGGCTTAGCTGTCAAACTGTCACTCTGACTCTGACATCTGGACAGGCCCACATATGACAGTCAAATGACTGCCCACACATGGGGAAAGGGTGTTGATACTGTTCTGCCATCCATCGACAGTTGGGAGACCAGTTTGTTACTTGCTTGCTTTCTGTTATGGGTGTGACATCTGCTTCTCCACTGTCTGCCATTCATGTTTTGACATGACCTTTTCTTCTTTTGCAAATACTTTGCAGGTGAATGCAATGTTAGGACAGGCACAACAGATATACAAGGCATACTTGTGCTCCTTTTGTGACAACCTGGCATTCCAGGGGTATGGCTTTTGGCCAGTGACATGTTGTCAGTGCTGACACAGTAAGGTGGCAGCCTTTTATGACCTGCCAGTACACTGGCATTCAGGCACCTGCTGTGCTACTAGGTACCATACTTGTGTACATATGAGAGCCAGACATCTGGACAAAGACATAGGTAATTAGGTGACAAAGGCCTAAATATAGGGACCATTTTAACTATTGGCCTTACAAACCTAGAAGGGTGATACAATAACAGATTTTGCATTACCATGCATTTTCTATAGGGTATGAAGTCAAAGACACTACAATCCGTCATTATTTTCTTACTTTAGACTTTCATGGTTTGCCAATGATTTGCCACAGAACACTATTTCATGATAAAGACACCACATATATGATGCAAAACTCTGTACATTCTGGAAAAGGTCTGTACAGTTGGGAGATATGGTAGGCACTGTGTAGGTTACTATGACCTGTGTACTGCTCATATGCATGGCCTCCTGTCCATGACCTTTCCAGCTTGCCGGCAGTAATGGATATTGACATATGGACCGTGTGTACAACTCCCACCATAGGTGTAGTTAACATGCCAGATAGTTGGCACTGTGATTCTTGGAACATGACCCTGTCTACCACAGTACTGTACCTAGGCCACTAAGACACAACAGCTGGGAGTAAGTGCTGGCCACATCCTGACAGTATTTCCTATGCATATTCATAGATCATTGACCCCTGCATATGTCAAGTCAGCGGAACTGTGACTTGAGCATCCCAAACACACGCTCTATAATGATCCTGGTTTGTGCGTGTGCCTCAATATGGCATTCTTGTGTGAGTGTGTGTACATTTCTGATGGATGTCATCATCATCCATTGCTCCAGTGCATAGCCACCATCCCCCATCAGATTTCCATGCGGGATGTCTCCACTGGCAAATGCCTGGTACAGCTGTGACAAATGCCAATTGTGGGAGTCATGATAGCTTCCAGAGCTGCCGGTACACACATTCATGATAATGCCCTGGGCATTGCACATGACCTGACAGTTGATGGAGGGGAATCCCTTGCAGTTTATGTAGACCCTACCCTGTTCACCGGGTGGTTCTTTAATGTGGATGTGTGTGCAGTCTATCGCACCCAGTACCTCCAGGTATTCTGCTACATGGTGGAAGAGAAGCATATTGCTGGTCCTCTCCTCATGGATGTTGGGGAAGTAAATGTGCTCACCGACATGTGGTAGCATGGCATCCAGGAACTGGTGGAGTACCCTGGATGTCGATGCCTGTGAGACCCCCATGATGTCCCTAGTAGGTCTTTGGAAAGTACCTGTAGCTAGTATTCTTAAGGCTACACATACCTTGGTATCCACTGGGATGGGTTCCCCTCTGTTGGCTCTGGGTCTGAGTTGAGGCCGACATAGCTCAATGATTTGCTACAGTATGTCTCTGTCCACCCTGTAGTGCTCTATTATCTCCAGATCATGTAACCCCTGGTAGGGTACCCTGGGTCTGAACACTCTTCTCCTCCTCATCAGTCTGGGGTGGTTGTCAGCATTATCCTCCTCACCACCCCCAGCCTCTAGCACATACTGATAGATCAATGCAACGGGAGGCCCTAACATTTTGTTTGGTTAAAATTCCCTCACATGTGTACACCAGTGGTGCAAGGTTTGTGGGAAAACCAGACTGACAGGTGTTTGCACAGTTTATACTGTTGTGCTGCAGATGCTGCCTGTATGATTGGCTGGCTATGATACATTCCACCTGCTTGCTACTTTATTAGCACTTGATTGCATTTATTTTGTTATTTGCCTTTTTTTTCCCTTCCCATTTCCACCCCTTTTGTGCCCCGAGGCACGCCATGCAAACCCAGTGCCCAAATGTAATCAGGCCTGCTATTTCCATGTTTTTTTTTTTGTTTGTTTTAGACTTGGTACCTGCCGCGCACACCAATTTAGCTAAAGTAAACACTGTGAAGCAGAAATGGCCCTCCCTGGACATGAACATGCTCTTCATTTCATGGAATAAGTCAGTACAGCCTGAGACACACACCCTTGCTTAGCTGTGCTTAGCTATGCTCATCTGGGAGCTGTGAAGCTGCAAAGTGCTTACACCAAGCATGACACACACCCTTTTCATGTCAGCTGCTTCTCTTGCTTACACCACTGCCTTATAACTCCTACATGGTTAGGTGCAGTTTGGCACTTGTCTCCTTTTTGTGATTCAGTAAATTTCCCTCATTTGCATACTCCACTGCCTAAGTTCCTAGTTACAGCACTTCACCAGAGCCTTTCCCTTTAGCAACCAGTGTTCCCTGCTATTATTTTGATTCTGCATGCCATAGACTATAATGGAAAAATGCAGATTTCATTTATAATTGCCTTTTCACATTTTTTTAAATTTTTGGCACAATACCATTTGCGCGCCACTGCCCTATGCTTAAACGGCTGAGATCTGCCAAAAAAATAAACTTTGAATTTTGTAATTTTGCAACACTTTCCCATGCCAATGGCCATATATTTGGCCATTGGCTTATCTAAGGATTAGAATACATGCTTTAGTTTGAGCTGTCATGCCTCCATTTTGATTTTTGCAGAAATGTATTCGGCTAGTAACCAAATCCATTTCTGCAAGGTACACTGTTCTGCCATGCATGCCTGCCTGCTTACTGGGTCACTGATTGACCTCATTTGCATGGTTCACACCAGCAAATGAGACCATTAGTATAATCTAGTCATGTCCATGGCAGAATAGTGTTGGCAGGCTCGTGCACCTCCCCAGGCTTGTTTACTGGATCGCTCGGTGGCTATATTCCATGCAGGAATGGCTACACTATTCCTGCATGGAATTTTTAGCTAATTAAATCCCGGGGATACAGTGTGATTCACTTTATGTGTGTTCAAGTTGTTATTCCCAAAAAGCTGTTTGAATGCTTCTGATAGATATCAATTTCTACATTTGCATGCCACTTGGCTATGTGAACTTCACCTTCCTAGCATAAGAAACAAAGTGAAAATTTTTGTATAGGCTGTCTCATGTAGTGCAAATCAGCCCAGTGGCATTGTGTTCATCAGCACTGTAGATCATAGGATCATAGGAGGTTACTAGTCTAATGGCCGTAGGGCCCTTACAAGCCTAGCCTAGAATTTATCCCCAAAAAGAAACTTCAGTCAGCACTTGTTGCCCCTGTCAATGAGGGGCACAGTGGAACCCCTGGGAGAAATTTGTGGTTTCCCATCCACTCATTAAGATTGAGCTTGAAGAGGGTCAGTGATATTTGATGTGTATTGGAAATCTATTCCAGAGACGAGGCAGCCTCTGGGATACAAACCTGTCTCTCTAGCAGGTTTTTGTTAATGTCACATATTAGATTTAGGTCTTTCAATCGGCTAATGCATGAGGAGTTAGACTTATGGATATAGAGCATCTCTAGTAGGGCAGGGTCTGAGATTGCCTTGTAGGTGAGACACAGATCACCTCACAGAAATCTGTATGATACCGAGTAGAGTGATAGTGATTTGAGCCTGTCCACATAGAACAGGTGTTGGAGTCCTTGGATTCTCTTTGTGAGGTATTTCTGTGGCCTTTCCAGCTGGTGCAGGTGTTTGGAGAGGTACATACCAAATGGGGTGTTGCACTCAATTATTGATCTAATGAGGAAGGAGTACACAGAGGTAATAACCTCCTTTTTTCTGGATGCAATCCCTTTACTTATGAGATGAACCAAGTAAAAAGCTTTTCTGACCAGTGCCGCTACATGATGGTCGATTGTGAGATTGTTGTCAACCTGTATGCCCAGGCCTGTTACCACAGGTTGTATACTTAGGGTATTGCCTTTGATGTGGTAAACAGTAGGGGGCCATGTTTTTGCTGAATGGTATGATAATACATTTTTTTACATTTAACTTAAGGTCATGACTTTGAAATGAGCCATTTGTTGCTGTGAGACCCTCTTACAGTATGTTAACATCATTTGGGGAATCATTGACATCACCCAACGTACAGCCGTCCGCAAACTTGGTCAGTCTCAGGACTTTTGTCTTTGCCTGGACTGCTGAGAAGTAGATGCCAAACAGTAGGGGTCCCAGGACAGATCCTTGGGGAACACCATTCATAACAGGTCTGCTGTCTGAAGTAGAGGCAACTATTTTGACCTTGTGGGTCCTATTGGTGAGCCAGTTGACTACCCAATTGATGAGATAGGGATTTACACCAAGTTGCTTTAGCTTTTCGGTGATGCCCAAGTGAGAGTTTGTGTCAAAGGCTTTGACCAAGTCAAGGTAAGATACTACATAGGGAAGAAAATACAGCAGACAGGTAACTTTCTCTGTGGCACAAAGTGTAAGTACAGTGAGTTTAGAGAAAAAGGATATTTGATGCTTGGTTTGAATCCACATAAGTGATAATTTTACAGAGTGTGGTCTCAATACATATTTAACCACATTTTGGGATACCAATACATAGTGATATTTTTTTAAAAAGCAACTGCTGTCACTGTTGCTAACAGTATGTGATCTTTTGTCTGCCCACTTTCACATTTATAACTATAAGTCTGATAATGTGTTGCACAAATTTCACATTTGATGTTGCAAGGAAATGTGAGAGGAATGAATGCTTCGCTTGAATGCATGTCTTGCTCTGGGCATTGCTATATATGCCCATTTATTGCACTTCATTAACTTTCTTCTTTTTTTTTCTCTGTCATATTTTTATTTTCTAGTGTCATTTCCATTTGCTCTCCACTCAGCAGCTTGCAAACGTTTCAATACCTAAGGAAAAAATTAAAAGTTTTGTTTAAGCTGCCTTATGTAGAGCAAATATGTCTGGTGCCATTGCGTGGCCCTCCACAACATGGATAGTACTTACTTCAGAGAAAGTACCTGACAGATGTCAAATTCTGTGGTACAAGTGAATTGAAAGAAATAAAGCACATGAAGCATACTTCAAATCCTGTTTAGGGATCCCACTGCAATTCACAACATGTAAAATATTTTTTTTGTTATTTTAATTTGCATTTGCTCTCCACTTGATAGCATGCAAACATGGTTCACTACCTAAGGAAAAAAGTGAAAAATTGAGTTTAAGTTACCTTATGTAGAGCAAATATGCCAGATGTCATTGAGTGGCCCTCCACAGAACCAGTTAAAACCAGACACATACAGGCATCTCTGAAGTGGATCTGAAGTCATTCTGAAATTAGTATTAATTTCCATGCTTGAAAGGTAGTTTTCTTGTGGAAAGTCAGTTAATAAGGTAAGTTTTAATTTTTGCATGCTTTATTCAATGTGTTCAATTCCCTTATGATACAATCATATTTTAACATTGTATAAGCCCCAGCATCACAATATGTCACAATTCATCATCTTTCTCCTTCCAAACTGCAAGGATTTAAAGCTATGCAACTAAGCATTCCATTGTTGAACACTGGAATCTGTTATAATAGGTTGAGCATCACAGATAGCAAAATGCCATGTTTCACACCTAACTCTTATTTGATGTAAGTAGAGCCAATGTGTCACCCAAGCAATCCATCTGCTTTCAATCAAGCAAATGCAGTTGGCAAGGCTGTGTGTCTTTGTGCGATACCAGTAACATGACAAAGATTTGAATTAGATGCCAATTTAGACATATTTTGTTATATTGATTCTTGTAGACATGGCTGATGAGGGGGAAAATGATGCTAAATTTAGAACAGAACAATGAAGTGTTGAGGAGTCCAGGATATCTGTGGTACTACTCATGAAGTGCCACAGCCATAGACTGCTGAAAGGTTATTATACTGGGTCTTAGTATAAGGCTGAGACTTGGAATAGCTTAGACATGGCTGTGTCCACTTCAGCTGGAATTCCACTCACTGGGGAACATTGTTATCACCACTATAGTGACCTTACGAAGTACAAACAGGACCTCTTAAGGTGATGGGAGGTTGAATTTAGGACTGCAAATACCCTCCAGTTGTGTAAGTATACAGACCCATAAACTGTCTAGGATATGGCATACAGCTAGTGTGGGTACTTATTATTTTTTCATATGTATTTCTTTACTTTTATATATGAAGTGCAACAGGAGAGATTACCTTGCCTCAGAGAGGCACAGGGTAAGTATGACTCGGGCACAAATTAAAGCCACAACTTTATTTTCATTCCCTCAAGCACTAGCATCTTGAGCAGGCCTACCTCATCATTCACCTCAAGTTTGCATGCCTCCCCAATAACGCTTGCTGCTTGCATTAGGCAATGATAATACCACCTTATCTTTTTGTGGGTTCAGTACCTAAAAATAATTATTACTGGATAAGTATTTATAAAACATTAGCAACAATAATGCATCAGGAAGAATAAAACTATGGTAATTTCAATTATTAAATTAGAAGGCATATTTCCTATTCATTATAGGGAAATAAAAGCTGCTGTTTCTTATATCATGACAGTGAGATTTGTTTATTTTATGACATATAAATTCCTCTCCGTCATATATGGATGTGGCAAAGGTGAACAGTAGTAATTTATCATAATCGTTTATGCATTGCCAAACAAATTTATTTTAAAAATACAGTATTGTGACATGCCATGTATCTTTGCCCTCCCCCAACCTTCCTCTCTCTCTCTCTCTCTCTCTCTCTCTCTTTCTCTCATTTTTTATTTATTTATTTTAGTGGGGGTATATTTTATTAACAATCTGCTGTTTGCATAATTTGCTGCTGAAAAATTAATCACCAACAGCACAGAGAGGTACACTGACCACTGCGGCCTGGCCCACCATACCTCCACAGATGTCAGCGCAGACACCTAGCACTTTGGGGTTACAACCTGTCAGTGTTGCCTCCACAACCCCTGCCATACATTCTCTGACTCAGGGAGCTCTGTCCTGGCTGCTGGTACAGTGGTACCCTCCAGGAGCAGTAGAAGTGGAGGTGGCAATTTTGTCACCCAGTAGGAGCTGACAGGGCTGGTGGAGGCTATAATGGAGAGGGGCCTTGGTGCACATATAGGCAGAATAGGAAAGGTCCTGCATTGCATTTCAAAGACAATGGCATACATCATGCACTGACTCAGGGAGCTTCTGCAGAAGAAAATGCTGACAGTTCTGAGGGTGTGGATTAGATTCTCAGTGTTCTCAAGCTAGATGTAGGTGCAGCTCTGATGTCTCTTACCTATCCCCAATCACCGTGTCCCTCAATCTTTTTTTTTTTTTATAACCATCCCTGTCTGTCTTGTATGTCCTGTATCTGCAAATGATTCCATACCTATTCTATGCATCTGACCCTATCAATCCTAAGCACCTTTCCCAACATCCCCCCCAAAAAATGGGTGCCTATCTAACAAGAAAATTAAGTTTCATGCATAGCTCTCTACTTTACCTACGTGTCATCTTGATACGATTGATTTGATGCAGTTGGCCATATAACATTATTCTGTTGTTGTCACTTATCAATGGTGTGGTGACTCTGCAAAGTCATGAAATTGTTAGTACAATGGTACATTTACATTGTGAAGAAGTGGATAGCTATGGTGCTCTCGCACAATCCTCCTAGAAATTCCTGTACTGTTTTCCCTGTGTATTACCCTCTGCTTGACAATCCCATTTCCACCACTGCCCTATTCACACCTTTTCCACAAGTTTAATCTGGCCAAAACAGAATCGCACACAACTTACATGGCCTGAAATGGTCCATGGAAAAGCATTCAGTTTATGTTCTCAGCATTTGTGTGGAGTTTGGCATAGTGCAGCAATGCTGAGTAACAGTGAGCGCTGTTTAACTTCTTATTGCAAAAGCTGAAGATTTCCATTTAATCTCCAGTGGTCTGGTTACATTCACACAAATGTGCTTAAACCACTGTGCTATGGGAATACACAGTAAAGGCAGATTAAAGACAGTCCTATGGAACAGTTAATGTAACAGGTCTTCGGCTGCTGGACGTATTAAAGTAGGAGTTCCTATGTGGTGTGTTGAGATAATTACTCTGTAGACTAATGTTTTGGCATAGTGTCATGGGTATCATTACAAATGTATATCACTTTATTACTTCATGACATTTCATATTCCTATCCTATATTTAATTGCAAAAGTCTGTATTTTTCTCCATAAAAAACATTCCCTTACCATAACATCTGAATAGTGTAGCAAGACATCATTTTCAAAAACACTGCATTCCCCAACAGGGAGATTTATTTAGGTAACCTTATCTTGGTTAAGTATTCATGTTTATTGCACTCTCCTACCCCTTTGTTTGCATCTTATACCAAACACTTTATTGTAGAGAGCATGACATATTAATAATGATTTAATAAGTAAGACTAAAACATCATACAGATGTTCCTTCATGTCCCACAACATCACAACATATATTGTTATTATTCCTCTCTGCATCTGTCTCAGTCTCTCTCTATGCACTCCTTCTGCATCAGTAAGTTGTCACTGTGCTTCAGTTGTGCTAGTTTAATGTTGTGAAGTAGTATTTCATTTGTGGTGTGATGAGCTAATGCTCAAATGCATAGAAAGATTTTTGAATAATTTCAAGGATTGTAATCCAACCATTAGCTAAGTGTTACTGCCTGTTTTTGATGGATTACTTTATGTGTACCTGCTGGCTACATATTGTTATGAGCCGCCATTGTCCTTCTTGTCATAATCTATTTAGTCCCTGCCTCCATCTCACCCTGTCAATGTATCTTCTCCCTTCTGTATCATTAATCTTCTACCCTGCATTTGCACAATGTCTGTTGTTGAGCACCAACTGCAAGTACGCAGCTTATGGCATAGCTTGGGATTTGATTGCTTTTGTCCATATTACTCTGTTGCACTTTGAGGCGCTGTGCTAAGCTGTGTTTAGTCAGTTTAATGTACTTTTCAGCACTGGATGTACAGATTACCATGATCAGTAGGGTAATGAAGATGAATAGATATATTCACTTTTGCTAAAATCTGCCAGGATTATGACTTTCTGTGTGGTATGCTCATATAATACTCGGGTATAAATGCTTTTCTTGGCATGCTGTAAATGTTGGAATACAAATGGATGAAAACATTTCTCAGGATGTATTGCCTGAGTCTTGTGAATGTAAATATTGTAATACAACTTTACTGAACACATCGTTATCCTGCTGCTGTATTAATGTGCACGCTGCCTATTGCTCTGTGCGTGAAAGTTGGCACATAGCAACATAGATCAGTGCTAATTCCCATTCTAAGTTAACAACTTCAAGATATATTGTGACATGCACTAATACTGTGCCTTCAGCAGCACAATTCAGCTTGGAAACACTGCACTCAAAGGGTGAAAAAAAAAATAAAAAGAAAATCAATTAATTCTTTCTTTATGCTGCACCACAAGTCATCTTGATTTAAGAATGATGTTGACTCAGCTAATTCAGTCATTTAATGAATGTCTGTTATACAGCATTTACAACTGCAACTGTATTACATGTTGGGTTCACCTATTTGCACATTATCCATCACTGTTATTCTGCAGTGCACTGTGGTATGTATGACTTGCATTTTTGCCTTGGCAATGCACACAGTGAATGTATGAGACATTACAAGGAAGCAGTCATCCCAACATTAAGTCTCAGGAAACTTTGATTGCTAATCCAGCAGCGTACAACAGTTAATGTGTACATCATCCCATAACATGAAACATGTCAGTCTCCCTCACAGTAACACAATGTACATAAAGGATATTATCTAAATGATAGTATATAATTATGTAATTACATGTGACAATCATAGTGATATTACATTGTCATGTGCCACATATGCCTTTGTAGCAGAACCTGTGATGCACAGGACCATCTGTTCTAAGCAGTGGATTTAAAAAAATGTCATATGTCCTATTTCACATTGCTAATGTCATATTTCTCCTGTAGCACTTGCAACTAATGTAGTGCTCTTTAGATTGTTTGACTAGGTAGGCAGAAGGCTCGATCCCCAACATGGAAGACTTGTATGTGTGTGAATGCATTTAATTGCTCAAACTGCTCTCTTTTCTCACTTTTGGATGAAACATCCTCTATAAAACATACTGATGAGGTCATCCTGAGTCCAATTTCTTCTGTGGAACTTGTGATTAACCCAATGCTTTCTAGATTTTGTAACTAAATGGGTAGGAGTTTCGATGCTGAACAAGGACAATCTGTGTGTGTGTGTAAAACTGTATATAACACTGCCTTGTGAAGAATACCTTTAACTGTTCACACAGCTCATTATCCAATTTTTTACTGAAACTTCCTGTATGAAACACACTGATGAGGTCATCCTGCTAAACGTGCACTCTCTTCCCTTAAAAGTTAGCCTTTTCCTGTGGTGCTTGTGACTAATACAGTGCTTTCTACACTGGGATAGGAGGTTCAATGCTATCTTAATTGTTACTGAAATAGCATGTATGAGTACACTGATGAGGTAATTCTGACAAAGGTACAGTGTCTACCCTTAAAAAAATTAGAGTTTTTCTGTGATGCTTGCAACTAATACAGTGGTTTCTATATTGCGTAATTACATAGGTAAGTGGTTCATTGCTCAATATGGGGGACTTGTGTGTGAGGGAGGGTGTTAACAGTTAGATGAGCATGTGGTCAATCAACTCAAAGTTTTAAACTGCTACATAACTCCACCATTCCCTAATCCCACCTTTCACATCCACAACTTCTTTGGACCTCAGGGGTGTAGTTGTGCATACTATTTGTACTCTAATAAGTACAATTTTCTATACATTACTTAAAACATGGCTTTTTTGAGCCATACTCTGTCCACAACTATCTGAATTAATGTTTCCAATAAAAGTGTCATAGACTGAAAAAAATATATCCATTTAATATTCAAATATGGAAAGTGATGCAAACATTTAATTGGGGTTGGGAGATGTTCCATTTTTCAAATGCCATGTGTGTTATGAGGCAGCAGTAAGAGCACATCATTACAACATTATATTCTCTGGCTACATTCCTGGTGCAACACAGTGATGAGCTCATTCTTTCACAAGTGAACTGACACACATTAAATGCAAGACTTCTTATGTGGTGTTTACATGTCTTACACTATTCTCTAGAATGTGTAAATAGATAGGTAGGAGGTTTGAATACAGCAATGCTTAACTTCTACAAGCATGACTGCCAATGAATTTGATTGTTTTACACACATTTGCAGTGCCATGTTTTACAACCCCAAATGGCTGTAGACTCATTTTACCAGACCCATCTCTTTGGCACTACAGTGCTGATGTCGGGTCTATATTAAATTATCGAAAGCTCCCATGAACAAACAGCATTTCATCGAATACACCATTCATTGATTTCTGTTCTAGCCCCCCCACATCCCTCGCTAATTATAGATACCAACTCTGAGATCGCACTACAGCGAGGAAAGGGCAGATTTCCTGATCCTCCCTGTATCACGATCTCACTATGAACAGTTCGGTGAATGGCATGTTCAACTTAAGAGCACCAAAAATGACATTCGCTGAACAGTCTTTTTGATAATTTAATAGGGACCCCTGGTATCCTCCCTTCATAGATGCTGTATGTCTCACTTGTACTCAGTATTCTCCTGTGGAGCTGGCTGCTATTAACACGCTGTATATATGGTGTAAGTGGATAGGCAGATGAATTTGAATCCATCACTGCTTAAAATGTGTGACAGTGATTACTATCATACACTGTTGGCCCCCTCACAACCATCTTTACCTGTACTTCTAATTACAAGACTAAATTACATTGGCACTTTGTAACAGTAGCGAATCCTAATATCCACAGAGTAGATAACTTTTTGTTAACACAGTGATTCCACACTGCTAACATACCTGCAGTAGCTGACATTTGCAGTTTGAATTCTCCTGTGTTGTGTGACTTTGTATGCTGAGTACAATGTGTAACTACATATGTAGGATGTTTGAGCCCAGCTGTGAGTGTGTCTTTCACCCTTTTACTGTGTTTACTAGTCGTCAAAGACATGTATGATGTGTGGCTGTACAGTGTTATTATTGCATTTAGGCCACTTTTTTACATAAACATCCAGCTAATAAATAGTGATGATGTCATTCATTTAACTGTGCACTGTCTCAGCTGTACCTTAACATGTCGCGGGGTACTTGCAATTCAGGTACAAATCTTTAGCTTCTGGTCTTAGGTAGTTGGTTCAAATCCAGCCATTACTGCCCAGATTACATTGTGTCAGTCTTATTGTGACTGCCCATGTCTGTAACACTGTTGTGAAACACATTTGCTGTGAACATGTATAGATGCTGATCCCTCTTGCAAAAAGCTATGATAATTTTTCAGAGAGCAGTGCTTTTATTCGGAGTAATAATGACATGTGATTACATTTTCCTTACATAATATATGTAGGAAGTGTTATCCTCTGGCATGAGGGACTGAGATTGCATACTGTATGTTGTTAACTTAGTAAAGCAATTACAGGCACACATATCCCTTGCAGCAATAATATGATGTAATGCCTTCACATGCTGACATATCTCACAATTGTAGTGACACCTACTGTGGTGCATTCATCCTGTACAATATCATATATTTTCTGTTGCCAAATTCTCACACGTTCAACATTTACATTGAGTGACTGTTAGCATTCTGACACCTTATACTGCAGTGCATGAATGGCATCCACCACAGTTAGAATGTGTCCATTTTTAGTGAGAGATGCCTCCACCATCCCTTTTATCTCAAAGAGATTGTTTACAAGACATGGATATTATAAGATATGCATATAATGTAATAAGTTAGCATAGGTGGAGTATCACAGTTGTGTTAATGCTTCCACTGTGGTGTTTGGGGTTGCTCTACATGTCATTAGTCAGTAGAGTTACAAAGCTTGCTGTTCAATACCTAAAAGAGGAAACATTATATAAATGTACTGATGTTACATAAACACCATTATATCAACTTACTGTTATCTATTTTATGTTGGATAATGATATGTCATCACAGGTTCTGACTGTATGGCATGGAAATGTTAATTTGGGGCATGTCATGCTGTGAGTTCTCCTGTGGCATGTGCATTGAGTACTGACTTGTATAGCATAACTATCATAGGTTCATAGGTTCATAGATTAGTATTAGGTTAACTGCCCTTGGGGGGCATTATAAGCCTAGCAAATTACTCATGTCAGAATCATACACTGCAACGTACGTCTGTAAGGTAAACATCTTAACCATTATGCCAGCCTGTGGTTCAGTTCTGGGACAGTCTGTGCCCTACAGAATGGGAAAAGTTTCAGTGTCAAAGAAGCCTTGATATTTGTGTGGACAGTAATGTGTAGGTCCTTTCCAGCATTTGGACCATATCTGATTATTCATACTATTTTCATAGCTCCATTCATAACGCACACATTTAATTCAGTTATTTGTGACAGCTTCCATTGCTATGTGATGTGGCACATGCAGTCAATACAGAGGTCTGGAGAGAGCCTTGTATAATAAGCAGGGGACTCAATCTGGTAACATCTGTCTGCTAGGCAACTGTGTCAGACATCAGTGGTTTAAACACAGACAACAGTTATGGGACACTCAGAGGGCCATCTTTTTAAGGCCTTGTTCTACAAGGTAAGTCATCCATGCACCTTATATGATAGGAAAGTGCTGTAAGCCATTCAAGGGTGTTCTTCATGACATGACCAATATGCGTATTTCTGTAGCCACCCTGATTGGTATGCATCTCTCTGATATCTGTCCTATTCACAATATAATTTTACTCTGTGTCTCGTGTCTTCAACTGGACATGTCATTACTATTCAATTGTTTTTATCACACTATACAGCTTAATGGCAGATGAGGGATTCCATAAATGTTTCTTACTGTATGGCATGCTGCCAGACCATCAGAAACTGTGACTGGCCATCTGTTACAATACTTTCTATTGTGTTGCTACTGCTGAATTGCTGTTATGTTAACTTCCCTGTAAATCCATGGGAGCATGCCCAGTATAATGATGTGGAGGTATTTGCAAATCACCAGTGGAAAAACTGGACTTAATTTATCAGTTGCGTATTTTGTGTTATTGTATTGCCATTTAGCATTTACATAGCTAAACAAAACTTGCTTCTCTCTTACATGCTCATAGGTGATGAATCCCTTTCCTTTTAGTGCCACTGTCATTTCTTTGCAAAAAAATGTCCATTTCTGATGTACCTGACATTACAGCTATAAGGTCTTTTTGTTCTTGTGTATACATGCTGAGTTTGAGAACACAGCAATGGTGTCATCTTGCCTACATAAATTCCCTGTATATACATCTCATATTGCAATAACTGCAGTCTGTGCATTCATCTCATGTTTCTTCTGTCCATGCTATCTCAACTCAACATTTAATTAACATGTATATTACATTTTCACTTTCCTTTGTTAAATTGCAGCTTTATATCCCTATCACATCCTTTATTAGCATAGCCTTTTTTATTTATGTGAATAACTGCGGGATTGTCATTGGCATTAATTATCATTACATCAGTCCTTCAGGATTTATGTCAGAAATGCTTCTTATATACTTTTGTCACATTTGCCTGCAGGATATGAGTACACTTTAAACATTTCCCCTTCAGCATTAATTAATTATTAAGTATAACACAATTTAATGTACCAAATCCTGCATTTCACATCCCCTCCTTAAATATTCTTTCCCTGTATTTGCCCTTAATATGTCGGGACTACAGCGTGGGCTCATATGTGAGCATTGTCCATATATGAGCCATTTTGTTTACATGGCTGTGAGCACTAATGCTGGCCAGGAAAAGATTCTTGCAAATGTGTAGGTGCAATGAGCAGCACATGTATTCAATTAGCACCTCTGCTCATCATGCTAACACACTTACATCATGTGGGCTTAGTGCCGTGCCTACAAGATTGTTAAATACCAAGGGTGGTTTTAAGGAAAGGGTTTTTCCTAAGATAAGATGTATGCTTGGGGTTAGAGGCAGGGCAGAGTTACGGTTAGGATCAGTATATGTTAGTAAGGATGGGTGGGGTGAGGGTTGCTTCCTCTTGGATCATTTCTCTACTCCTATCTGCAGTCAACTCTATTAGTAAAATATAATTTCTCCTTTCATGTGTTAGCTTGATCTTAGAATATTTCTACTATGTTATGAATCTAATGTTTTGTATGTTTTTTGTTAGTCTCCTTAAGGACCTGCGTCCAAAATCCTACTCTCTCTTTATTTCTTAAACTCCTCACCTGTTTCATTTTCATCCCTTTCCACCTTCATTTATAACTTTCTGTTTGAGCTAGGTATATGAGTCTTAACTGTGTAGCTCTAAAGTATCCCTTCAAATCAGGTAATCCTAAACAATTTTGCTCTATGGGGAGAATCAATTTATCCCATTTAATTTGTGTACTCATCTCCCAAATACATTTTTTCAATGCTTTATTAACCATCCACAGCTTCTCTTCTGAGTGAAAAAAAATATTGTTTTGCTACCCATATCTATACTAAAATGCTCCCAACTTCTCCGTATTTGCATTATATTTTGTTTAGGTTGTTCTCTCATATCTTTAGCTGCCTTAACAGAATCCTTTATAATCCATATACCTAAATACTTCATTCTATCATGTCTTCATAATATGGGTACTGTTGATACAATTCATCTGTGGGTATGTAGTTCACCATTATAGGTTTTTGTTTTATCCTTGTTTATTTTATATCTTGAAAAGATATGAAACTGTCTCAAAATGTTTCACAAGACCAAATTATCCCAATATGCAAATAAAACTCCATTTTCTTAACTACCAAACCAACTGTTATCTTTTAATTTGTGAGTACATTGTCTTCTTTACTATTGACTCTAAACATAAAGCAAATAAAGGGGAAATAGGACATCTCTACCTTTTCCTCTTTTCAAGCAAGTTTGTCCCTGTTACCTCAAAACAGGCTCGGTGACTCCTCTACACAAGTTTGACCCCTCTCCGGGTAATTATAGGCCCACCAGCCTCACCAGACTTGTATGAAAACTTTAGTGATGTATACTCCAATCAGTTTAGTTTTGTGATGACAGTTTCTGTCTTTTGTACCTAGCAAACATATTTGAATACATTATAGAGGCTGTGGACAGTGGTTACTCTGTTCATGCTGTTTATGTGATCTGCTAAGGCTTTTGACACTATACCCTGTGCTGGTAATACGCAAATGTAAGACCAACTTTTATGTTTTTTTTTAAAAAAGACAAAGCTTACTTAATTCAAAAAACAAAACAAAAATCATGATAACCAATTGTGAATACCAGCAGACATGAAAAGAACATAATCATATAACATACATCAGATCTGTAAATTTCCTTTTGCAAGTTCAGAGATCTCACAATTAAAGCAATTGTCCAAAACCAAATTAGATCTATACTTTGCCTACAATCTTCTTTAAGTTCATCTTGTTCCAAACAAATTAGCTAGGGCATCTACCTGCTAATAAAGTCTTATTTCTTTCCCTGAATGATTCATTCTTGAAGTTCCCTCATTTGATCTATTATGTTAACGAGCATTTGAATGGTTGGAGGTGCTGGAGATTTCCACTTCCTAGTGATTGCCTTCTTAAAAGCCAATAATATCACTGTTAATAACTCTTTTTATTTAGTGGTAAGCTTGATTTTACACCAGAGTCCCTACAGAATATTTTCCTGCATTAGTTTCACCTCATCCCCAATGATATTTCTCACAACATCCATAATAAATTGTTTAAAGCTTTCAAAAGCTACCCATGATCACAAATGTGCATAAATGATGCAATTCCCCAATCTGACAATATCAGCAGATGCTAGTCTCTGTAAGGAGCATCCATATCAGCCTGCCAGGGGTACAGAAATATTTGTGGAGGCACTTCCATGCAAAACTTCTAAACTCTCTCAGCCTCAATGTCTTTTTTGGTGCCAAACAGATCTATTCTCATTGCTGAGATATAATCTGAATCTCAGGAATATATTGTCATCCCTGCTAGGTTAAATTGCTTCCAGCTGTATCCTCTACTTTTAATTTATTATACAACTAAGAGATATGACCTCTTGAACTACTGCTGGCTTCTCTGCTAGTTCAGTGCCCCCCAACCGAGAGTTCTTAGAAAGTAACAAATGAACACCATACTGCAATTCTAACATATTCAGCAGGTCATATTCATTCTTTTCCTGTTCCCAAGTCAAAACACATTGACTCCTAAATATTTGTTTCCACTATTTCAGTCTTGTACATTGTTCTGCCCACTGTCTGGCCACTGTACAAAGTAACATATCCCATTGTTTACTGCTTATTGGTAGAATATCGCTTTCCCATTTACTCAATCCCCCAAATTAAATGCCTGCTTTAGAGAGGTATGAAGTTCTAAGAGTAGATCCAGCATATCACTTTATTGGGTAGTTTCCGAGAAGACTTTGATTACATGCCTTCTTCCAAACTACCTGCATTTCTGCTTTAACATATGTTCCAGACTGCCTGATAGAAGTCATTTTGACATTTGGCAAGAAGTTGTAACCACAATGTAAGAAGGTATTTGTCTATGGCTAATCCACCGAGTTAACCATCTGCACTAGCATTGCCAGCTTTGCCCAAGCAACACTTGGATGTTCCCCGCACCACAGAAAATCCCTTATCTGGATCTGGAGACTAACTATATCTGGTCTCCATGATGAAGGCACAAAAGCCATCTCATGAATGAGAGCCAGCATGTCTCTTCCATATTTCTTAACATGTCTAAAGCCTTTGACACCATATCCTACCATCTTCTACTAAATAAACTATCTTTCTATGGCCATAGTTTACCCTCACTAACTTGGTTCCACAGCTATCTTTCCAAATGTCAACAAGCTACAAAGTGGGAAAACTCTCTTTCCCCCTACTCCCTATCTCTGTGGGTGTACCCCAAGGTTCTATTCTCGGTCCACTTCTCTTCATCATATTCACAAACAGTATCAGTACAGCAACCTAACACACCTCCATAGTTCATTATGTGGATGATGCTACCTTTATCTGTTCAGCCCCTCACCCCAAGAATTCTAACTAAAAATGCAATCTTCTTTTCAGGACACTGAAACCTACCTTTCCCAACACCAACTCATTTTAAATCCCAACAAAACCAAAATCATAGTTTTTAGTAACAAAAAACTCAAGACTTCTCAGGTCCCTCTATCAATCATCCCAGCAAATGGTACCAAAATTGCCCCCACTAACCACACTAAACTTTTAGGTGTCATCATAGATGACAACCTCAAATTTGACATACATATTCCCCAAACCATCAAAAAAATCCACATCAAACTAGGTACCCTTTACAGAGCCAAACCATTCCTAACTCCCAATGCTAGGCTAGCCACTGCTCACACACACCTTCTGTCTACCCTTCTCTATGGCTCTCTCATATTTACTAACCTTTGAAAAACTGACCTCAAAAATCTAGAATCATGTTACCATAAAATTGCTAAATTTGCCACTAATCTCCCACACAGATCCCACCACTGCTCAGCTATTTTAATATTAAACTGGCTAGAGCTCCTCAACCTTCTATATCTCAATCAACTATTCTTAGCCACAAAATAATCAACCATCCCAACTGCCCTGCCATCTCCTCTTTAGTTCAACCTAATACTAATAGCAGATCCCTCAGATCCTCCAAAAAACTCCTACTAAAGTTATCCAACTCCCACAACCAACATGGTGACTCCCTCTATTCACACAGAATAGTCAAACTCTGGAGCACCCTTCCAGACACAATAACAAAAATTTCAGTAGATGACCAGTTCAAATCACTACTAAATGAACACCTTACCAGTCACTGTTTGTGCTCCTACCACTCTCCAGGTTAATCTACTTCCCCACTCTTATTTATCTTTCTCACCTGACCATCTAACATCCTTATTGTTAACTTTAACTTATATACTATCTACTGTTTACTCATTCTGTACCATAATTGTACAGTTTTGCTGACCATATTATATTTACTGCTACTTGGTTGTTCCTGCTACAATAATTGTACAGTTTTACTGATTGTATTACATTTACTGCTACTTGTTTATGTTGTACTACTGTGTAGTTTTCCCTCTGGGTCTCCACTAGTTAACGTGACCTTGCTTTGTACTGTTTCTTGATGCTGTAAAATAATTCTATTGTACTAATGTTTATTGTTACTATATTTTTGTTTGTTGTTAAATATTACTGTGGAGCTTTTCTCCCTGGGTCTCTGCTGAAAATGGACCTCTGGCCCAGTCGAACATACCCGGTCAACAAATGTAATAGTAAATAAATAGTGTCACATCAGGAGTGGAATCTCTTACTGCCACACTGGCTAACACCAGATGATGTAGTGGCTCTACAGCCACATGGATGCTGACCCTCCCCTGCAGGCATTCCATTATTGGTACTACCTGATCTAATGTGTCATTCACTCTGCGCATGGTTCAGGCAGTCCTGCACATCAGAATGCACAATGTTTAGTAATCACACATTCTCTTCTGTGGCCCATGATGGCCCTACACATACATCATGTGGCACTAACTGAAACATCAACATTAGGAGCAGGGTAGACAGTAGACCTCTCTCAGGCTTCTATGACAACTCACCTGTGGTGACACTTCATCCTCATGATGGCAACAGGGAAAATCAGACAGTTCTGTAACTGGAATAACAACACTACCCTGACCAATAGTGTCACCCTCAGCTTGTCCAATGTCTGATGTCTCTGTGTCATAGGTATGGGTATGCATACTGACTGTGGATGAAATTGGGGCAGAAGATATTGGAAGAACAACCTTAATATCAGAGTGAGCATCTGCACCCCAGACTGTCTTTTCATTGTTGCCATTATCATCACAAAGCAAATGACAGAAGAAACAGAAAATGATTTCCTTTACAGCTGCAGAATAAGACATTTCTTATAAAATCAATGGACAATGCCCACATTCCTCCCTCTTTCTCTCTTTTTGTCTAGGTTTCATCTTTCTCCTCAATGTCTCTGTTTCTCACTATATATACATATATACAATGACAATTATTTGTTTAGATAGCATTCCTGGAAGTTCTGCAATAGACACCCTTCCAAGTCAGCCCCGACATTAAGGATTTCATGTAAATCCTGTGCTGAGCTGTCTGGATCTCTGATAGTGGACAGAAACTCCTCTGTTTCAGCCAGTGGTAGCATGGTAGAAATACTACCCCCATACCCATACATTCATAAGCAATTGCAGCAGCCTAATATCTGGCCACCATAATCATATCACTAGCCCTATGTCTTATTTTGAAATATGTACATCCATGGCCTCCACTGCATTAACATAATTCACTACATGCTCCCAGATATGGTTACAGGAGGACTTTTTACCCTTTCCTCTGTTTAATAGGATTGACCCATGGCAATTTTCATAACTCTCAGTGTCAGTGTATGGCTATTTCTGGGGTAACGATGTCATAGGCACTATAGCTCTGTATGAGAGGAAACATAATAGGAAAGAAAAAATCCATAAGTAAAAAATAGATTGTTAAACCAAAATACTGCATAGTCAATAAGTAACTGTGGTATACATGTCTATGCCAACAGCTACAGGGAATAATCCAGAGAATAAAGCAATACTTGTATTGTGAAATGAAATTTAAAAGTAAGTAAGGTTAAATACAGAAATGTGTTCATAACAGCAATCTGCATTTGCAGAAATTAAGCTGTGAAAGTAGCAACAAGTTTTTTTCAATGCAAGTAGCAGTAAGCAGCAGTATTGACTCTCTGGATCTAAACAGTCTCCCCTACTATGATACAAGTCCCTTACTTACATGATTACCTTTATACAGTGCAGATTCAGCCCTCTCAGCACTGTGAGTATGCAGATAAGGTGTGAACTCATTAGCAGTCATGAATTCCAAAATCTCCACTAAGTGCATGAACTGCAAACATGGTGTAAGGATCTACATGACTGTATGCACACACCATACCTCTGTAAGGAAAAGCACTGAGAAGTGTTACCTGCTAATTGCTTGCAAGTGTGAAAGATTAATCTGATTGCAGTATCAGTTTTTCACAGTTGTCTTTGATGTATACTTACCGAGGGTATACCAGGGAGAAGACACAAGGTATTTTGTGACTACCATTGACTGACTTAGGAAAGCAGCATTCTTAACGTTTGTATGAATTGTTTATGGCAACAGTTTTTTTTCCTCTGAGTACAATTGTGTCTGAAATTCTAAGAAAATAGATTAATAATTGAAACATATGTCAACTGCAAGGCAAAGCACATAGAAGTCTTGTTAGAGAGGCAAAGATATGGGAATGATGTTCATAAAATAAAGATAAGAAAAGAGCTACACTGTTCAATTTTTTATTTTATATTATGTGAATAAATATTATGTTCCCTGTTGCCAGTATATTAGCCATCCACATATTTAACTGTAAATTACACAGGACAAAGGGTTAGAACTTGTTTGTTTCTTTTGTACCTGGCAATGTCAATTGATAGATACTATGTCACATTTTCAGTCAATGTAACATCCTTTTATCATCACAGTCCAACTATGTGTGTGTGGAACATACTGATTGGAACCTCAAGTGTGCCTTGTGAATATCTGGTGTCCTCAGGTTCTATTCCAGTGATGGTTGTACTTGTGCGAACATACTGGTGTTTAAGAAGCATATGTTCATGCTGAAAGTTGAGGAAATATCAGACATATATTTTAAATACTTATTTCATAATGTTTTATGTATTGCACTAGCCTTTTTTTCTTTTATGTTTATTTTTTGGAAGCCATTTGGCATTGCTCACTCTGGACTGACAGCATTCCCTAGCACTGAACTACAGTTCACTGCCAAAGGAAAAGGCTGCCTTTTGTAGTGCAAACAAGCTTGGTGCCAGTGCACAAACATCAGCATGCTGGATAGTACTAAATGAATAAATTCAACCTGTCAGGTAAGCACATATGGGGTACAATATGTATGTGAGGTGAATGTAGAGAAATAAGACATGTGATGCAGGATCTGAATCCAATTTATAGAAATATTTTTATTACTGGATTCAGAATAACTATTGACACTCAATAATGTATAAGAAATAAACAGACTAAAGTTTGTGTTACATGCTAAATATATTAACTGTAGTCTATGTGAATGTATTTTACATAGGTGCTTTTGCTGTAAACTCACCTCTTTTCATTACTAATAATAATATGTGCTAAGGATATTTTAAGATGTTGTACAATATGATTTTTTTTCAGTGTGGGAAAACAAAAGGAGAAGCATGAGTAATGTGGACATATGTGTCATATATGCAGGAGAAATTATCCATATGTCAGAATGTATCATTGTGACACTTATACAGTATATTGTAAACTTTGACATCATGAGTAATTTATGTATTGTGGCAAGAATGACCTCCTGTCATTGTCATTGTGTCCCATTTCTGAGCAAGTGCCATTACATGAAATCCTGGTTATGTGTAACTTAAACGTTGCTTGTGATGCTGCAAGCAGATGTGAAAAGAATGTGCCATGCTAATGCTATAACAGCTTTGCTGCTTGCTACATATATCCATTCATCAACATGTTAATTTAGTCCATGTTTTTTGCATTTGTGCTCCAGTCAGCAGTGCACATATATGGTTCACTTCCTAAGGAAAACATTTTAATTTAGGCTGACTTTTGTAGAACAAACAAGCCTGGCACTGGTGCAAGACCTTCAGCACTCTGGAAAATGCTCAATGAATAAATTCCACCAGTAAGGTAACTTTCCCTGTGCCACAAGGTGTAAATGCAGTGATCTTAGAGAACAGTGACAGCTAATGCAGCATTCAAATCCAGTTAATGGATGTTTGTACAGAGAGGATAAGAATGCAATCTGTCACAACTTTTTGATTAGGAATGTCACAGTAAATGCACAAGTATCATAGCTATGTTTACTGCAAGAAATGTATCATTACTGCTTGGCACAGAAGCACAGTATAATGTGTGTAAATTATGCTAAACATGACAACGATGATATTTAATGCACAATACACAAACACAGGTATTATGTGCAGAAATATTTTGTTATAACTGGGTTCTCACATATTGTAAGTATTTCTTTATGACAGTATGTGTTATAAAGGATGTATGTAACCCAACCTACAATATCTTTCTCAGGTCATGCAACTGCATGCATCTGAGATGTAATTACAAACACAACACTGCTCCCATGACTAAGTAAAGTCACAGACAAATACAGGAATCTATGAAGTATAATTTTATTCAAAATGCAATTTATATATCTCTAATTAACATGTTATAAAATAGGTTTTCCTATAGTACTGACAGCTAATAAGCAAAGTTTAACATTTACCCTGATTTTTTTCTCATGGGTTTGATTTTTAGGTGGTACTACTCAGTCTTAGCAGTGTGTAATCCCAACAGTCTAGCATGCCACAAGTCATACCATTTTCCTCCGAACAACCATGATTATAACCAAGAACATAAAGAATATCATGGTTTAACATTGGAACATGTCTCAATAGTTTAAGCATCAAACATGGCCAAATCTCTCACTCATTTTAAACATCTTTTGTACTTATTGATATACTCAGTGCCAATGTGCCTGGCACACCATTGTTGTGCTTTCAATTGTACAAATGGAGTTGACAAGGCTGTGAGTCTTTGCACACAAGCTATTACATGCAAGATATGAATTGGGTGCCAGGTCAGAGCCATATTTCAAGCTTGACTGCTGGAGACATGGCTGACAATGGTAGGGAAAGTGTTCAATTTAGAGCACAAAGGTGGGGTTACAGGAGTCCAGGATTTTTATAGCACTCCTCATGAAGTTCAGGGGAATATACCAGGTCTCAGTATAAGGCTGAGGTTGGAATAGTTTGGCCAAGGCTGTCTCCAGTGCAACTGGCATCCCACACACTGGGAAGCAATTTCATCACCATTCTAGTGACATGAAGAGGTACAAGCAAGACTTCCCGAGCCAATGGAAGGATGAATTTAAGATTGCAAACACCTTTCAGGTGTGTAAGTATATTGACCATAACCTGTATATTATATGGCATTAATTAGCCAGCTGTTGCAGTTATTCATTATGCTTTCATATACATTTTTTTCTTTTTCTCTCTTATACAGCTGCAGCAGACATAGCATAAATCCATGAGGTACTTCAGGAGAGACTAACTTGCCTCAGTGAGGCATGGAGTTAGTATGTACCTGTTCTGATTGCAAGGCACAGAAGTTTTCTCAGCCCATCACTGTATATCATCTTGAGCAGGCATACCTTAACTTTCCTATCAAGCATCCGTGCCTGTTCAAATAGCCCTTGGTTATTGCATTAGGCATTGAGTAGATCAGATTAATTGTGTGTGGGTTCAATACTCAAAAACAGATATTTGATTTTTTTTACATGCTACTATTTATAAGATATTTTAACTTTGATATTGCATGACATTAGCAATTCGATATTTGCAAATGTAGTTGTTACCATATGAAGCTAATATCTGCTATTGCACAGTGAAATACATGATTCTATCAGTCATATCATATCATATCATTGTAATTGATTGGTCTTATAGGTTCATAAGTTCATAGGTAGATACTAGGCTATCTGCCCTAGGGCATTTATAAGCCTAGCCAGAGTGTATTTGGCTTCCACCTCCTTATTAGATTAGCCTACTGTGCCTCTGTAAAGTAGGTCACAGAAGGTACCCTTTTAAGATTAGTTAACTGTGCCTCTGCCTAGCAGGGACACAGGAGAGATCCCAGGGGTGAATTTGTGATTTCCCATCCACGCGTCCAAATTTCACTTGAAGAGGGTCAGCGAGGGGCTATGTCTAACATGAATTGGGATTCTATTCCAGAGTGAGGGGAGCTTCTGGGAAATTAATCTGTCCCTCCAGCATGTCCTATTTATTTTTGTGCTGAGGTTTAGGTCCCTGGAGCATGCAGCTCTAAGGGACTTGGATTTTTTGAGGTGGAGCATGTCCATTAATTCTGGGTTTGACATGGCTTTGTACGTCAGGCATAGATCGCCTCTGAGTAGGCAGTAAGCAACTGAGTAGAGCTGGAGTTTCTTTAGTTGAGCTGCATAGGACATCTGTTTGTAGCCCATGATCCTCTTGGTGAGGTACTTTTGGGGTCTCTCCAGTTGCTGCAGGTGTCGGGTAAGGTACATCCCAGAAGGGGTATTGTATTCGATTATGGGCCTGATGAGTGACGAGTAGAGGGTCACAATGACCTCTCTTGATCTAGATGCGAACCCTTTTGTGATAAGGTGGGCTATATAGAAGGTCTTTCTAACCACTTTGGCAACGTGATTATCAAAGGAGAGATTACTATCTATGTTGGTCCCCAAATCTCTAATTACTTCTTCCGTACTTAATGGATTACCACCTATGTGGTAATTTGTGGGCACCTTGTTTTTCCCAAAAGGGATGACTATGCACTTTTTAGCATTTAGCTTGAGGCCGTGGCTCTGGCACCAAGCATCCATCTCTGTGAGACCCTTTTGGAGGATGCTTGTGTCAGCTGGAGATTCGATTATGGCCCCCAGTTTGCAGTCATCTGTGAACTTTGTCAGCCATAATCCCCCTGTGTTAGCCTGAACCTCAGAGAAGTATATACTGAACAAGAGAGGTCCCAGAACTGAGCCCTGTGGGACGCCACTTGTAACTGGTTTGGATTCGGACATGGCACCTGTCATGACACATTATGCCTTCCTATCATATCTAGATGCAGCCAAGGTGTACTTATGTATTTCTAATATTGTTTAATTTACTGAAATAATTAAGTAATGTGACATGCCATTGATCTAATTATCTCTATTTTGTTGCTCCCCACCATTTGTCTCTACTTTTTTCTATATATTTCTTTTTTAAATACATTGCTGCAGAAAATTAAATGACAATCACCACAGGGAGGTAAACGACCACTAAGGTTTGACTCTTTACCACCACAGGCAGCAGAGACATCCAGCACATCTAGGTTGCAACCTGTCAGTGTTGCTGCCACAACTCCTAACCTACCTACTCCACCAGCGTCAGATAGCTCTGCTCACCTTCTGGTGCAGTGACACAGACACCCAGCACATCTGGGTTGCAACCTGTGAACATTACCACCACAACTCCTACCTTACCTGCTCCACATGTGTCAGGTAGCTCTGCTTGGCTGCTCTGGTGAAGTTGTACCCTCCTATAGCAGTAATAGTGGAAGAGGCAATTTTGTCACCCATCTGCAGCTGACAGGGCTGGTGAAGAGAATTATGGATAGAGGCCTCAGTGACCAAATTGATAGGGTTGAAATGGTCCTGCATCATATTGTCAAAACAATGACACATCCAGCAGTGACCCAGTTAACCGACACAGGAGACAGTGATGACAGTTCCGAGGATGAGGACTAGATTCTCACTATTATCATGCTGAACATAGCTGCACCTACGAGGTCCCCTACCTATCCGCAATCATGGTGTTCCACAACCTGTTGTGTCCATCATCATCCCTCTGTCTTGTATGTCTGTGCCTGTTACCTACCTACACTACCAGACCCGTTCATTTATAAGCACCTTCCACAACATTTCTGTTTTAAAAAAATACACCCCTTGCATAGCTCTTCATTTTGCCTGTCTTTACTTGATTTGGAACAATTGGTTATACAACATTATTCTGTTGTTGTCATCCATCCTGTTGTGGTGCCTCTCCAAAGTCATGACATTGTGCATACAATTGAACATTTAAGTTATGAGGAAGTAGATAGATATGGTGCTCTCCCATCACCACCAAGCAAGTTCCTGTGTTCTTTCCCCTCTGTCCTACCCTTGACTTGTCACCCCCAGTTTCACCACTGTCCTATCAACCCTATTTTAAATGTTTGGTCAAAAAATAGAATCACACATACCACATATGTCCAGAAATGGCCCATCATAATGCCTTCACTTTTTGTGCTAGCATTTGCATGGAGGTTGGCATAGCACAGCAATGCTGGGTGATGGTGAATGCTGTTTAACTTCCTATGGCAAAAGCTAAACATTTTAATTTCAGCACAATAGTCCGATTGCTTTCAAACAAATGTGCTTAAATCTGCTGCATTATAGAAATTCTCAGTAAAGACAAACTAAAGGCACCACTGTGAAACATTTAAGCTGTTGGATATAACAAAGTTAAAGGTTTTATGTGGTGTGTTGATGAAATTCCCTGGCCTGTAAACTGATGTCTTTGTATAGTGTCATGGGTTTTGTTACAGCTGTAGGTCAAATTATAATGCCATGACATTTTATATTCCTATCATATGGTTAACTGCAAACATCTGTATTTATCTCCCTTTTCAAAATTTCAGTAACAAACCATTTGAATAATGCAGCAAGAAAGCATTTGCAAAAATATTCTATCTCCAACGGGGAGACTTAGTAAGCCCCACTTATCCTGCTTATGTCTTCATGTTGGTTACACACTCCTACCCCTTCTTGCTCCTTATAGCAAGGACTTTATCATATGGAGCATGACAACTTAATAATGAGGAAATAAGTTAGAGTAATGCACCATACAAATGGCCCTACATCCCCCACAAAAATACTGCTGCTATTCCTCTATCCATCTGTCTGTCTGATATCTCTTTGTTCACCTGTTTTGCTTCAGTAAGTTGTCACTGTACTTCAACTGTGTGATTTAAAGCATGTGACATAAGAGTTCATGTCTAGATCTATAGACAGATTTTTCATACTTTCAAGGGTTCTAATCCAGGCATTAGCTAAGTGTTACTGACTGTTTTAGCACACTATTGTATGTGTAGCTGTTGCCTACATATTGTAATGAGCCAGAGTTATCTTGCTTCTACCCCCCCCTTCTGTGTCATTAGTCTTCTTTCTCTGCATTTGTACAATGTTTGGTGTCATGAAACAACTACAACTGAGGTTCAATGGAAATGTACAGCGTATGGAAAAATCATGTGAGTTTTTGCCTTTGGTCTCATTATTTTGGTGCTGTTAACACTACTGTGCTTCTGTATGCATACTCATGAAAATCTTCATTTGAAAGAGCTAAAGAGTTGAATGCACAGCTTACAGTTGTGATGAGGGCAATGAAGAGTAGCACATACATTCTCCTTTTCTGAAATCGTTTGTCATATTTGAACATTAGGCAGTAGGAGTTCTATGTGGTGTGGCTACATAATACTCAGGTCTGTAGATAGTTCTGGGAATACTGTAGACGTTTGAATCCACATGTATGCCAGAGTGTTCTCAAATTTTTGTTATGACACCTGCGTTTGTAAGTGTTGGCTACGCATTTCCTTAGCACACCGTTATCCTGCTGCTGTATTAATGCATTTGGTCCCCATTGGGAACACTGCCTTGTACAGATCTTGCCTGAAAAATTAGGATGATAAAGCTAACAGTAATACAACACAAATGTGTGCAGAAATGAACCATAAAATAATTTTGCATTTTGTCTTTATGTGTATTGCTGCCACCAATGGTCCACCTCTTCCCACCCCTTCTGTGTTATGAAATAAACCTCCTTGATTCACAAGTGTTTCCATAAGCCATATTAGATTTAAGAATTGTCGGTGCACATTGTGCAAGCATGAGACAAAACAAGTGATGGTGATATTATAAATATTTACTCTTTCCATACAGTCATCCTGGAATTAACTGGCAGGAATGCTTGATCGATAATCCAGTAGTTTTCAATTGTCATTGTCATTCACATCCCACATTGTGAAAAAAGCTACATTCCTCTCAAAGTAGCTCATTTGAATGACAGTATAGAAATCTTAGCAGAGAAGTACGTCATTACATGGGACAAGAACAATGCTGTTACATTGGCCTGTCCAGACATAGTTTGCCCCAAAACGTGTGATGTACAGTACCAGCTATCTCAAACAGATATGTTTTACTAATTACAAATATGCATATCCACATTGTTAAAGTCAGATTTCTCTTAATGTGCTTAAGATTAATACTTCATTCTGTAGATTGTGTAACTAAATAGGTAGAAGGTTCAGTTAATAGCGTGTTCTGTAGATTATGTAAATAGATAGGTAGGAGGTTCAATTCACACCTTGGGAACTTGTGCATGTGTGTCTGGGATTTAGTGACAGGTAAGTAATGCCTCAGGTTTAAAGTGCTGTGTCCACCTCCACTGAGAAGAATACATTTACGTTTGGTGGTCACTATGGTGAGGGTCTAAGAGAATCTTTATCAGCCAAGCCATGCTTCCCAAGGTGAGAATAAATCCTGTACCTTCTGTTTGCCAGGTAAACACCATAACAGTTACACCACCCTGAACCTCTGCACTTTATCATTCTTTTAACAGAAGCAGTCTCAGCACAACACACTAATGAGGTCATCATGCCAAAAGTACACTCTCTTCCCTTAACTCACTCAAGCCTAAAACACATTTTTGTATATTTCCAGTTCACACCCATATCACCTTATGGCATCAAAAACTGTTTGAGGAACTGGCTTCTTTAACTAAGTGACTTACCAGTTAATAATAGGCAGTATTAGAAAAGGCAAAGAGTTATTAATAAAATGACACTAATATTGTTAGCCTAGGATGCCCTGTAATGAAGAAATTAATCTTTATTTGCCACTTTATTTTCCTGTTTTCATAACTGAGAGACCTATATGTTATTTAGGTGTATGTTATTTAGGTATATGTTATGAAACACCAATAAAGAAGACAGGATTATTCACTGTCAATGCTTGTTTATATCACACTATACTGGAAATACTGCTAGCTGTTTGCTAGTAATTATGAAAATGGCATTATTTACATGTGTACTTAATACTTCAGAAAACAAGTGACTTACAAATTGTTGCATGCCATTAAGTAAAACCTTAGATGTTGAAGAAAACTGTCTTTGATATTTGCACTGTAAGTTGCACATCTTGAGAGATATCCAGTATTATTTGTTTTGCTAGTTATACAATTAAGCATATGCTTTCATATTTCTGTAAATATTTCAATAAACATGCACTTATATGGGAATTTCTTGTTTCATGTGAAAGCTTATGTCTGGTTAATGAAAATGTTTTTAACAACATATATTTATTTTATTTTATTTATTTTACAGTTGTTTACCGGGGAGGTCTGACTGGACAAAGCTGTCCGTTTTCAGTGGAGGCCTGGGGAGAAAAGCTCCAGAAACAATTGCTAACATACTATACATAAGATATTTACATGAGCATTGTGGTTTACACATACAGTTATAAAATATAGCAGATAATAACATATGGATTGCTTAAGACATTTACAGAAGCATAGTGGTTTAGACATAAGTGCATGCATACATGGTTATATCTAAGTTGCACAGCTTTCAAGATATACAACCTTGTTTGGGAAAGTTCACAAAAAATATAATTTTGGGGGTTTATGTGCATTATAATATGTTACAGTATTTATGTACCAACTATTGCTATTTATATGATTTTAATAGCTTTTATTGTTCACAAAACATTTACATTTATCTACCTTATGCTTTTTAAGTTTATGATTTCAGAAAATGCTCAGGAATGCAAGATGTGTACAGGCTGCTGGAGGTATGGCATTCCACACCACATATGTGTTAATAAACTAAGAGCCAGACTTCTCCTGTGGAGCTTGTGACTAATTCTTTGTTCTCTAGAGCCTATAGCTAAATAGACAGAAGGTTCAAATAGTGTGTGTGTGTGTGTGTGTGTGTGTGTGTGTGTGTGTGTGTGTGTGTGTGTGTGTGTGTGTGTGTGTGTATGCGTGTGTGTGGCTTAAATGTCAGGTCCATATAGCTTTCTGAACAGATATGCTGTATCAACTTCCACTCAGGGGAGAATTTTAACATGGGAGATGATGCTCCCATCCACTTTGCCACAAACATCTTCTCTGCATCATGCTTATGAGGTCATCATGTCAAAAGTGCACACCGTGACCTTACAACTCAAGACTTCTTCTGTGGTGCTTGCCGCTACTTCTGTGTTATATAGATTATGTAAATAGATAGGTAGGGGATTCAAATTCAGTATTGGTGAACTAATGTGATTGTGCGTACTGACATGTACAATTGTGTCCATGACAACACCCCTTATGTAAACTTTCACTTAGGAGGCATATTTTCACTGGCAGAAGGTTATCTCATAGATTTGTATTATCCCCAGGCAATTAACAGGTTTGGAAACACAATACATCATGCTGTCAAAAATGAACTACATCATTATAGTTGTATGAGTTATCCTGTTGCACTGGCTGTTGATACTGTGATCTCTAGACTGCAAAAGTACAGAGGGAGGAAGTTTGAATTCAGCAACGATCGACTACTGTTTCAGTGTCTTTGTCCACTGTGCTGTGTAGAGAAGGCTTCTAATGCATATAGTATGTGTAGCTGTGTAGTGTCACTGTGCCTTAACCACCTTCATGCATTTTTAGAAGAGAATCAAGGTGTGACATAACGGTGATGTCATCCATCCAAATGTGCGCTATCACAATTGTAAAACAACATCTCATGTGACGCATAGGATTCAGGTAGTGCTCTGTGCCTTCTGATTTTAGTAAGTCTGTTCAAGTTCAGCCATTACTCCTTAAACTCAGTTGTGTCACTGTGTCTGTGAATGTACAGGTAGGTAATAATGCTTTCATCCAGCTATCTGCTGTATACATGTATGGTTGTGGCTTCCTATTACAATGATTTCTGCTCATTTTTTAAACATAAATGCTTTACTGGATAATGATGATGTCATGGGATAACACGTGATCTGTGTCAGACAGAAGTGACATCAGGCAAAGGAAATATTTATTGTACAGTCAGAGGTCAACATTTTTAAGTCATCACCCTCCATTATAGGGCAATCATACCCATTATGATAGGAAAGTGCTATAAGCCCTTCAAGTGTGTTTGACATGACACACGCATTATGCCTAGTTCTGTGGTGTCATAGGCTGATATGCACCTTTCTCATATCTGTCTTGATATGACAGATGCAGATGTTGAGTATGTCATTGATTGTTCACAGGCATTACTTAATTTCCAAATAAGAATACACTGTATCACATGTCTTCCCTCTTAACATTTATGTATTTCTGTAATTTCTTTACTGTACAGATGCCGGGTCATCATAAAATGTGACTGGGCCTGTGTTCGGACACTTACTTGGGTTGTTTACATGTTGTTATGGCAGTGTTTGCTGTAATCCTGTATTAGATGCTCTCCATTTACAGAGACCTTGAACTACTGCAATATCATCAGAGCTGTGCAGGCATTTGATACTTGTGTATTTTGATTTCTATCTTATTACTGTTTACCATAGGTTCATAGATTAGTACTAGGCTAATTTCTCTTTTGAGCCATTTGAAGCCTAGCCAGTTACCCCATGTGAGAATCAAACCCTGCACCTTGTGTCCTTAAGGTAAACACCTTAACCATTATGCCATCCTCCCACGCATATGTATATAAAACACATGCTTATCTAAGACATATTTATCTATTTATTTTTATTTATTTGACATTTGTTAACCGGGTTGGTCCAGCTGAGCCATGGGCCCATTTTCAGTGGAGACCTGAAGAGAAAAGCGCCAAAAAATATAAAAACTTAAAAAAATAGATACAAACTGAAAATAGATACATACATTTGATAGATCATACAATAAAACATAAAGATACATTCATATAGTACAAGGAGAAACTTAGTATCATACAGACAACAATTCTAAGGATTTTGAAACCAAATATAATACTTCTATTTTTGAGCCTATACACTGTATAAAAGACATATGTGTTTATACAAAAGAGAAAAAATATAGAGCTATAAGTTCACACAGTTTGCTTCACAAGTATAGGATCATAGGAAGTTACTAGGCTATTGGCCCTGAGGCCCTTACAAGCCTAGCCAAGATTTTAGCCCATGTTTTCCCCACCCCACCCACATTTTCTGCCGTGTCTTCAGTTGGTATAGTAACAGCTGCATCCAAATTGCTGGAACCTGTGTTCTGAGAGACTGCCTTACAGATTATCTGCAGATATACAGAGCTGAGTATATATTTTTTTTGGTTAGAAAGTTTGTTAATTGATGCTTAGATCTCTGTTGAAACTGTTGTCTCACTGTTCTGAGAGACTGGTCATCAAATATACAGAGCTGAGAATATTTATTTGGTTTTAAAGTTTGTACTGTTAGTTGTTGCTTAGATCTCTGTTGAAACTGTTATTTTTGGTTTACAGTTTAAATTTGGTGGCTTTTGCATTGTCTGCCCCACTATAGATTTGATCTGGGACACTCCCCCAGTCCCATCTCTTTACCACATTCTGCCTAATAAACTCTTTCTGCACTTGCTTTTAGTCCTTTTTAATTTAATTGCATTTTTTAAACTGTGTTTGGTCTAATATTGCTGCATACTCAAGTGTGCTAGCTTGCACTGCATGTGAATTGTTTTACTACTGTTTTTGCTACTTTTCTGAAAATAAAAACTGTAAGCCTGTTTCCTACCTTTCCTGTAACTAGTGTTCCGGATACAGATTTGCTGTATCCAGGACTGTATGTAAGCTTCTGAGCCCCCTAAGCCTTTCTGTGTTGGAGGGAAGCCTTCTAGCTTATCAGTGGGAGTGGTAAGCAGTAGGTAACCTGTCTACCACATAAGGAGTGGTTCTGGCCCAGAAATTGTAGTTATTGGCCATTTGGGCAATCTTCCATCTATCTCAACTTTCTGATTTGAAAGCCTGCATTTGCACTTGTTTCTGTCCTGTAACTTGTCTAGTGCAGATACAGATTCTTAGTTTTAGCACTTAAATTTGCTTATTCATGCTCAGCACTTGTTCAGAACTTGTAAGCACTAAATAAGCTACTAATTACTATAGCACTCAATCTTCCTCGTTACCTAGAGGAAAACAGTTTTTGTACTTACTTTTCTCACTTGCTTAGAGAAAAAAGCTCTTGTACTCACTTTCCTCACTTATCTAGAGAAAAACAGTTTTTTTTTTTGTCAGGCATGTCCAAGGGTCAGCTCCCAGTGTTCTCTCCTGTCTATCTGATGAATCTGGGCATCTTGAGGCAATGTAGAAATTGCCTCATGTACACAGACAACCCTCTCCTCCTACCACCCAACACTACAACCTGTGAGAGATGCACTTATCTAGCCAAACTGGAGGTAAAGCTCTCTCCACCCAAGACTGAACTTGACAGTCATGACGAGAAGGTAAACATTTGCACCACACCACACTCATCACATAGTCTCACTAAATCTACACCACCAAAATCCACACATAGTAACACAAAAACATTCGCGGAGGTTCTCAGTAATAATCTGTCTAAGCAACAGAGACCTCCAAAGCAGAAACGCAAGCAACCACCATCCCCTAACGCAACCCAAATGACACATAGCCCACAGACTCAGTGTGCCACTCAACCACAGCCAATAAGGCAAAACAACGTACCCAACACACTAGTCATAGGTGACTCTATAGTCAGGCACACTGATGTCCCACTCACCAGGCTAAACAAGGAGAAGATTACTGTCAGCTGCCTGTCGGTTGCCAGGATCCGCCACATAACCCACGCACACAGGTCACCCCACAACAAGTACAAATATGACTCTGACATTGTCCATGTTGGTGTGAATGACCTGAGATGTACCTTCCTAGACTACATCAAAAGAGACATGGAAGAGCTCTCTGATCTTATAGCCCAGGCAGGTATGACCCTAGCCCTGAGTAGCATTCTGCCATCGCCCAAATTGAAAACGCAGTACAAGGACAAAATGATTGACTTCAACTATTGGTTAAGCTTTTGGTGTCATTCTAACATGGTCGACAGACCACAATGCTTTGCCACAGATGGCCTGCACCTGTTGCCCCTGGGATTCCGGATACTGGCTAAGGCTCTTGCTGCCCCTATAGTGCCTTTTTTAGGCAGGGTTCAAATAACAAATTCACCACCATAACAGGAATTGGCAAGCAAAAACTGAGGGTAATGCTACTCAATGCTAGAAGTCTAAATCTCAAAATGCACTCACTCGAGGCACTCCTTAAAATGGAGAACATTGATATCTGTGCAGTGACTGAGACCTGATTCAAGGCTCCAGAGAGCACTGCTGCACTACCAGGCTATAACTCATACTACACTTTTTGGCCATGTAACCTGGACCGAAACACCAAAGGCGGAGGTGTGTCCATATTCATTAAGGATATCCACACCTCCAGGCTAGTTGCTCAGCATAATGCATCCGAGGTTATCCAAGTGCAACTAACTCTGGGCAACACTGCAATCCAAATTGTAGCTTGCTACAGCTCCCCCACCATGCCCCAGGATTCCCACTCCTCTTTTCTTGATGTACTGGAAAATATTAGGATTCAATCAAACACCCTAATAATGGACGACTTCAACTACCCCACCATTAACTGGGAAAACTACTCGTGTACCAACTTCTTAGCTCAACGCTTTCTGGAATTCATAAACTCCAATGCCCTAGATCACCTTATCCACACCCCCACGACAGGCAACAATATCCTAGACCTAGACATTACCAACATGAGTGACCGGTGTTCCACAACTGATGTCAGCTCCTCATTGGTCCGATCCGACCATAAGCTTATCACCCTTAATATCCACATCCCGCCCTCACCCCCCATTAAGGAAACCACAGTAAAAAATTTCTCCAAAGACAACTTCATGCTTCTTAAGACAGAAGTGGTGAACTTCATGACACCCATGCAGATGGACAATACAGTTACAATTGCTGAATCCTACACAATTGCACTCTGTAAGCACTTACACAAGTGCATGGATCGTGCTATTCCAAACAGAACCAAGACGCTATCTTCCAAAAAAAGGAAGCCAGTCTGGTGGTCCCCTGCCATAAACAAACTGTACAACAGAGGGAAGAAACTGTTGCAAAAGAGAGTAAAATTCCATGAGTGGAGGAGCTCCCTGGACAGCCTCAGTAAAAAGCTGAGATCCCTTATAAGATCCTCCAAAGCTAGCTACAAAAACAAAATCACCACTAAATCCAAGGACAACCACAACGCATTCTATAGCTATGTCAAGAATCTAGATGGCAACACCCAGATCTGCTCTGAGTTACAGCACAACGGCACGAAAATTACAGAACCAACTGATATTGCCAACATCCTGGCAGATAGGTTCAGTGCTAACTTTACCCCCCTCTCACCCCCTAAATTGCCCATATCTATACAGGAAGAATACAGAGTCCCTGTAATCACAACTACACAGGTAAAATCTGCACTCTCTAAAAACAAAAACATAGCATCCATGGGACCGGACAACATCCCAGGCTGCATTTTACATGAACTTCAGAACGAACTGGCTTCCCACTTAAGCACCATGTTCAATAATAGCCTCACATCAGGCTTTGTGCCCACTGAATGGCACATGGCAACAGTTATCCTACTCCACAAAGGGGGAGCCACCACTGATCCCGAGAACTATCAACCTATTAGCCTGCCGAGCCTGGTCTGCAAGGCCATGGAACATATCATCATGGAACTCATAAACAAAGACATTGGTAACCTCCAATCTCTGGATCTCACCCAGTTTGGGTTTGTGAAAGGGAGATCATGCCTCCTGAACCTGACCAACTACTTTGAGGCAGTCACGAAAGCCATGGATGAGGGTAAGGTGGTTGACACAGCCTATCTTGACCTCACCAAGACTTTCAACACCATCCCCCATTCTGGAATTATAGCTAAACTCACTAAACTAGGTATAAATCCTTACATCACAAGATGGGTTGCCAACTGGCTCACTGACAGAACCCAACACTGTAAAAGTTGCAGACTCCAAATCTGATCTCAAAGCAGTGACAAGTTGAGTACCACTGGGTTCCGTCCTGGGACCTCTCCTGTTTGGTATCTACTTCTCTGAAGTACAGACTAACACAGAAAGCCTCTGGCTAATGAAGTTTGCAGATGACTGCAAACTAGGAGCCATAGTCAAGTCCCCAAATGATGTGGACATCCTACAGAAGGGTCTCACTGAGACAGATGCCTGGTGTCAGAGCCATGGCCTCAAGCTCAATGCCAAAAAGTGCAGTGTCATCCCCTTTGGTAAAAACTATGTAACCATGAACTACCACATAGGCAGCAATCTACTTAACACCGAATGCATGATAAGAGACCTTGGGACCCAGGTGGACAGTAGTCTCTCCTTTGATAGTCACATTGCCACAGTAGTCAGAAAGTCCTTCTATGTGGCACACCTCATCATAAAAGGGTTCTCATCCAGGAAAAAAGAGGTAATTGTTTCCCTCTACTCGTCACTCATTAGACCCATTATAGAGTACAATGCCCCTATTGGAATGTACCTCACAAGACATCTGCAGCAGCTGGGAAGGCCACAGAAGTACCTCAAAAAGAGGATTACTGGCCTCAAAAAAATGCCTTACACTAATCACCTCAAAGAACTCTGGCTTTACTCCATAGCATATCGCCTTCTCCGAGGTGATCTCTGCCTAACATATAAAGCTACGTCAAACCCAGAGCTGTTGGACATGCTACACCTAAAGAAATCACAATCCCTCTGAGCTACACACTCTAGGGACCTAAACCTTGTCACCACAATAAACAGGACATGCTGGAGGGATAGATTCCTGTCCCAGAGACTTCCTATACTCTGGAACAAACTACCCATTTATGTCAAGCAAAGTTCTTCATTAGCACTCTTCAAGAAAAATCTTGCTGAGTGGATGGGAAATAGAAAATACACCCCGGGGATCACTTCTGTGTCTCTGCTGGACAGTGGCATAGGAAAATAACTTTCATGGATGGCGTAAGCTATGGAACCTTGCTGGCTAGGCTTATGTAGGCCCTTGGGCCGAGAGCCTAGTACCTACCTATGAACCTATATTCCAACAAGTCAGCACCCTATGCCACTGTCCAGCAGGGCATAGGTGGAATCCCAGGGGTGTATTTTCTGTTCCCCATCCAGTTATCTAGGTTGCACTTAAAAAGGTTTAATGAGGTACTTTGCTTTACATGGAGATGGAGTTTATTCCACAAAAAGGGGAATCTCTGGGACACAGATCTGTAAAGCCAGCAAGTTCTATTGATGTCACAGACCAGGTTTAGGTCTTGCATGTAGGTTACTCGAGTAGAGCTTGACTTTCAGATATGCAGCAGTCCCATCAGGGCGGAGTCTGAAATTGCTCTGTATGCCAGACAGAGGTCACCTCTGAGGAGTCTGTAGGAGATTGAGTAGAGGGGCAGGGCTTTTACCCTATCTGTGTAGAGTAGATGTTTGAGGCCCTGGATTTTCCAGGTGAGGAATCTCTGTGGTCGCTCCAGCTGCTGCATGTGCTTTGCGATGTACATGCCAAAAGAGGCATTGTATTCAATCATCGGTATTATAAGGGAAGAATACAGGGATGTTATGACCACCATGTCCCTGGATGAGATGCCCTTACTAATGAGGGGGAGATGATGACTTCAAAAGTGACTGCTTTGTTGTTGGATCTTACCAGGGATGATGACACTGTAGGGATGCTGCAGTGGTTACTCATGTTGGTTAATACATAGTCCAAGATATTTTCACCTCTTGTGGGGGTGTCAACCAACTGGTCCAAGGCATTTGCATTGACAAAATCAAGAAATCTCTGGTCATTTGTGCTTTGGCATGAGTATTTCTTCCAATCTATGGTTGGATAGTTAAAGTCACCCAGGATCACGGTAAAGAGTTGAATGTTGATAGATTTGAAGAGGTCCAGATAGGTGGAGTGGGCATCTTGAGTCAAATTTGGGGGCCTGTAGCTATCCATGATTTAAATAGGTGTCTTGTCATTTGTTAACTGCACCTGGAGTATTTCCTGTGCAACATACTGTTTGACCACCCTAGAGATGTGCATGTCTTTTATATATAGTGCATCTCTATCTCCTTTTGTTTTGCTGCCCATGGCTTGGGGTCCGAATGAATGATAGGATGAGTAACCTGGTATTTCTGGGGTGCTCTCTGCAGCTTTGAGCCAGGTTTCTGTAACTGCACAAATGTCAGCTTCTTCCAGGGTTATGAATACTTGCAATGAGTGCAGTTTCATGTTTAGACTCCTATCATTTAGCGGCATGACCTTTAATTTATGTTTTGATGAAATTTTCATGTTGGCAGTTTTGACCTCATGGCATTGCCTAAAAAAAGGCACTAAGTGGAGGCAAGAGCCCTTTGCCAGGAGCCTGAAGTTCAAGGGAGACAGATGCAGGCCATCTCTGGCAAAGCATCATGGCTTGTCAGTCATGTAATCCCAGGCTGCCAGGCATTGGATTCCCCTTTGAATGACACCAGAAAGTAAGCCAGTTGTTAAAGTCAATCATTTTTCTATTTGTAATGAGGTATCATTCTGGGTGACAGTAGAATACTGCTTAAGGCTAGGGACATACCTGCCTGGGACAAATACTCAGTATCTCAGGTAGGGGCTAGGCAAGAACTGTTCCAGGTACGTAATAGGTGGAGTTTTAACATTGTCTTTTGAAGAGGTGTTGTTGGGAGAGGCTTTGTATACTAAGGGGGAGTGTGTTCCAGCTATGTGCTATTGTGTACTTATAAAAGGATTTTCTTATGATCTTTTTGGGTTTGTAGATATCAATGAGATTTTTATCAGTTGTGCAAAGGCACCAGAGGGGGATATAGTAAAATACAAGTTTGGATAGTGAGGGACAGGAGGAGGGGTATAGAAAATAGAGTGTGTGATATGTAGTTGAGGAAGTAGTATTTGATGAGAGAATTCAGGCCAGTGAAGCTGTTTTAGCATGTGACAGTGATGGGTGTTGTGGGGAAGATTAGCAGTGAATCTAGCGATTTTATTGTATGTTTGGGTCAGTCTGGACATTAGAGTAGATTGGATGTTAGTAAGGATATGTGCGGCATATAGTAGACTAGGTAAGAGGAGTGACTGGACCAGGGATAATTTGGTGGCTTGTGTAAGGAATTTCTGGTTTCTGTGCAGAAGTCAAAGTTTCTGGTGAGTTTTCTTTATGCAGTGTTGGATATGCATGTCAAATTTTAGTTAATCATCTAGAATTGTACCCAGTAATTTAGTGTGTGGGTCAGCTTTAATAATTGTATTGTTGTGTGATGTGAAGTTAAAGGAGAATTTGTGATGTTTGTGTGGTGTGATGTATGTAGGGGTAATATACCTCCCTACCTATGGCTGTCCAATGACAACAAATGTTAAAACATGTCCCTTTCTGCTGTGCATGACACAGCTACTGTACAACTCATGTCTCATTTATACAGGATAGAGTGGGGGATACATCACTACAGTCAGTTATCACACATACGTTCCCTGTACAAACATGTCATATTCAATAACTGCACTGCATGCGAATACCTCATAATATATCTACTGTCCTTGCTAATTGCATATCTCAGCTCAGCACATTATCAACATTAATAGCACATTTACTCCCCTTTGTTACAATGTTGCATTGTGCCCCTCTCACATCCAGTAACATATCCATTTTATGTTATGTCCACGGGTATATAATTGGAAGTAGGATTATTTAACTCTTACAGCCACTTTGCTTCCCATTCTTTCTGTATGTTATCACTCCTCCTCACACTGCACCAATTTCCTAAACTCATACTCTTTCTCCTTCTCTCTCATCCCACCACTAACTACAGTTCCTCCTCTGTCCATTTATCTTTCTACACATTTCCATAACTTCTCCTTTCATATTTCTCATCACTTTTAAGCTACATTCTACTTGTCTGTCTGTAAAATTACTAAACTCAAAAACATCCCAATCTGATCTTTTCTCTGCAGCCATCATGCTATAAATACATTAATTGTTACTGTATTTTGTCTATTCAATAGTTAGCCAATTTATGCTAATTTATCTCTCATTTTTTTTTTTTGTTAAAATGTTATTTTCATGTAAAAAATATGTAAAAATATTTAAAAATCATATAAATAAGCTCACGTGTAGATGTTTTTACCTTGCAATTTTAAATGCATATTATGTGTAACTTAAATGTGGAGCTTTTCTCCCTGGGCCTCCGCTGAAAATGGGGTTTTGCCCAGTCAAAATTTTCCCAGTCAACATAAACAAACAAATAAATAAATAAATTATTACCATCAATATGGATGTCTTTCTGTTGAAACTGTTTCTTTGTGACATCACCACATTTGAATACATTAACTGAGTACATTTTTTCATTTACCCTCCCATCTACTTATGTCTGCACTATTAACACTGTATACTCTATACAGTCTCCCAATTTCACATCCTGTATCAATACATTCTTAGAATCCATTTGCCCTTACTTCAGATAAGTTGCTTGCATGTGCTTACACACTACATTTGCCTACAGGCAAGCCCTGGGATTCAGCAAACTTCCGTATAAGAATAGCTTATTCTTGCATGGAAGGGACCATTCCCATGCAGCACGGCAGCAAGTCATGCATATTCATGAAGATGTGCTGCCATGCTGTAAAATGGACATGGTTCTGTGTACGAGTGCAGGGGGGTTTGGCTGAGAGCAGTGCACTCACAATACACACGTGTCTATATTACAACACCAAAGACGCATTCTTTTGAATGCATCTTGGTCGAACATAAAAGGCTGAAAATGCAAAATATCGAAGTGGCTGTTAAGTGAATTCTTTCCCTGGGAAAGAATTCGCTTGGCCGCTTCAGTACTTTGTCATTTTTGGCACTGTAATGCCATCTCAGAGTTGGTATATTTAAGTAGGGGGGTTGTGGGGGGCAAAGCCCCCCACTTAATGTAATGTTTGAAATTGTTATTTATTTTTTTTTTTGAACAGTGATTTATTTAAAAATCGCTGTTCTGACACTTTAACATTGTAAGCTTTCACTTACATAGGGTCAGTTAATCACTGTTCGCTTTTTTAAGTGTTCGGTGATCTAATATAGACCCAATACACCCTCCCCCCCGCAGACTAGAATTGCTGTACGGCAATTTAATTGAGCAAGAATGCTTGTAACACCCCCAACCCATCAGGGTAAGAAATCTAGACAAAGCCATAAGGGACAATTGTCCCTACAAAGCCATAAAGTTGATAGAATAACAGGTTTAGCATAAGCATGAATATTCAGCAGGATATGAAGCACATAGCTCACACCTCCCAACCCATCAGAGTAAGGAATCTGGACAAAGCCATAAGGGACAATTGTCCCTACAAAGCCATAAAATTGATAGAATAACAGGTTTAGCATATAAGCATGAATGTTCAGCAGGGTATGAAGCACATAGCACACACCTCCGGACTCATCAGAGTAAGGAATCTGGACAAAGCCATAAGGGGCAATTGTCCCTACAAAGCCAGAAAGTTGATAGAATAACAGGTTCAGCATTAGCATGAATATTTTGAAGGTTTCAAAGTAAAAAACGCAACAAATAATTTTTTTTCACATATGCAGTAAAGTTTAAGTGTAGCTGTGTGGGTGTGCCTGTTGCTTAGCTATGCTTAGCCCAGCTGAAACAGCAGAATAAGTTAAAAAGCAACAGACAGCCAGCCTACGCATAAATGCAATAGTGTAGCAGTTAGACCGTATGTCTTGCATTTAGTCACTCATTGTTCGAGCTTCACCAAAGCCATTTCCATTTTGTTTGTGTAAACATTACAATTTTAATTTATTTGTTTGTTTATGTAGGAAGTAACTTACTTTTCTCAGCCAGAGTAGTGTATTATGCCCAGATGTGAGGTGTCAGTGTAATAAAGTAGTGAAATCCCCATATAAATACAAGTGCCCCATACAGTATAATCGCACAAGAATAAATGTAATTACAGCACACTGGGGGATGTCAGGGAAGGTAAATAAATCTAATATTATGTAATGAATGATGAATCAATCCCATACAGGTGGTAGTCCAATAAAATAAAACATAAGCAATGCTAAGCATTGCACAGCTATACTGACCGGATGTAAGCATTGTGTACATATGAATACTAAGCAATGAGCAGCCCAGCTAAGTGGATTTGCCCATTGGTAAGCGATGCTGAACCTGCCCCTTTAAGCACTGCCAAACTTAGCTAGGTTTACAGGTTTGCCTGTAGCTAAGCTCAACTCAGCATATTCAAAAAAGTACAATCACGGCAAAGGGTGGGAAATTGGTAGTATTTAAACCCCGCAGGTGGGAATACAGCTCATAACTGGTTGCAGCTCCCCACTGTAGGCAGTATGGCAGGTGTTGGAGAGGGCATGCACTTTCTGGCGCAGTGCTGGGGCATACAGGAGTCCAAGGTCATGGTAGGACTCCTGGTAAAAAAACATGATGTGAGACTGCTGCAGGACAAGTACCAGGGTTCTCAATACAAAGCGGAAGCCTGGGAAAGTATCACCCGTGATCTCACCAATGCCACTGGTATCCCTCAGCCTGGTGAGCAGGTCCGACACAACTATGCTGACTTGAAACGGAAGAAGAGGGAGGTCTTGGAACAGTGGGTCCAAGAAGCAAGAGAGAGAGGGGAGATATCTCAGCAGTGTGTAAGTATTCATAGCAAAAATGTTTACCAAAGTCCAGCCTGTGTATGTGATTGGATAAGTATGCCTAAATGTTTCTCTATTTTCATTACAGCTCCAGTTGAGTGGGTTGTGAACCAGGAAGCCCATGCCAGCAGGTTGCAAAGGCTGCGTCATGAGGCTGGTGAGTAACAATCCTGCTTGTAGTAGTCATACCAAATAAATATAAAGGAGTAAAATATCACCAGGCACTATAAAAAAATGTGTATGATTTCTACTGAATAAACCAGACAACATGACAATAATAGTCCTGTATAGGTCATATTTAAATAAAAGTATAACTGCCTGGCAATAAAGTTCTAAATCCTGGACTGGTTGTGTTTACTCTGGTATTGTATGGCCTCATGTGTTGCATTCATCAAGATCTGATATCTGAATAGTAATGTTGTGTTAACCACTGTTTCCCACACTGTGCTACATAAAGAATATGTCTAGGAATGTCTGTATAAGAATGTTGTAATTACAAGGCCAGATTGTACAACCTAGAGAGACTTAGACAGAAAACATTGAAAGAAGAGACAGCAGTTTCTTAATAACTCACTCTGATGATATGAAAATTGTTGTATTTTTAGCAGAGAAAGCCATGGTTTGAATCCCAGGAGTGGTAGTAAGCTGTATGCATAATTTCAACTAGGATTTTGTGAATATGTGTAGAAACAGTCAGGTAGTGTTAACAAACATTACCCTCACAGGTCTTAGAGGTAAGAGAACTGTAACTGTCTGGCAATTAAGGTCTAAATCCTGGACTGGTTGTGTTTACTGTGGTATTGCATGGCTTGACGTTGCATTCACCAAGATCCAATATCTGAATAGTAATGCTGTATTAACCACTGTTTCCCCGTGGGTTTCCTTCAGGTACTCCGGTTTCCTCCCACATACCAAAGACATGCTGTAGGTGGATTGGACACTCTGAATTGGCCCTAGGTGTGAGTGCGTGTGTGTGCCTTAGGTTGGGCACCGGGCTGGCAACTCGACACCATAAAAACTCCACTGCCAATCATGAGCGGATATGTGATCCGCTGTGGCGACCCCTAACCGGGAAAAAAGCCAAAATAATAATAAGAAGAAGATTAACCACTGTTTCCCACACTGTGCTACATAAAAAATATGTCTAGAAATGTCTGTATAGGACTGTTGTAATTACAAGGTCAGATTGTACAATCAAGAGAAACTTAGACAGAAAACAATAAAGGAAGAGACAGCAGTTTCTTAATAGCTTATTCTGATGAAACACAAATTGTTGCATTTTTAGCAGACACAGCAATGGTCCAAATCCCGGGAGTGGTAGTAAGCTGTATGCATAATTTTAACTAGGATGTTGGGAATATGCGTAGAAACAGTCAGGTCATGTTAACAAACATTCCCCCCACAGGTCTTCCAGGTAAGATAAGTAAAAATTAGCTATAACACGGTTGAATTATACACTGTGTACAAATATACCACTGGCCAAACCAAGGCCATAGGGTATTGTAATAATACCTGTAGAGTAATGATTAGAGCAATGATCATTAAAGTTGTGAGTACTGCAAGGATATACAAGTTTTTAATTGACATCTCTCTCACCCCCCACCATATCTGCAACAATAATCTAAACACACAAATCAATGGGTATGTTTTACACCAAACCTACTGTTTGGACATATGTCATATTGTTCAACAAATATTGAAATGTGTTTCTATGACTGTTCCATGTTGAAATACTATCATCAGTTGCCTGTTGCTATCAATGTAACCTGCATGCCTTTGTAATGGCCACTGTGGTTCCATATATGCATGTGTTCTGTTTGCTATGCAGCTGTTCCAAATCTGTTATTTTGGGTTAATGGGAATATTTATGCATGCTGTTATAACTAATCAGGGATTGTGTTGACTATTACTAACTCACATATATTTTAAAACTGCAACACCATAGCACGTTTGGGAAGGCCAGTTCCAGCTGACCCACCCCTCCCACCTCATCTGGCCGTGGCACTGGGCCCCAGCACATCTGGGACCCACCCTGGGACCTCCTCTTCCGCAGGTCCTGTACCACCTTTGGGTGGAACCACCTCAGGGGATGGGGCTCATATCCCCCGGGTCTGGCCGCGGACAAGATACAGCCACCCAAAGCCAGATCTGAGGATTGGTGCATAGCGAGCTCCGAAAGGATTTTGGAGATTTGCTACACTAGCCTGAAGGCCGTGTGGCACAATTAGAGAGTCAGCCTGCCCTTCCTGCTCAGCCCCCAGAACAGCCACCTTTGGGGCCGTGAAGGTGCAGTGGTGACTGCCCATGGGTGGGGACCTCAGTCCCACTGTTTCCATTTGGGGTCTCATGGGCTTCCGATTTCCAAACACCCCTCCCCATCCAAGGTGTTTACCCCCACGTGTCATATACCACTACTGTATGCTGTCTTGTCTGTCTTGTCTGTCTTCCTACCCAACCTACCTTCCCAAATATACCTACTATCCTTCCCCAACATCCCACTCTCACCTTACAAAAAAAAAAAAAGGGCAATCTGTTCCCAAAAAAAATTGCCCATACATATCTGTTCATTCCATACACATGTCCACTGGAGACATCTTATCTGGTCAAATGGTTTCACAACACATTATTGTTGTCCTCACTCCTCTCTCAGGGGGTTGAGTGTCCAAATATACCTCCAAATTCAGTATATATGCAAAGCTGTTGCTGTAGAAGAAATGGACAGCTATGGACCTTCTCTACACCCATTCTGCACATTCCTACCTACTTTCCCTATTGTCTTTCCCTCTGCATGACCCCTTTGTGCCACTTTCCTGTTATCCCTTTTTTCTTTTCTTTTAAAGAAATTAGCGTGGGGTAAGTGGAATTAAACACTTTTAAGCAGTAGTTAGTAGTATTAAGCCTGTTTGCATGGCACTAAGCATTGCCTACACAGATTAAGCACTTTTAAGGCTAACTGTAAGCATATCTAACTGAAAGTTAACATTGCTTACCGCCACGCAAACCCACTTACAACTGCTTAAAAGTGCCTTAATCACTCTGTATCCAACAGCCCTTGTTCTGCCCAGACACAAAATAATCAGCCCTTGGAAGCCTTGAACCCATCTGAGCTGTAGATATAGATATATGCAGCACAGTCATTCAAGAGTAGGGAAAATGTATTTATGTACATATATATATATATATATATATATATATATATATATGTGTGTGTGTGTGTGTGTGTGTGTGTGTGTGTATATAGATATATATATATATATATATATATATATATATATATTCATATGTGCATATATGCATATCTATCTCTCTCTCTCTCTATATATATATATATATATATATGTGTGTGTGTGTGTACATATATATATATATATATATATATATATATATATATATATATATATATGTGTGTGTGTGTGTGTGTGTGTGTGTGTGTGTGTGTGTGTGTGTGTGTAGATGTTTATATATATATATATATATATATATATATATATATATATATATATGTGTGTGTGTGTGTGTGTGTTTATGTATGTAGTGCATTCGGACATCGGATCCACACTCTGAACCTCTTACTACAACAAATCTGACCAAAGGCTGTGTAAATGTGGGTGAAGGGGCCCAAACTAGGGACATCTTGTAGTATTTGCCCTCATCCCTTCCTCCACAGCTGAACTGTTCTGCCTTGCAACAAAATAATAAGGCCTGCCAAGTCCTGGACCCAGGGCCTTGTAAACTATGATCAAAACAATGTACCATTACACCATCTGAGCCCTATGAAATATTGATGACATCCCAAACATACCAGTTAGTACAGTCATCCAACGGCAGGGAAAGTTTTCTGCAGAATCAGTCAGGTAGTCTCTATATACACATGTATATATGTCTGGAGATGCATATATGTGGACAAATATATACATAGGTTCATAGGCTGGTACTAGGCTATCAGCCCTAGGGCCTATACAAGCCTAGCCATAACAATTCCCTGGCTATTTCTTCCCACATTATTTACTTTCCTGGACCCCTGTCTAGCAGGGCGACTGACATGATCCCTGGGGTGAATTTCCTTTCTCCCATCCAATCGTCAAGGTTCCTCTTGAAGAGGTCCAAAGAGGCACTCTGCTTGACATTTATGGGCAATCTATTCCAGAGTCTGGGGAGTCTCTGGGTCAGGAACCTATCCCTCCAGCATGTTTTGTTTATTGTGATGACAAGGTTTAGATCCCTGGAGTGAGTAGCTCTGAGAGATTGGCATTTCTTTAAGTGTAGCATGTCCAGCAGCTCTGGGTTTGACATGGCCTTGTATGTTAAGCAGAGATCGCCTCTGAGTAGACGATATGTGACAGAGTATAGCTGGAGTTTTTTAAGGTGGTCAGCGTAGGGCATCTGCTTTAGGCCTGTGATTCTTTTAGTGAGGTATTTCTGAGGCCTTTCCAGTTGTTGCAGATGTCTTGAGAGGTACATACCAAATGGGGCATTGTATTCTATAATGGGTCTAATGAGGGATGAGTACAGTGGGACAATGACCTCCTTTTTTCTGGATGAAAAGCCCTTCGTGATGAGTTGTGCTGCATAGAAGGATTTCCTGACTGTTGTGGTGATGTGGTTATCGAAGGTAAGACCACTGTCCACCTGTAAGTCTCTTATCACACTTTCTGTGTTTAGTGTACTGCCACCTATATGGTAATTCATGGATACATGTTTTTTCCCAAGGGGGATAACAATACATTTCTTGGCATTGAGCTTGAGCCCATGGCTCTGGCACCAAGCATCTGTTTCTGTAAGGCCCTTTTGTAGAGTATCCACATCATTTGGGATTCAATAATGGCTCCCAGTTTGCAGTCATCTGCAAACTTTGTTAGCCAGAGTCCCTTAGTGTTGACCTGTACTTCAGAGAACTAGATGCCAAACAAGAGCAGCCCCAGGACTGAACCCTGAGGTACTCCACTTGTCACTTGTCTGGAGCTGGATTTGGAGTTGGCTACATTTACAGTGTGGGTTCTATCAGTAAGCCATTTAGCAACCCATTGGGTGACATAGGGATTAATGCCCAACTTAGTAAGTTTATCTAGGATTCCAGAGTGGGGGATGGTGTCAAAGGCCTTGGCAAGGTCTAGATAGGCTGTGTGGACCACCTTACCCTTGTCCATGGCTCTGGAGACTGATTCGAAGAAGTCAATCAGGTTCTGGAGACAAGATCGGCCCTTCACAAACCCAAACTGGGTGGGGTCCATGATACATACATACATATATATATATATATATATATATATATATATAGGGAGATATGCATCCACATTCATATCCCCATATATACATATATATATATATATATATATATATATATATATATATATATATATATATATATATAAAAGTAAATAAATATATACGTATATATAAATATATGTATACATAAATATACAGAAATATATGACAACTACAAAAACATGCAATCACAGGGTCATGCTGCTGCACACTGGAATTCTAAATCTGGGAATTCGCTCACTGGAAGTATTCCTTAAAATGGGGAACAATGACATCTGTGCTGTAACAGAGACCTGGATAAAGGCAGCAGGAAGCACCCCTGCAGTACCAGCCTATATTTAATTCCACAACTTTTGGCTGCAGAACATGGAATGAAGCTCCAAAGTTGGTGGCATTTTTATATTCATAAAGGATGCACATACCTCCAGAGTGGTAGACCAACATTATGCATTACAGATCCTGCTGGTGTAGCTGACATTGGGTAAGACAGTGGTTCAGGTAGTAGCCTGCTATAGGTCCCCATGCATGTCCCAAGAGTCACTTCATCTCCATAAACACCCTTGAGAATATTAGTGTCCAACCTAACACTATCATACTGGTTGACTTCAACTACCCCACCATTAAGTGGGAACACTACTCATGTACCGATGCACATGCCCATCACTTCGACCTGGTCCTTCCTCACATGGGTGACGGTTGCTCTACACCAATAGTCAACCCCTCATTTATTATATCTGAACACAAAGTAATCACCTTTGGAAATACACAGCTGTCTTACCCCCACTGCACAGGTAACCACCATGAAAAGCTTTTCCAAAGCTAACTATGGCCTCATAAAATCAGAGGTGGTTAACCTCACGGCAGCCATGGAAATGGAGACTAGTTGCATGACAGCTGAATCAAACAACAATGCACTATGAACATGTATACACATGCATGGATACCCCCTTACCCAATACAACCAGGACCCTCACTTCCAAACAAGGAAGCTGATCTGATGGTCTCCTGCCATAAAGAAACTGTACAACAGAACTAGGGAATAAGGTGAAGTCCCAAGACAGGAAATAAACCCTTATCAGCCTCAATGAATAGTTGAGAGCCCTCATCACATACTACAAAGTTAGCTGTGAGAACAGACTTGGAGCACATAGTAAAGACAATCACAAGGTCTCATATGGTTATGTAAAGAATCTCCATGGCAATACCAAGAATTTTTCTGACAATGGTACCTCACAGACAGAGCCAACAAATAATGCCAATATACTGACTGGCATCTTGAGTGCAAACATTACATCTCACCCCCCCCCAAAGGACCAATCACAATACCAGTACATTACCAAGCATCCAGTATTACTGCAGCAAAGGTTAAAACACCACTGTCCAAGGCTAAGAATACCAATTCAGTGGGACCTGAAAATATCCCTGGCTGTGTTCTACATGAACTACAGAGTGACCTGGCACCTTACCTGTGTGCCCTGTTCAAGCACAGCCTCACCTCAGGCTTTGTCCCTACTGAATTGTGCACTGCTACAGTCACCCCTCTCGACAAATGAGGTGTAACAATAGACCCTGGGAAATACCGCCCCAACTGCCTGACAAGTCTGTTATGCGAAGCTATGCAATGCATCATCATGCAACTAGTAAACAGGGATATGGGAATATGCAGACTCAGGATCCCACACAGTCTATCTTTGTGAAGGGTAGGTCATACCTGCTCATTCAACCTGATCAACTTCTTGCCGTCAGTCACCTGAGCTGTGGATGAAGGCAAGGTGACACATACAGCCTACATTAATCTGGCCAAAGCCTTTGATAACATTCCCCACTCACTAAGCTTGGCATCAACCCCTATATTACTAGGTGGGAACACAGGCACAAACAAAGGGGTAGATTGGACATACTACTGTCATACATTGAAAAAGTTGTAGATGTCACTGGGTTTGTCGTAACATCCTTTCTGAGGAATATGACATTGGTAATACCAATAGATGTGAGTATTTACTTACTGCATTCCCCAGAGTCCACAACTGATTTACCAAGGACAACAACTGTCTGGTGAACACACAAAACATGACAGGCAGACATGTGGCCAGTCTGTGGACAGCGTGCCAGTGGAGAGGTATGTCTGAGACATATCACTGTGAGTCGTGATGTCACACACTAAATGCATGTCCACACAAACCCTGTCATTCTATCAGTCCACCATGTGTATAACAGCACTGATGATGTAGAATCTGTTCACAACTCTGGGGATATATCCCCCATGTTGGTTGGCTGTCTCCACATGTCCTGTCCCATGATATATTGCCACCCACTGCATGTGAATCTGTAGGCCACCAACTCTGTAATGTCCCTCACACAGGCAAGGAAATGGGTAAAGGCCCACATTAAGGAATTTCCCATATGTTGGAACTAGCAGCAGTGTCCAGGCCCAAAGTACAATACAATGTGGGCACCTACATAGTGGTATGGCTGTAGCAATACCTAACATCTGCACATTTGTACAGAGGACAGACAGAAAGTATATATCCAACAAGTTATGCATTAGGATGAATGTTATGAGAGATACACGTCTGAAACTGAAAGGTATGCCATTACTACATAACAGCAGTTCTCAATGACATGAAACTGAAAGGAATGCCATTACTACATATCAGTTCTCAATGACATGTCCAAAGAACATAGTAGTCTACAGTTAATATCAACATATCAGATCAATATCCAATAGCAGATACATTTAAACATACAGCTCAAACACGTAGAACAAGATACTCAGTACTCAGAGTTCAGCTTTGCATGCAGCAGTGTATGGTTCCAGTACTGCAATCTGCAATCTACTCTTACTTGAATAATCACTGTTAAAAGTACTAACTTAATGATACCATATGTGTTAAACTATTTCTGTCAACCAGTGCACTGTAGCTGGTGTAACATGCAAGTGTGGCTGCATATAACCTGGGATACTGCCCATGTATGAAACAAATCCAAAGAGAAGAGATTGTGGTACTACTCATGTATACCCAGGTGTCCCATACAGTATACTCACACCCCTTGCTACTGTAATGACAGCACATAGAAGCATGTAATGTACAGGAAAGTAAATACACTTATTAAAGATGTCATTACCCTGCTATTTTATCAGACTGGAATGTGATCATTAGTTAGAAGGGCTAAGCTATGCTTTGCAGGTTTCAGCATTGCTTAAATGTAAATGATAACCAAATTTGCACACTGGTAAGCGAAGCCTACACGGTGTAAGCGCCTTTTCGGTTAACCATACATTAGCACTGCTTACCATCACACAAACCCACTCAAACACACTCAAAGCTGCTCAAAACTGCCTTAACCACTCTGTATCCAACAGTCCATGTTCTGCTAGCAACAAAATAAATGGCCCTTGCAGGTCTTCAACCCAGGACCCTGCACATGATAACCTATGCAATTTACCAGAAAGCCACCTCAGCTGTATTGTCTGAGGATGTTTTCTCAAACATACCCTTCTTTACAGCCAGTTTATAATAGGGAAGAGACAGGTGTGCAATTAGGAAGGATCGGTATCTATAAATATATTTATGAACAGAAACATACATAGAAAGAGAGTGAGATATGTATGTAGATCCATAATTTATAAATATATTACCAATAAATACTGAGGTGAACATATATATATATATATATATATATATATATATATACATACACACACACACACACACACACACACACACACACACACACACACACACACACACACACACAAACACACACATGCACATACATGTATGTATACAAATATATACATATACATATATATGTATATGTATATGCATATACATATACGTATATATATATATATATATATATATATATATATATATATATATATATAGTTTCTATCGTGTAGTCGAACTTGCACAAGTTCAAACCTTATATGGTGGAGACCATAAGTTCGAACTTGTACAAGTTCGAGCCATTCAATGGAAATCTCCGTAAGGGGAGATTTCCGTTCTGTTGAATGAGGTGCAATCTCGGAGTTGGTATATTTAAGAAGTGGGGGGTGTGGGGGGGCTTTCTCCCTTCTTACAACAGTTTATTTTGTTTTTCCTTTTTTTTTTATTCATAGTCAAGGTTTTGTAACTTCGAACGGAATGGTTCGTACATTTCGTGTTCAAAGTTATAAAACTTTGACTATGTGATATAGACCCTATATATATATATATATATATATATATATATATATATATATATATATATATATACATACATAGCGATATAATTACAAACATACATACCTATGCAGATATATATATATATATATATATATATATATATATATTTATATATATATATATATATATATATATATATATATATATATATATATGCATACATGTCCCAAAATGCCCATACAAACATATACTGCTGATAGACCACCCACAACTGGGGCAGCATGCACAGTTGGATACAAAAGCAGCCATGACACTCACATCTGCCCCCTGCACAGTCCAAATAAATGAGTGAAAAATACACTGCTACAAAATCATGATAGGCCATACACAATGGTCGACATACAACAATCTCTTAGCAAAACAAATAAAATGTCTGGACATAGCAAAGAAAAATACAGCCAACCAGTAATTCATACATGTTTATTATACTCTGATGTCTTGGCCAAAGCCTTCATGGAGAAAACATCACCAGAAATACATGCCTTAATCTCAAGAAGCAATTAGCACCTAATCACATATTTGAATACACAGCCTCCAATTACACTCATCATTTAACCCCCTATGGGATAAAGTATCACAGTTAATATTAATCCATTGGAGTCTGTACATAAAATTGTCCTTTTATAAATGTTTCATCACACTGAGGAACAGATGTTTTCAGAAACAGTACCTTGAGACCCACTACTGTCCCCATGGTGTGATTTTTTAAAATGTACAGCTATAGAAGTGACATATTTCTTATCAGTAATATGTCTGACATGTTCTACCAGCCTAGTTTTAAAATGTGTTACTATCCCCCACAAGAAAGGGAAAGGGCCAACGCCCACATGGATACTCATTTATAGGAATGTGTTGTCATAACAGTGGCTATTGGAATAACTACACAGCTGCTCTGCATGCACTAAGCAAGTGGGGGACCCCAGTAAGTGCACAGGCCATCACCTGGACATGAGCATCACCTACAAAAGCCATGCTGCCACCTATTCAAACCAGCTCTATCCCTTTAGTGCATAGAGAGAGAAAGAGAGAGAGAGAAATAACAAATGAAACATAAACTGGAAAAGAGAAGAAAGAAAAAAGGTAAGTGGAACATGTAAGCAAGTAATTGAATGTAGTACTTGGTTTGTAATAATGGGAAATGTTTTGTGGAAGAATATATGTCCCAACAAGACATGCTGTACTAATGTCCTGCTAAACAGCTGCTATGGCCATAGCATCTGCCCCTCTCTGCAGTGGGAGAGATCACAGACATACCTCTCAACCTTACAGATCCTCACAGAATGTCCACATTTTACCATCATGTATTTTTGTCTGTTCCTCCTTAGATCTGTACTTTTCTGGCAAATAGCTGAGGATTGAAGTCATCACATAATGGCAAATACTTGAGTTTATGACTCCACATCCTTAAGATAATTCACTGTAATGCTAAATGTATCATTCTACGGACTTCCTATGTTTTTAACAGTTATATTTAAAGTCTGCCGTTATTTATCCCACCATCATTTTAGGCTTTGTCCAGATGTGACGCTCTGAGAGGTTGTAAGGTGGGATCACAGCTCAGGAACCTGACTCACCTTGGAAAGAACAGCTCATATATGACAACCGCAGGGATGTCTGTCAAACAGTTGTGACTGTGCCACTGCTAGGCCAGTTAATGGGATGTTTTCCATATCCATGTTACCTGCTCTTATGAGTATGACACATGTTTGCGTTGTGAAGCTAAGACACCTATAGAAGGCTTGTGCATAGTAGACTATTGTTGCAGACATGTGTTGAACTGCATGTGATATATTGAATTAATAACATTCAACTATACAGTGGTCTGCTGGACAATAAGCACATTTGTGACTGTTATATGTAGTCACATACACATATACCTGTGTTATGTCAGCCAAACCATTTGCAGGTCTTTGAGAAATGACACTGCAACATAATAGCCTACTTATGACTGTTGGACATCTTCCAGGTTATCATAGTGATGTCAAACCCTACTGTGCAATCAACGTACTAATGTATGGTGCAGCTATATTAATACAGTATCAATACTGATGTCCCTTTTGACATCCATTTATGTGTGCCATTGTCCAGACATACTGCTGTAACAAGTTGAGACATATTACTGAGCAGCAAGACTATAAATACAGTGTGTCATACTTACATTCAACAGAAATTTATACCAGGTATACCCTGAGCACATGTATGCATGCATATGTTCAGCTGGAAGGCACAAAATTAATCACATGGGTTTCAAGCAGTCAGGTAAATAGGTTGTGCATGTTGCACATGTGTATAATATAACTGTCAGTGCATACAACAGACATATATGTGTACAGCTACTGGTGGTTGCATTTCCCTGACACTGATGTGGGTACTGGAGTAGGCATGATTATCAGGTATTAATCAGAGAAGTGTCCACCTGTTTTATGACCCTCTGACCATGCCTACCACTACCAGCTATGTCCACACCTATATACAGTGGATATCACAAGTGTACACACCACTGTTGGAATGCCAGGGGTGTGTGTGCTGTATGAGTGCCAGATCACATAAGATCATTTCATGATGTTTCTCATCTTTAATGTGATCCCTAACCTGTGCAATTCCATTGAAATACAATCAAAGGTGCTTCTAGGAAGGTGACCAACTATTGCCAAGTGAAGATGTGCCATGATGTTAGAGTCCAGACCAAGACGGATGAATGCTGTAACCATCTCAAGAGGTCCATACACACGTTTAAGGGTGCGCACACTCATTCAGCTGGCTTATTGTACTATTTCCATATGTTTTCACAGACCCGATTGTTATGTTTTTAATTGAATTGTGCAGGCTATAGGACTCACTACAGGTGGGAATTGTTATGAAATAAGATATTGTGGTGCCATATTCCAATTGCACAAATACCAGGCAGTGAGTGTATCAGGGGTGTGTACCCATTATATCCACTGTAGCTATATTGACACAGCAGTACCTGACCTATATATCAAGCCTCCACCAAGGTAGAATGATCCCCTTTGGTGGACAGCAGCAATACATAAACCACATAATAGGTTGCTACATTGGCTGTACAGGGACACATAGGTGCAGGCAACAACTTTGAAGCAAGTCCACCTATATCTGAGCAAGCAGGTAAGTTCACAGGTGAAGTCCTGTAAGGCTGACTATGACTATGAATCGGACATATCCACACCATCAAGGACAATTGCAACCATGTCTCCACATATGTTGTAAGTCTCAGATGAAACAATACAATTCACCCTGTCAGCAAAAAGCAGCAAAACCAAACCACAAAGGCGACCAAAAAATGGGAATTGATATTATTAAATTTTATTCTACAGAACTTCACAGAAACACAGATTTAGTGTACACTTTTGTAAAGAACTTCATTAGAATCATAAAACAGTTCAAACAAGCACCACAATTCACCCTATACTGGGGGTAAAGAACACCTCGTACACACATGCCATGGATATAGGCAACCTGCATCACACAGGTTAGGTGGGAATATTTCCACCCTGTCCACCCCGGTTGTACGGGGAGATGTGTACATCAACCACACCCCTCCCCTCAGCAATGCTGAGCATGTATATATTGCCTACTGATGGCAACAACAGCATATCTCCATGGGGCATAATAACATCAGTGTCTGCCTCCTACATGACTTCAGGCATGTGCTCAGAGCTCCATCAGACACCACAGTCAAACACAGACCTACCACCATCCACACACCATCCACATCGAAGATGACCACTGTCAATCCTCTACACAGAAATGAAGGGAGAATAGAGGATTACGCAATCAAGTGTCCAACATTGGGGAGAGAAAGAAAGCTCAGGTACAGGCGTGTAATGCAAGCTACTATAGCCATGATAGCTTGGTGGGTTCTGGTGTAGTCTGGATTATTTGCAAGTAATATCCACTGTTGATGTGCATTTTGACAACCATATGATGTCCTGAGATCTTTTCCTGTTTATGACTTCCGGGTAACATGCAGAGTGCTTGCATACCAGTATTCTCTGTTGGGGAAACAGAAATCATCACCCAGTTTGTGATTGGACATTATGCCCTGTCATGTGGACAGAGAGCAGACGATGTGCAGGTGAGGACTGCCCTGCGGAACAGTGTGGTCCACAGGGTAAATGATGCCGGCCTGTACAGCAGAACTTATGTGCATGTGCAGCATCGGGCCACTGACCTGAAATGCCATGCCCATCAATGGGCTGCTGTTGTAGGGAGGCACTGGCTAGCCACAGGTGAGGGCCCAGACATCCAGCACCCACTGACACCCACCGAGGAGCTCCTCACCACACTTGGTCCACATGCCGAACACACAAGCCATGGTGCTGAGGGAAGCATTGTAGAGGTGGGTTGCACACACACACACACACACACACACACACACACACACACACACACACACACACACACACACACACACACACACACACACACACACACACACACACACACACACACACACACACACTGGCAGAGGACTATGCAGGTAAGGGCCCAGTGGGGATTAGTATACTAATGTATCAGACATACATGTATCTTTATTGTATCTACATGCATGTGTCAGGTCCGAATGCAGTTGTGGTGGTGTTTTCTAATGCAGAGAGATGCACATCTATGGTCAGGACAGGACATTGTGTATTATTGCGGTTAGTACTGTAGATTTGCAGATATGCTGCATCCATCCTATACCAAGGCCACATGTGTGTCTGCTGACAATAACTCCCTCTCACAACTACCTAGGAACCTCTGGTCTGCATATGGGATAGTAGTCTGAAGCTGGTGAGTATTACATTGTTCGGTTGTTGCCTGGCAATACCCCAGTCATGTGAAGCACATGCAATTTATCATGCACACAACCATCAGTAATAGCGATATTGCTTTATGTAATAGCTATATTGCTTGTTGTGCGTGTTCACTTGTGCTGGGGTTAACTGTATTGCATCACAGTGGTCACCACTGAGGCATATCTGACATGAATTTAACATTCCTGTAGCATACCTCACAACTTGTCAGTGCCAAGATGTCTGGACAGAGGCCAGCAAATTGTGCTGGACAAACGGCCTAAGGTAAGGTCATGTGTGACACATTACTGGTATACACTGGATATAAATTGTGTACATACCCCTCTTAAGATGCAAGGTGTTCCTGTTACATACTAATTAGGACCACAATATGACAGTCCACACCTCTTCCAGCCTTTAATGTGACCCATAACAGATACAGCTCACTAGTAAAACCAAGAATCTGTAGTCATGTATTGCACCTACAAGGCAGGCCACCTGTGAGGGCAGCAGACATCCTATCAGAATGATGTTTCAGTCAGGTATGATACTTCATGCTGCCATATGTGTCAGTACACTCACTGTGGCCTATTTGGCTATAATATCACATACATGGGCATTGTTAAGGCACACAGACCACATCCAACCACATATAGGTTTCAAACATATTCCAGGAACATCTATCCAGAGGACTGCAATGGTTTAACCTGCTGCATGTGAGACAGATGCTGTCACCACATTATATAAGAAATGGCAGTGGGAGGTGGTCACCAGCCATGTATGGTGTACACGTCAAAATGGTAAAGGCCACACATGATATGATCCTGACAAACACACAGTTGCCAGCATTATGATTAGAACTCCTGCCTAAGTATTCCTACTCTAGGGCTACCCAGTTATCAGATGCACCACAGAGCTTATACATTTCCACCTCTTCCAAAGGTACTTCTAAGGTGGATGATATCAACAGTTCTACTAAATTGGAGTGAAGGGAAGTGTAAAGTGTAGTACACAGGTCAAAAATGGTATGGGCCAGATAGTACATGATTCACTCACACATACATACCTGCCAGTATTGGGATTAGAACTCCTGCCTACCTAGGTATTCCTACTATAATGCTGCACAGTTATGAGACATGCCACAGAGCTTATACATAGGCAACTCTACCAAGGGTACTTCTGATGTGGATGACATCAACAGGTCTACTAAACTGGAGTGAAAGGAAGTGTAAAGGGTAGTACACAGGTCAAAAAATGGTATGAGCCAGATAATACATGATTCACACACACACACACATACACACACACACACACACACACACACACACACACACACACACACACACACACACACACATGCACACACGCACACACACACACACACACACACACACACACACACACACACACACACACACACACACACACACACACACACACACATGCACACACCTGCCAGTATTAGAATTAGAACTCCTGCCTATCTAAGTATGTCTACTACAGTGTTACGCAGTTGCCACATGTGCTGCAGAGTTTACTGAACTTTCTTATGGCCAAAGCAGCTGATAACTGCACAGCTGTGGTAAAGTATTACAGGTGGCAGACAGTCTGCCTTCTGTTCCACCCATACATCATGCTAGTTCTTTCTGTCTTGCACTTCAACTACTATTATGGCTTGGCACTTCACCAGGTTATTGTATCATGAAGTGTGGCACACCTGTGAGCCATCAGCAGTACTCGTTCATCACAGATGTCACCCCAGTACTTACAAGGTATGTCCACCCCCACTGGAATTTTTGAAGGGCAGTTATCTGTGCTTTCACCCATTAACCTGGTGCACATGTCCATTCTGGGGCACTGTTGCAACTGCCGCATGTACACAGACAACCCTTCCCTCTAAACTCCAAACACTCAGACCTGTGAGGGTTACCCATATATCACCCAATGTGGACATATGCACTCTCCAGCAAAGACTGGACTAGCAGGTCAAGAGGATAGGATCAACACCTGCACCACACCATGTGGAACATGTAGCTCACCATGACACCCAATTTGACAGCCATGACATCTAGTGAAAAGCCACACCCCCCTTCCCAAAGGCACTCAATGTATATCTACCCAAACAGTACAGACCAGCAAGGTAGACACCCACTCAGACACCGAGACATGGCACATGTCAAGGGACACATATTTAACCTACATAGTGTCTTCACAGTAACCTAAGTGCCTAAGCCTAACCACCTTGCACAATACAGTGATCATGAATAACTCAATACTGAAGTGCACACATCCCACTCACTAGGTTTAACAGGGAGCAAATAACAGCCAAATATAAATCACATGCCAGCATCTAACACATGACACAGCCAGTCATGTCACTCCACAAAAATTATGAGTATTACTCCATATCTATGTGGGTGTGAATGACTTGGGACAGACCTCCCTGGACAACATGACAGGAGACATGGTTGAACTCTCTGATTATGCGGTCCAGGCAGGTGTGACAGTAGCCCTGGGCAGTGTACCGCTGTCACCCAGAATGATACTGCGGTACTATCAACAGATGGTTGACTGCAACATTGGCTTATGTGTTATGTGTCATTCTCAGGAGATCCAGGACCTCTCTGCTTGGGATGGCATGACTGAAAGAACCCAATGACTTGCCATGGATGTCCTACATCTGTCACTGCTGGGTTGCCAGGTACTGGCTATTTGTCTTGCCACCCCTATGGTATGTTATAAGGCAGTGTTCCTAATGTTATTACCACCATAACAGCTATACATGTATGCAATCTGAGGGTCATACCGATCAACAGTGGACATCTATCAGGATGCAGTCACTCATAGCAGTTGGAGTGGAGGAAACATGTCTGCTGTAATGGAGAGGTGGTTCACAGCAGCAGACCTGCAGTATCAGGCTATGACACATTCCACAGCTGTCAGCCCCCAAACATGGACCACACCACATCTCCACAGGTGGTGTTGTCTCCATATTCATTATGGATAGGAACACCTCCAGACTAGTATCCCATAATAATGCACTGGAGGTACTTCTGGTACAACTGCCTTGGGGTAATAGTGCAATCCAGACCATAGACTGCTATGGGTCCACGTTTATGTCTCTAGACTGTCAATGCACATTCCTCAACACCCTGCCATCTCTGATGGTCCAGTGCAACACTGACATAGTACAAGTCTTCAACTACCCTTCCATCACCTGGGGAATGTAGCTAATTGCCAGTACAGTGGCCCAACACTTCTGGGATTCATCATTTCCATTGCCCTACACCAGCTCATACTGACCCTTGGTAGGGGATGCAACAACCTTGACCTGTGTTGACCACTTAAATATGGGACCATTGCTCATCCCCAGATGTCAATCTCTGCATACCAACAGAATCCAGATACTGTCCTGCAAACACTGGAAGACAATGTGATGGTCACCTACCATTACTAAAGTGTACATCAGATGGAGGACACTGTTGCAGGGAAAGGTGGTGTCCCATGACTGTTGAACTCCCTTATTAGCCTCAAACACAACTTTGGATCCATCATGGAGTCCGTAAACGGCATCTATGGCAGCAGAGATGCAGCAGACACTGACAACAGTCACAACAGCCTTGATAGTTACATCAACAACCTTCACAGTGTTAAACACAAGTGCTGCGAATTACTGCACAAAGCTAATACCTATCCTGAGACAACAGATATTTGCCACAGTCTTGTCAACACATTCAGTGCCAGCTTTACCCCTCTCTACCCCAACAAGTGAAGTGTTGAGTGAATGTATTCTAACATGCTGTATCCCATTTCTGTTCTAGGCATCTGTGTGTCACCAGGATGTGGTCCTGCAGCAAGGCCACAGGGTATGGCAGTGTGGCGACACATCCACCATGTCATAAGCAGGGTGCAGTATGTGCATGGTAATTCCCGGTCTGTAACACACTGACTGCATATGCCTCAAGGATTATAGGGCTGGGGGTTGTACATAGCTACATGTTGATGTACAACATCTGTTGTAGAATGGAGAACGGTACATGTTCTGGCTTGGACACACCTCTGATTGCTAAAAACCACAGCCACAGGGGATACCAACCAAACACACTGGGATTACTATTCACACACACACACACACACACACACACACACACACACACACACACACACACACACACACACACACACTTGCCAGTATTGAGATCCATAGGTTCATTGCTTCATAGTTGTGTAGTAGGTGAATGGGCCTGAAGGCTCTACAAGGCTAGCCCAAGGGAATATCTTGGCATCAGGCCACGTGACAATAGTCTCATTGTGGTTCAGGAGTATAGTCACTGGAGTAGTCCCCAGGGGAATTGTATTCCTCATCTACTCATCCAGGTTTCTATTGTGGTTGGCCAGTGATGTGCACTGCTTCCCATGTATGTGAACTATATTCCATAACATGGACAGTGTCTGGGTTGTGCATATGTCCCACATACATGTTCTTTGACATGTGGAAGTGTGCATGAGGTCTCTGGGGCATGTTGTGTGTACAGATTGGTATATTTTGATGCAGCATTCCTGACTTCATTTGGTGAGACCTGGCTATGTAACTGAGGTATTGATTGCACCTACATTGACAGTATGATACAGGTATTCAGTGGAGTTAGTGGCGTCTGTCCATACAGGGTATGTGTATAAGGCATGTTATTCCCTTTGTGGGGTAGGTTTGCAGACTCTACAGTTGTTGCAGGTGTCCAGTGAGGAACATGGCAAAAGGGCCACTGTACACATTGATTGGGCTACTGAGGGGATGGAACAGGGTGCCATGTCCTTTTACTTGCTGGATAACACACATACAGTCAGGAGATGTAACACATCAAAGTACTTTCTGATGTCAGTGGCAATGCTGTTGTCAACAGGCATGTAGTCCACTGCAATCACACCATGGGTACTATCTGTGAGGCAACATGCAGAGGAACTACCAATATAGTGGTTGTTGCCTAGCCAAATGGGTTTGTGTATGATTGATGGGTTGAGAGTGGTCTCTGAGTAATAGAAAGGTTGCCTATATTGTTTACTAATCCATACTGTCACATTTAGGCCTGTGGAGTGCCTACACCAACCTCTATGGCGTTTGACAACTGTTGGCCTTGTAATGTGGACATTGTGACATATACTAGGTCCTCAACATATAATGGCAGTGACCCCCCACAGGATACTGATGACATGCACACACACCTGCTAGTACTGAGTTTCAAACTCCTACCTAGCTAAGTATTGTTACTACAGAGTGCCACACACACACACACACACACACACACACACACACACACACACACACACACACACACACACACACACACACACACACACACACACACTTGCCAATACTGAGCTTCAAACCCTTACCTAGCTATGCATTGATACTACAGTGTACCGCATTTATCGCATGCTCCACAGGGCTTATAGGATGGATGTTGTCCCAAGGTACTTCTCAGGTGAGGAACATCACCAGCCCTTGTAAATGTTGGCATTGGGTGATGTAGCGGGTGAGAGATTCCAAAAAAATATTTTACCCTACACACATTTACATTTGTCAGGGGTGAGGTTCAAGCCTCTATCTAACTTTCTTTTTGGACCAGTATGTGATGCATTTACGACATGCACCACTGACCCTACATGGTTTAGGGTTGCCAACAGGTACTTCTAAGGTGGATGATATCTGCAGGACTGCTAATGTCAGGCAGTGAGAGGTGTATTGGGTGTAAATGGGGCCAAAATTTTTGAGGCATGGACACACTTATGTACACACACAAACACTTGCCAGGGATGAGATTCAAACCCATACCTATGTAGTTATTTCTGCTGCAGTGTAACACATTTATCAGACACACCACAGAGCTTACAAGACTGATGTTGTCTCAAGGTACTTCTAAGGTGAGGAACATCACCAGCCCTTGTAAAAATTGGCATTGGGTGATATAGTGAGTGAGAAATTCCAAAAAAATATTTTAACCTACGGACACATTTGCCAGAGGGGAGGTTTAAATCTCTATCTAGCTATCTTTTGGGACATTATGTTATACATTTACCACATGCACCACCGACCTTACATGGTTTAGGATTGCCAACAGGTATTTCTATGGTGGATGATATCTGCAGGACTGCTGAAGTCAGGCACTGAGATGTGTACTGGGTGCAAATGAGGCCAAAATCTTCGAGGTACAGGCATACATATGTAGATATATGTACACACACAAACCTTTTCCAGGGATGATATTCAAACGCATACTTATGTAGTTATAGCTACTACATTGTATCACATTTATCACATGCACCATGGAGTTTACATGTTGGAGAGCTGTGCAAAGATGTGTTTGAAGGTGAGTGACATCAGCAGCAATCCTAAAGGAGGGGTAATGGAAGTGTTGTAAGTGTGAATAACCACAAAATCAGGAGTTTACAAGTATACACACACTCTCTCACACAAACACTGACATTTACACAGTTGTCAGGATCAGGATTGGAACACCTACCTATTTTCTACACTATAGTATTACGCAGTTATCACAAGCGCCATGGAGCTTATATGTTAGAGAGCTGTCCAAAGGTATCTTTGAAGGTGAGTCACATCAGCAGTAGTGCTAAAGGAGAGATAATGGAAGTGTTAAGTGTGAAAGACCACGAAATCAGATTTCTACAAGGATGCACACACTCTCTCACACAAACACTCACATTTACACAGTTGCCAGGATCAGAACTCCTACCTAACTAGTTTGCTACACTATAGTATTACGCAGTTATCACAAGTGCCAGAGGTTATATGCTGGGGAGCTGACCAAAGGTATTTTTGAAGGTGAGTGACATCAGCAGCAGTGCTGAAGGAGGGGTATGGGAGATTTAGTGAGTGTGAATGGCCTCAACCACATTCATCTGGAAACACACACACACACACACACACACACACACACACACACACACACACACACACACACACACACACACACACACACACACACACACTCACACACAACTTTACATTTGACAGGACAGAGATTACAACTGCTACATGGATACCTATTTGTAACGTAGTGTTACACAGTTATCACAAGCACCACTGACACTATGGGCTGAGGGCTAACCAAAGGTATTTCTACAGTGAATGACATCAGCACATCATGTGATATAGGCCAATAGGATGTTTAGTGGGTGGGACAGGCCTCATAATGGGATTCTCTCTGTTGCTGTCTGTCTCTTTTTCTTCCCCACATCTCTGCATGTGTATGTTTGACATATTATATAATGTTGGCCTTAGATATTTGTGTATTCCTATCCAATGTGTGTGTGTGAAGTATAAATGGTGTGCAATTTGGTGTGCATGCACAGACAGCTGTGAATAACCGATATCTGTAGTCCACTGTGTTGTGAGACATGGGCTTCATTTCTTGAAGTGTAGGAACATGCCCAGTATGACCTTCTATATTGAGTGTATGCATCCATTCCATGGATGGTTGGACTCCAGTTCAGGGTTTTGTGTGCTGCAGCTGCACCTAGCAAACTGTTTCTGCAGGATATCTATAGATAGGTTGCCAGTATGGAGGCACAATAGGCTTAACGTACAAGGGACACTGTAACGATTGCTGTCTGTGCTATTTGTGTGACATTTTTGATTGTAGCATAGATATTCTGAGATATGTACTGTTTTACACTGTGATGTGTCATGTCATCAACTACTGGCAGTTATCCTTCTTTGCTCACAGTTATTTACCAGGGAAATACAAGATGAATGTAGCTGAGACAAATATTCTGAGGTATATAGACTACACATTCTGGCACACACCTGCCATTGTGGAGGGGTAGCTACAGATAATAGCTTGCTGGTTCTGTGTAAATGGTGCAGCACCTTGTTAGTATGCTGTCTGGGGTTCCCCTCCTTGTGCATTTCTCAACTTCACAGAATGGCTGTATCTTGCTGGGGCCATGTATCTCAGCTGTACAGATACACCCAGGTTATCCAGAGGCAGGACTTGTATACCTAGTCAGTTTACCTTCACATTGTGGTTTACAAGCAGTTTTGTGGCTATTCATTCATGGGTTTGCAGTAGGGAGTAGTATGGGCGGACATTAGAGTTTCAGACTTCACACACTCCATGACATCCATGCATTTACATCCCCCCTCTGTTTTTCTCTCCTCCACCTAACATTATGTAAGCAATATTTCAGAGGTATCCCTATAGTTGGGCCTTTATCCCAATAGTATTTATGGCCTGATCCACAGTCCCTGCAGTAGGACATGGGGAGGCATGCTACTGGCATTTATCAATATGGCCTTGCATTTGTTTTCTGTTTACTGCTAAGCTGTTAGTTGGGGCCACCTGACATTCCATACATTGGCACTATGGGTGAGGCATAGGCCTTGCCAGAGGACTGTAGGCCATTTGAGAGTGCTTCAGGCCATCTGTTACAGCATTTCTACATGGGATTGTGAAGGGGGGGTGTACACCTAAAGACTTTAAACATTTGAGATTACTGTACTGGTATTTTGGTTACTCAGTTGGCTTCCATTTCATATTGTATTGTGACTGATCATGCAGACAGGAGGCATATCAGTAGAGTACACAGGTTTGATCTTCATGGGATATATTTCAGTTTCAGACTTCTTACCCTTCAGAACTAGAATGCAACTGACAGGCCTGTTTTAGTATGTCTGTGTAGGACTGGTGGGGGCTGTTCACCCTTGCCATCATTTGGGGCCCAGCCTTTATTCATGGTCATCTACACCTGTCCTGCTGGGTGAGGCCGGTGGTGAATATGTGACCCTCACTGACATCCATGTCTGTGACCTATTGACACCCACAGTTCTTCGGGCCATCACATTTACTGCAGTGTGGGTTGTCACCTTGTGTAGTGCTGCCTAGTATGTTGACACCAGTATTTGTTATGAATTTCCTGCTGTCCCATATAGCTGTCTGCTGCTATCCAATTCAGCCACCCAATTCCCTTCCATGCTTGCATCCATATCATACATACAAGTACGAAAACATACTGCTCCATTCAGTAATTGATAGGAAGAGTGACATACCTTGTTGCTAGGCCAGTATTGTGGAGGGCTGACTATGTTAGATGCACATAGTACACTCCCTGTACATGGTAAAGCTCAGGTAGTGTCATGTTTGACATCCCTTTTACTGTATGTGTGAGTTGGAGAGAGGTATCTATCCCTGGGTCCTTGTCAGTGTGTGTGTGCTATGCATTGCCTCTATGCCAATGCCTGGGCATACTGTGCATGCCTCCTTCTGCCTACAAGGGCAGGCTCAGGATGTTCCTCCTCAGAGTCCCTCTGTGCCTGTACTGGCCTTGGCAATGGTGGGGGGGGGCTGTGTGGCCCTGCCCAGTGCTGCTCCTGCTGCAGTTGTTTCCGCAGGATCATATTGTGTAGCATGGCATATACTAGAAACATTTGTGTACATGTAGCTGAAGAGTACTGCAAGGCTCCACCAGATATGTCAAGGCAGCGGAACCATGACTTGAGCATCCCAAACTCATGCTCTGCAATGATCCTGGTTTGTGTGTCTGCCTCATTATGGTTTTCTTGTTCGAGTGTGTATGCATTTCTGATGGGTGTCATCAGCCACAGCTCCAGTGAATAGCCAGCATCCCCCACTAGATGGCCATATAGGATGCCCCCCCTGGCAAATGCGTGATACAGCTGTGAGCAATGCCAGATGTGGGAGTCATGATAGCTTCCAGAGCTGCCAGCACACACATTCATGATAATGCCTTGGGCATTGCACATGGCCTGTCAGTTGATGGAAGGGAAGCACTTGTGGTTTATGTAGAACCTGCTCTGCTCATCAGGTGGTGCTTTGATGTGGATGTGCATGCAATCTATACCGCCAACTATCTCAGGGTATTCTGCTATATGGTGGAAGAGACGCATATGTGGTCAGTGCCTCACGGGCAGTGGGGAAATATATGTGCCCATTGGCATGTTGTGTCATGGCATCCAAGAACTGTTGGAGTACCTTGAATGCTGATGCCTGTGAGACCCCCATTATATCTCCAGTTGGTCTTTGGAAGGTACCTGTGGCTAGTATTCTTATGCCTAGACATACCTTGGCATCCATTAGGATGGGTTCCCCTCTATTAGTTCTGTGTGTAAAGCGTGGCCAGCACAGCTCAACAATTTGCTGTAGAATGTCCCTGTTCACCCTATAGCGCTCTACTATCTCCAGCTCATGTAGGCCCTGGTAGGTTATCCTGGGTCTGTACAGTCTTCTCCTCCTCCTCACTGTGGGTCAGTTGTCAGCAGTCTCCTCCTCAACACCCTCAGTCTCTAGCACATATCGATGAAGAAAAGCAGCAGCAGACTCTAACATATTTAGTTATTTTTGCCAGTTAAAAATCCCCCATCTGTGTACACCGGTGGTGTAGAGTTTGTGGGAAACACCAGTCTGTAGGGGTTTGCCTAGTTTATATTAATGTACTGGGCTGCTGCGTGCATAATTGGCCGATCCTGTACATTCCACCTGCCAGCTATGCTAGTTCTCCTTGATTGCCTTCCTACTGCTGTTTTCTATTCCCACTTCCTCCATTTTTAAGCCCTGAGGTATGCCGCACATACCAGGTGCTCAAATGTAAACAGTTCTGCTATTTCCTGTGTTTTTTTTTTTTTTTTTTTAGGTGCGATGTGTTTAGCTAATGTAAGCCCTTTTAAGCAGAACTGGCCCTCCCTGGACATGAACATGCTCTGCATTTCATGGAATAAGACAATACAGCCTCAGAGACACCCCCTTCCTTAGCTGTGCTTAGCTAAGGGCAAACATGGGCCACAGAGCTCCAGTGAGCTTACAGCAAGCATGACACACACCCTTACGAAGTCATTCAGCTCTTACGCTTGCACTGTTGTATTGCTGCACCTACACGGTTTGGTACAACCTGACACTTTGAGGAAATCAGTGATTCAGTATAACTCCCCTCATTTACATACCCCAGTGTGTAAGTCCTTAGTTACTGCACTTGGACAGACCCTTTCCCCTTGACAACCAGTGCTCCCTGGTAATGTTTACATTCTGCATGCCATTGACTATAATGGCAAAATGCAGATTTAACTTAAATTTCACTTTTCTCGTTTTTTTTTTTCAGCACGATCCTATTTGCATGTCACTGCCCCAAGCTTAAACGCCCATGATCAGCCAAAAAAAAGTTTAATTCTAAAATATAATAAACATTTATTAATGCCAATGGACTTATATTTGGCCATTGGCATGTGTGTTTGATTAGAATACATGCTTTCCACGAGCTGTTTTGCCTCCGTTTGCTCAGATACAGAAATGTATTCAGTTACTAAATGAATACATTTCTGTTCTGACACTGTTCCTGCACGAAATCCAGCCAGCTTCATGGATTGCAAAATCACCTCATTTGCATGGTTTTTACCAGAAAATGAGGTGATTTGCATCCTGCATGGTTTTCCGTGCAGGAACAGTGTAGGGACGCTCGTGCACCTGAAAACGGCACTTGGATTGCTCGGTGGCCATTTTCCATGCAGGAGCTCCTACACTGTTTCTGCATGGAAAATATCCGTTCGTGAATCCGGGGAAAGGAGTTTTGTTTACATTGTGTGCTCATGACTCCAAGCACTGTCTTATGGATGCCAACACTGCTAATGGCCAGGAAAAGACGCTTGGAAACATGTAAGCATGATGGTCAGTATGCATATTCAATAAGCACTGCTGCTCATCGTACTAATGTGCTGTAACCATGTAGGCTTCACTTGATTGTTAGTGTGAGGGGGACTATGTCCAATGTTTATAGATGGTTACTAGGAAACTCACTAAAAACTCCATGGCCAGCTGTGTTAAAAATTGAATACCTCAGCCAAGCCACTATTGGCAATGGGAGAAACTATATTGATAGGTGAGACAAATGATACAGGCTGTTGAGCAAACCTTATAGTAAAGTACATGCATAAACATGTCAATAAGACAAAAAAGAGCCCTTGGTAACCAGCTTCTACTGTACTGGCAGCTACTAATTTACATTAATCAGTAATAAAGAAAACCCTCACCCCCCCTTCTCAGATGTACCAAGTACCATGCCACGTCTTAACATGTAACTGTCATCCATGAGTGTCAGTTATGAGACTAACAGAAATCCCTGTACAACAATGTCAGAGGGGGAGAGAAGCAATCCCTCTCACAGATATATCTCATATGGCTATGGATACTGAGTTCACTGTAGAAATCATCGATATTAAGTTTCCCCTAGATAGTCATACATCTACGGTCATCTATCAAAATACAGGAGTAAAACACCAAGAAAAGAAATTCCCTGAGGTCAGGTTCAAAGACCTCCATCAAAATATTCATCTGGCAGTGGCACCAGGCTGCAGTTTGCCTTGTTGCCCATACGTAGCGTCCATGCTCAGTTTAAGAGATACGGATTTCTTCAAGACCACCGATAATGTACTTTGGTGTTTAAAGGGTTATGTGGACTGGTTTGCCAAAACACAGTTGTCTACCTCTGATCTACCCTGCAAACCCCCGCACCTAGCTGTAACAGTTTTGAAAGCCTCCTGCACTGAATCAAATGACCAAGCACCTCCAAGAATAAAGATCTTTAAAGTTGCAAGGTTTCCTGATGAAAAAACACAGGGTTTTCTATGTGTCCTTTCCAGAGATCACTCTCCCATCTCAAGGCCAGTCCATTCCAAGAGCAAAATCTTCATAAAAAGTTTACAGTTTCTACCTGCTACCCCTTTAGGAATACTGAAAAGTGTTAAGTTCTTTCTTTAGGTAAGATCCTCCTGGTCTGTCAACATAACATTCATAAGTTCTAGTCTGGCATAATTTCTCAAGACTCTAGATTTTAAGAGCTCATTCTCACTAAATAAGAACTGAATAATGTCATAAGGCTCACTGACATCTTCTGCGAAATCTTATAAATGCACATCAGTCTCTTTCACACAACTGTCTATCTTTTCATTAACCTTCTGCAGCTTTTAATAGATAGGAAACAAAGTCACTTCTGGCTCAGAGGGCTCTATACCCTTCATGACTTCCTAACTGTCAGCTCAGAGGGCTCTATACCCTTCATGACTTCCTAACTGTCAGCTCAGAAGGCTCTATATCCTTCATGACTTCCTAACTGTCAGCTCAGAGGGCTCTATACCCTTCATGACTTCCTAACTGTCAGCTCAGAGGGCTCTATACCCTTCATGACTTCCTAACTGTCAGCTCAGAGGGCTCTATACCCTTCATGACTTCCTAACTGTCAGCTCAGAGGGCTCTATACCCTTCATGACTTCCTAACTGTCAGCTCAGAGGGCTCTATACCCTTCATGACTTCCTAACTGTCACTGACAATGATGAGAGCTCCCTTGGATCTGTCTCTTCATAAAGAAAACATTCAGCCAGAGTTGAGGAAAGTGTTCCACCTGTGGTTAAAATCATTAATTGTTAAAGCATTTAAGGAAATTTTCCTATTTTACCTTGTTTTTTCCATAGGTGCTGTCAGATCTTTGACAGCCACCTGAACTACCACCAACTCAAACATATTGAACCTCAATTTAGCATCTCATCTAAAGAATAAATACTCCATAACTGCAAGAAGCCAGGCTGGAGTGTAGCTGTATTTCAAGGTACTGTAAATTGTGCGGTTTGTTTCTTTCTTAATGCCTCTGTTCAGCTCTGTTATCTAGCTTATGCTGTCATGGTACTATAGGAGCTCATAACTGTGCTACTAGCTTAACAACTGCTAGCCTAGCTGTGCACCCCAAACCTTTTGAGTCCGAGTATCATGGGCATCTATATGGAGTGTTGTGGCTGGGGGCATGTTTGTAGAGAGGTAACTAAGAATTTGAATGGGGTGTGTTATGACTTTCCATTCAATTCAACTGAAGTTTCACACACTGATATAATTTACTAATCAACAACATGTACTGTCTGACCTCCTACTTAAACATACAGCAGAGAGTTGATTATCTGAACATAGATTATTTGAAGCGTCAATTATCCAAACACAGCCTTCCAAAGTTTTCAGATAGGAAAAGTCATAACTTGTGAATATGTTAACATTATACATATTTGCTTGTGTGTGTTTTTTTCAACTTGTAGCCCGCTTATGTGTGAAAAATAGTCTTTATTGTCCAGTGGAATTGATAAATGGTTGAAAACTGTATTCCTTGCATGTAGGAAAAACAAGATTTTTAGAAGATTTTATCTGGTGCAATTATATGTTTGATTATCCAAACAGTTGATTATCGAACTACCCTAGGTCCCAATTAGTTGTGATAATCAACTCTCTGCTGTATGCTTCATATCTTTTCTAGTTTAAGAGTTTTCTTTAGATTTGTAACTTTTTTCTGATTTGTACTTTGGTCATATTAATATGATCTTTTGATGAGTTTTCAATCACCTTTCTTCTTACTTATACTAATTTTGGCTGATTTAAGTTTTGAGTTTGCCGGCTATAATTTTTAAAATTCCTGCATAATATTCACTTCTCGACCTTCCTGTTCTTGTGCGTAGAATATACCTTTCTTGGTTATTTTAGCTTTACTGTGTTAATGCTGGTACTATTTGCATTTTTCAGTCTTGCTTAATTAGCCATAGCATGTTGTCATATACATAGTAGAGATATTCTGCTGTCTTTTTACTCTTTCACCCCTGGTAGACTTTTAGTTTGTACATTCAGATTATTAAAGGAGATCAGCATACTGAAAATAAATAAAGCTAGTTCTTATTTTCAGTGTTGGTGTAGATCACTGCTGGCACCAATACTTAGATGTATCTGTCAAAAGATGAAGTCTCACAGTTGTAGGTCAACTTCTACATTACAAAGAGTACCCATGGTTATCTACCTGTTCATTAGAGAGAGAGTTAGGTGAGACCTGTAACTCCAGCTAAGGTTCTGTATTTTAATGCCAGGTCAGTAAGCAGAAAACCAAGTACTTTACCTGACTTGCTGCATCAGTCTGATGTGATATGTATAATGGATGCCTGTCTGTGCATTAACTTTGGTTTGGTATTTCCAGCTCTTACATCTCTATGATTTTGCTTTACATAGTACTATAAGTCAGAAAAGCTTGTGGTGGGGTTATGATTAATCCCACATTTCCTAGCTCCATCTTTTACTACCTTCAAAAACTTCACTTTATCCCTAGATGCTAATCTATGTTTACATGTACTGTCAGCAGACAGATTTATATACAGTTGCATTGCCTTCTAACTGTAACAAAAAAACTTTTTAGTACTGTTTAAAACTTTTGTTAAAAATTTTATATAATGTGTTGTTATTCAAGTGTATTGTATAAATCACTGTGGAGCTTTTCTCCCCAGGCCTCCACTGAAAATGGGTACTTTTTGGCCCAGTGGGCCTTCCCAGTAAACAAATGCAAAATAAATAAAAAAAGTAAAAATAATTAGTTATCATGAAATACTTGATCTGAATAAGTCACTGTCAGAGTTACCAACGCCTTGACTTCACCACAGGGCAGAAGCAAACTGCAAGCTCCTTCAAAGCTCTCATTCACTCAGCAGTAGGAGTAAATTCCTTAATGAGTTCACCGATGTCCTTGTGTCCACAGAGGTTAATTCTAGGCAATTTGAAATTAATGGTCAACAAAGAATGAGTGTTTTTTGTAAAATAATTCCTCTACTTAATGAATAGATTTGAGGTTGCACAGGTTGCTATCTCAGACCTTGCTACATGCTTGCATAGTGAGACATTATTATTGAATTAGGGGTCCTAACCAGTGACTTTGTAGTGGAACATATGTTTAAATCTGATCACCCCCTACTTCAGTTCAAGACATGAAATTATATACCCAGGGTGGAATCTTCTGACCTTGGCCTGGTTCAATACAAACATTTTTATCATTTCACAGAAGAAGATATGATCTATGTGGTGCATCAAAACATTCAGAACTGCAATGTTAAAAATACCCAGAAGATGTTTGTAACATGCAACATGACTCTTACAGCCACTCTGGACACCATAACCCTATTTTGTATGGTCATTATTTACATTAGGCCTCATGAGCTGTGTCCCACTTTGGACACTACAACCCCAAATTGTATGTACATTGTTTACATTAAGTCTTGTGAGCTGTGTCTCGCTCAGGATACCATAACCTCATGTTGTATGCACATTGTTTACATTAAGCCTTGTGTACTGTGTCCCACTCTGGTCACCATATCCCCATTTTGTATACACATTGTTTACATTAAGCTGCATGTGTCATGCTCATTAGTTCCATGTTGTATGCATGCTATTTACATTAAGTCTTGAGTGCTGTGTCTTGCTCGTTAGTTCCATGTTGTATGCACATTATTTACATTAAGCCTAGTGCTCTGTGTCTTGCTCATTAGTTCCATGTTCTATGTACATTATTCACATTAAGCCTCGTGTGCTGGGTCTTGCTCGTTAGTTCCATGTTGCATGCACATTATTTACATTAAGCCACGTGTGCTGTGTCTTGATCGTTTGTTCTAAGTTGTATGCACATTATTAACATTAAGCCTCGTGCGTTGTGTCTTGCTCGTTAGTTCCAAGTTGTATGTACATTATTTACATTAAGCCTTGTGTGCTGTGTCTTGATCGTTACTTCCATGTTGTATGCACATTGTTTACATTAAGCCTTGTGTGCTGCCTCGCTTGTTAGTTCCATGTTGAATGTACATTATTTACATTAATCCTTGTGCGCTGTGTCTTGCTCATTAGTTCCATGTTGCATGCACATTATCAACATTAAGCCTCATGTGCTGTGTCTTGCTCGTTAGTTCTAAGTTGTATGCACATTATTTACATTAAGCCTCATGCTCTGTGTCTTGCTTATTAGTTCCATGTTGAATGTACATTATTTACATTAAGCCTCGTGCACTATGTCTTGCTCGTTAGTTCCATGTTGAATGCACATTATTTACATTAAGCCTCATGTGCTGTGTCTTGCTCGTTAGTTCCATGTTGCATGCACATTATTTACATTAAGCCTCATGCGCTCTGTCTTGCTCGTTAGTTCCAAGTTGAATGCACATTATTTACATTAAGCCTCATGCTCTGTGTCTTGCTCGTTAGTTCCATGTTGTATGTATGTTATTTACATTAAGCCTCGTGCGCTGTGTCTTGCTCATTAGTTCCATGTTGAATGTATGTTATTTATATTAAGCCTCATGCGTTCTGTCTTGCTCGTTAGTTCCAAGTTGAATGCACATTATTTACATTAAGCCTCATGCGCTGTATTGCTCATTAGTTCTATGTTGTATGTATGTTATTTACATTAAGCCTTGTGCGCTGTGTCTTGCTTGTTAGTTCCATGTTGTATGCACATTATTTACATTAATCCTTGTGCACTGTGTCTTGCTCGTTAGTTCCATGTTGCATGCACATTATTTACATTAATCCTCGTGTGCTGTGTCTTGCTCATTAGTTCCATGTTGCATGCACATTATTTACATTAAGCCTCATGCTCTGTGTCTTGCTCATTAGTTCCATGTTGTATGCACATTATTTACATTAATCCTTGTGCGCTGTGTCTTGCTCGTTAGTTCCATGTTGCATGCACATTATTTACATTAAGGCTTGTGCACGGTGTCTTGCTCATTAGTCCCATGTTTTATGTACATTATTTCCATTAAGCCTCATGCGCTGTGTCTTGCTTGTTAGTTCCAAGTTGTATGCACATTATTTATATTAAGCCTCATGCTCTGTGTCTTGCTCATTAGTTCCATGTTGTATGCACATTATTTACACTAATCTTTGTGCGCTGTGTCTTGCTCTTTAGTTCCATGTTGTATGCACATTATTTACATTAATCCATGTACGCTGTGTCTTGCTCATTAGTTCCATGTTGCATGCACATTATTTACATTAAGCCTCATGCTCTGTGTCTTGCTCGTTAGTTCCATGTTGTATGCACATTATTTATATTAATCCTTGTGCGCTGTGTCTTGCTCGTTAGTTCCATGTTGCATGCACATTATTTACATTAAGCTTCGTGTGCTGTGTCATGCTCATTAGTTCCATGTTGTATACATGTTATTTACATTAAGCCTTGTGCACTGTGTCTTGCTTGTTAGTTCCATGTTGTATGCACATTATTTACATTAAGCCTCATACTCTGTGTCTTGCTCATTAGTTCCATATTGTATGTACATTATTTACATTAAGCCTCATGCACTGTGTCTTGCTTGTTAGCTCCAAGTTGTATGCACAATATTTACATTAAGCCGCATGCTCTGTGTCTTGCTCATCAGTTCCATACTGTATGTACATTATTTACATTAAGCCTTGTGCGCTGTGTCTTGCTCTTTAGTTCCATGTTGTATGTACATTATTTACATTAATCCTTGTGCGCTGTGTCTTGCTCTTTAGTTCCATGTTGTATGCACATTATTTACATTAAGCCTGGTGTGCTATGTCTTGCTCTTTAGTTCCATGTTGTATGTACATTATTTACATTAAGCCTTGTGCGCTGTGTCTTGCTCATTAGTTCCATGTTGTATGCACATTATTTACATTAAGCCTGGTGTGCTATGTCTTGCTCTTTAGTTCCATGTTGTATGTACATGATTTACATTAAGCCTCATGCGCTGTGTCTTGCTTGTTAGTTCCATGTTGTATATATATTTACATTAAGCCTTGTGCGCTGTGTTTCGCTCTTTAGTTCCATGTTGTATGTACATTATTTACATTAAGCCTTGTGCGCTGTGTCTTGCTTATTAGTTCCATGTTGCATGCACATTTTTTACATTAAGCCTCATGCGCTGTGCTTTGCTCATTAGTTCCAAGTTGCATGCACATTATTTACATTAAGCCTGATGTGCTATGTCTTGCTCGTTAGTTCCATGTTGTATGTACATTATTTACATTAAGCCTCATGCGCTGTGTCTTGCTTGTTAGTTCCATGTTGTATGCCTGTTATTTACATTAAGCCTTGTGCACTGTGTCTTGCTTGTTAGTTCCATGTTGTATATATATTTACATTAAGCCTCGTGCACTGTGTCTTGCTCGTTAGTTCCATGTTGTATACACATTATTTACATTAAGCCTAGTGCTCTGTGTCTTGCTCATTAGTTCCATGTTCTATGTACATTATTCACCTTAAGCCTCGTGTGCTGGGTCTTGCTCGTTAGTTCCATGTTGCATGCAAATTATTTACATTAAGCCATGTGTGCTGTGTCTTGATCATTTTTTCTAAGTTGTATGCACATTATTTACATTAAGCCTCATGCTCTGTGTCTTGCTCATTAGTTCCATGTTGTATGCATGTTATTTACATTAAGCCTCATGCGCTGTGTCTTGCTCATTAGTTCCATGATGTATGCGCATTATTTACATTAAGCCTCGTGCGCTGTCTTGCTCATTAGTTCCATGCTGTATGTATGTTATTTACATTAAGCCTTGTGCGCTGTCTTGCTCGTTAGTTCCATGTTGTATGCACATTATTTACATTAATCCTTGTGCGCTGTGTCTTGCTCATTAGTTCCATGTTGCATGCACATTATTTACATTAAGCTTCGTGTGCTGTGTCATGCTCATTAGTTCCATGTTGTATGCATGTTATTTACATTAAGCCTTGTGCACTGTGTCTTACTTGTTAGTTCCATGTTGTATACATATTTACATTAAGCCTCGTGCACTGTATCTTGCTCATTAGTTCCATGTTGCATGCACATTATTTACATTAAGGCTTGTGCACTGTGTCTTGCTCGTTAGTTCCATGTTGTATGTACATTATTTCCATTAAGCCTCATGTGCTGTGTCTTGCTTGTTAGTTCCAGGTTGTATGCACATTATTTACATTAAGCCTCATGCTCTGTGTCTTGCTCATTAGTTCCATGTTGTATGTGCATTATTTGCATTAATCCTTGTGCGCTGTGTCTTGCTTATTAGTTCCATGTTGCATGCACATTATTTACATTAATCCTTGTGTGCTGTGTCTCGCTTGTTAGTTCCATGTTGTATGTACATTATTTACATTAAGCCTTGTGCATTGTGTCTTGATCGTTAGTTCCATGTTGTATGTACATTATTTACATTAATCCTTGTGCGCTGTGTCTTGCTCGTTAGTTCCATGTTGCATGCACATTATTTACATTAATCTTCGTGTGCTGTGTCATGCTCATTAGTTCCATGTCATATGCATGTTATTTACATTAAGCCTTGTGCACTGTGTCTTACTTGTTAGTTCCATGTTGTATACATATTTACTGTAAGCCTCATGCGCTGAGTCTTGCTCATTAATTCCATGTTGCATGCACATTATTTACATTAAGCCTCATGCGCTGTGTCTTGCTTGTTAGTTCCAAGTTGTATGCACAATATTTACATTAAGCCTCATGCTCTGTGTCTTGCTCATTAGTTCCATGTTGTATGTACATTATTTACATTAAGCCTCATGCTCTGTGTCTTGCTCATTAGTTCCATGTTGTATGTACATTATTTACATTAAGCCTCATGCGCTGTGTCTTGCTTATTAGTTCCATGTTGTATGTACATTATTTACATTAAGCCTCATGCGCTGTGTCTTGCTCGTTAGTTCCATGTTGCATGCACATTATTTACATTAAGCCTCATGCTCTGTGTCTTGCTCATTAGTTCCATGTTGTATGCGTGTTATTTACATTAAGCCTCATGCGCTGTGTCTTGCTCATTAGTTCCATGTTGTATGCACATTATTTACATTAAGCCTCGTGCGCTGTCTTGCTCATTAGTTCCATGTTGTATGTATGTTATTTATATTAAGCCTTGTGCGCTGTGTCTTGCTCATTAGTTCCATGTTGCATGCACATTATTTACATTAAGCTTCGTGTGCTGTGTCATGCTCATTAGTTCCATGTTGTATGCATGTTATTTACATTAAGCCTTGTGCACTGTGTCTTACTTGTTAGTTCCATGTTGTATACATATTTACATTAAGCCTCGTGCACTGTATCTTGCTCATTAGTTCCATGTTGCATGCACATTATTTACATTAAGGCTTGTGCACTGTGTCTTGCTCGTTAGTTCCATGTTGTATGTACATTATTTACATTAAGCCTCATGCTCTGTGTCTAGCTCATTAGTTCCATGTTGTATGTACATTATTTACATTAATCCTTGTGCGCTGTGTCTTGCTCATTAGTTCCATGTTGTATGCACATTATTTACATTAATCCTTGTGTGCTGTGTCTCGCTTGTTAGTTCCATGTTGTATGTACATTATTTACATTAAGCCGTGTGCACTGTGTCTTGATCGTTAGTTCCATGTTGTATGTACATTATTTACATTAATCCTTGTGCGCTGTGTCTTGCTCGTTAGTTCCATGTTGCATGCACATTATTTACATTAATCTTCGTGTGCTGTGTCATGCTCATTAGTTCCATGTCATATGCATGTTATTTACATTAAGCCTTGTGCACTGTGTCTTACTTGTTAGTTCCATGTTGTATACATATTTACTGTAAGCCTCATGCGCTGTGTCTTGCTCATTAGTTCCATGTTGCATGCACATTATTTACATTAAGCCTCATGCGCTGTGTCTTGCTTGTTAGTTCCAAGTTGTATGCACATTATTTACATTAAGCCTCATGCTCTGTGTCTTGATCGTTAGTTCCATGTTGTATGTACATTATTTACATTAAGCCTCATGCTCTGTGTCTTGCTTATTAGTTCCATGTTGTATGCACATTATTTACATTAAGCCTCATGCTCTGTGTCTTGCTCGTTAGTTTCATGTTGTATGCACATTATTTACATTAAGCCTCGTGCACTGTGTCTTGCTCATTATTTCCATGTTGTATTTATGTTATTTACATTAAGCCTCGTGCGCTGTGTCTCGCTCGTTAGTTCCATGTTGTATGTACATTATTTACATTAACCCTTGTGTGCTGTGTCTTGTTCTTTAGTTCCATGTTGCATGCACATTATTAACATTAAGCCTGGTGTGCTATGTCTTGCTCGTTAGTTCCATGTTGTATGTACATTATTTATATTAAGCCTCGTATGCTGACTCTTGCTTGTTAGTTCCATGTTGTATGCATGCTATTTATATTAAGCCTTGTGCACTGTGTCTCACTTGTTAGTTCCATGTTGTATGTACATTATTTACATTAAGCCTTGAGTGCTGTGCCTTGCTTGTTAGTTCTATGTTGTATATATATTTACATAAAGCCTCGTGCGCTGTGTCTTGCTCGTTAGTTCCAAGTTGTATGTACATTATTTACATTAAGCCTTGTGTGCTGTGTCTTGATCGTTACTTCCATGTTGTATGCACATTGTTTACATTAAGCCTTGTGTGCTGTGTCTTGATCGTTACTTCCATGTTGTATGCACATTGTTTACATTAAGCCTTGTGTGCTGTGTCTTGATCGTTACTTCCATGTTGTATGCACATTGTTTACATTAAGCCTTGTGTGCTGTTTCTTGATCGTTACTTCCATGTTGTATGCACATTGTTTACATTAAACCTTCTGTGCTGTGTCTTGCTCATTACTTCCATGTTGTATGTGTGTTATTTACATTAATCCTCATGCTCTGTGTCTTGCGCATTAGTTTCATGTTGTATGTACATTATTTGCATTAAGCCTTGTGCGCTGTGTCCTGCTTATTAGTTCCATGTTGTATGCACACTATTTACATTAATCCTTGTTCACTGTGTCTTGCTCGTTAGTTCCATGTTGTATGTACATTATTTCCATTAAGCCTCATGCGCTGTGTCTTGCTTGTTAGTTCCAAGTTGTATGCACATTATTTACATTAAGCCTCATGCTCTGTGTCTTGCTCATTAGTTCCATGTTGTATGTACATTATTTACATTAATCCTTGTGCGCTGTGTCTTGCTCATTAGTTCCATGTTGTATGCACATTATTTACATTAATCCTTGTGTGCTGTGTCTCGCTTGTTAGTTCCATGTTGTATGTACATTATTTACATTAAGCCTTGTGCATTGTGTCTTGATCGTTAGTTCCATGTTGTATGTACATTATTTACATTAATCCTTGTGCGCTGTGTCTTGCTCGTTAGTTCCATGTTGCATACACATTATTTACATTAATCTTCCTGTGCTGTGTCATGCTCATTAGTTCCATGTCATATGCATGTTATTTACATTAAGCCTTGTGCACTGTGTCTTACTTGTTAGTTCCATGTTGTATACATATTTACTGTAAGCCTCATGCGCTGTGTCTTGCTCATTAGTTCCATGTTGCATGCACATTATTTACATTAAGCCTCATGCGCTGTGTCTTGCTTGTTAGTTCCAAGTTGTATGCACAATATTTACATTAAGCCTCATGCTCTGTGTCTTGCTCATTAGTTCCATGTTGTATGTACATTATTTACATTAAGCCTCATGCTCTGTGTCTTGCTCATTAGTTCCATGTTGTATGCACATTATTTACATTAAGCCTCATGCTCTGTGTCTTGCTCATTAGTTTCATGTTGTATGCACATTATTTACATTAAGCCTCATGCGCTGTGTCTTGCTCATTAGTTCCATGTTGTATGTATGTTATTTACATTAAGCCTTGTGCGCTGTGTCTTGCTCGTTAGTTCCATGTTGTATGCACATTATTTACATTAACCCTTGTGTGCTGTGTCTTGTTCTTTAGTTCCATGTTGCATGCACATTATTAACATTAAGCCTGGTGTGCTATGTCTTGCTCGTTAGTTCCATGTTGTATGTACATTATTTATATTAAGCCTCATATGCTGACTCTTGCTTGTTAGTTCCATGTTGTATGCATGCTATTTATATTAAGCCTTGTGCACTGTGTCTCACTTGTTAGTTCCATGTTGTATGTACATTATTTACATTAAGCCTTGAGTGCTGTGCCTTACTCATTAGTTCCATGTTGCATGCACATTATTTACATTAAGCCTCATGCGCTGTATTGCTCGTTAGTTCTATGTTGTATGTATGTTATTTACATTAAGCCTTGTGTGCTGTGTCTTGATCGTTACTTCCATGTTGTATGCACATTGTTTACATTAAGCCTTGTGTGCTGTTTCTTGATCGTTACTTCCATGTTGTATGCACATTGTTTACATTAAAGCTTGTGTGCTGTGTCTTGCTCATTACTTCCATGTTGTATGTGTGTTATTTACATTAATCCTCATGCTCTGTGTCTTGCGCATTAGTTTCATGTTGTATGTACATTATTTGCATTAATCCTTGTGCGCTGTGTCTTGCTTATTAGTTCCATGTTGTATGCACATTATTTACATTAATCCTTGTGTGCTGTGTCTCGCTTGTTAGTTCCATGTTGTATGTACATTATTTACATTAAGCCGTGTGCACTGTGTCTTGATCGTTAGTTCCATGTTGTATGTACATTATTTACATTAATCCTTGTGCGCTGTGTCTTGCTCATTAGTTCCATGTTGCATGCACATTATTTACATTAATCTTCGTGTGCTGTGTCATGCTCATTAGTTCCATGTCATATGCATGTTATTTACATTAAGCCTTGTGCACTGTGTCTTACTTGTTAGTTCCATGTTGTATACATATTTACTGTAAGCCTCATGCGCTGTGTCTTGCTCATTAGTTCCATGTTGCATGCACATTATTTACATTAAGCCTCATGCGCTGTGTCTTGCTTGTTAGTTCCAAGTTGTATGCACATTATTTACATTAAGCCTCATGCCCTGTGTCTTGCTCATTAGTTCCATGTTGTATGTACATTATTTACATTAAGCCTTGTGCTCTGTGTCTTGCTTATTAGTTCCATGTTGTATGTACATTATTTACATTAAGCCTCATGCGCTGTGTCTTGCTCATTAGTTCCATGTTGCATGCACATTATTTACATTAAGCGTCGTGCACTATGTCTTGCTCGTTAGTTCCATGTTGAATGCACATTATTTACATTAAGCCTCATGCCCTGTGTCTTGCTCATTAGTTCCATGTTGCATGCACATTATTTACATTAAGCCTCATGCGCTGTGTCTTGCTCATTAGTTCCATGTTGAATGCACATTATTTACATTAAGCCTCATGCGCTGTGTCTTGCTCATTAGTTCCATGTTGTATGTATGTTATTTACATTAAGCCTTGTGCGCTGTGTCTTGCTCATTAGTTCCATGTTGCATGCACATTATTTACATTAAGCCTCATGCCCTGTGTCTTGCTCATTAGTTCCATGTTGTATGTACATTATTTACATTAAGCCTTGTGCACTGTGTCTTACTTGTTAGTTCCATGTTGTATACATATTACATTAAGCCTTGTGCGCTGTGTCTTGCTCATTAGTTCCATGTTGCATGCACATTATTTACATTAAGCCTCGTGCACTGTGTCTTGCTCATTAGTTCCATGTTGTATGTACATTATTTACATTAAGCCTCATGCTCTGTGTCTAGCTCATTAGTTCCATGTTGTATGTACATTATTTACATTAATCCTTGTGCGCTGTGTCTTGCTCATTAGTTCCATGTTGCATGCACATTATTTACATTAAGCCTCATGAGCTCTGTCTTGCTTGTTAGTTCCATGTTGTATGCCTGTTATTTACATTAAGCCTTGTGCACTGTGTCTTACTTGTTAGTTCCATGTTGTATACATATTTACTGTAAGCCTCATGCGCTGTGTCTTGCTCATTAGTTCCATGTTGCATGCACATTATTTACATTAAGCCTCATGCGCTGTGTCTTGCTTGTTAGTTCCAAGTTGTATGCACATTATTTACATTAAGCCTCATGCGCTGTGTCTTGATCGTTAGTTCCATGTTGTATGTACATTATATACATTAAGCCTCGTGCTCTGTGTCTTGCTTATTAGTTCCATGTTGTATGTACATTATTTACATTAAGCCTCGTGCACTGTGTCTTACTTGTTAGTTCCTTGTTGTATACATATTTACATTAAGCCTCATGCGCTGTGTCTTGCTCATTAGTTCCATGTTGCATGCACATTATTTACATTAAGCCTTGTGCACTGTGTCTTACTTGTTAGTTCCATGTTGTATGCATTTTTACATTAAGCCTCATGCGCTGTGTCTTGCTCATTAGTTCCATGTTGCATGCACATTATTTCCATTAAGCCACATGCGCTGTGTCTTGCTCATTAATTCCATGTTGTATGTATGTTATTTACATTAAGCCTCGTGCGCTGTCTCTTGCTCATTAGTTCCATGTTGTATGTACATTATTTACATTAAGCCTCGTGCACTGTGTCTTGCTCTTTAGTTCCATGTTGTATGTACATTATTTACATTAAGCCTTGTGCATTGTGTCTTGATCGTTAGTTCCATGTTGTATGTACATTATTTACATTAAGCCTCATGCACTGTCTTGCTCATTAGTTCCATGTTGTATGCATGTTATTTACATTAAGCCTTGTGCGCTGTGTCTTGCTCGTTAGTTCCATGTTGTATGCACATTATTTACTTTAATCCTTGAGTGCTGTGCCTTGCTTGTTAGTTCTATGTTGTATATATATTTACATTAAGCCTCGTGCACTGTGTCTTGCTCATTATTTCCATGTTATATGTATGTTATTTACATTAAGCCTCGTGTGCTGTGTCTTGCTCATTAGTTCCATGTCATATGCATGTTATTTACATTAAGCCTCATGTGCTGTGTCTTGCTCATTAGTTCCATGTTGCATGCACATTATTTACATTAAGCCTCTTGCGCTGTGTCTTGCTCATTAGTTCCATGTTGCATGCACATTATTTACATTAAGCCTCATGCTCTGTGTCTTGCTCATTAGTTCCATGTTGTATGCACATTATTTACATTAATCCTTGTGCGCTGTGTCTTGCTCATTAGTTCCATGTTGTATGCACATTATTTACATTAATCCTTGTGTGCTGTGTCATGCTCATTAGTTCCATGTTGTATGTACATTATTTACATTAAGCCGTGTGCACTGTGTCTTGATCGTTAGTTCCATGTTGTATGCACATTATTTACATTAATCCTTGTGCGCTGTGTCTTGCTCGTTAGTTCCATGTTGCATGCACATTATTTACATTAATCTTCATGTGCTGTGTCATGCTCATTAGTTCCATGTCATATGCATGTTATTTACATTAAGCCTTGTGCACTGTGTCTTACTTGTTAGTTCCATGTTGTATACATATTTACTGTAAGCCTCATGCCCTGTGTCTTGCTCATTAGTTCCATGTTGCATGCACATTATTTACATTAAGCTTCATGTGCTGTGTGTTGCTCGTTAGTTCCATGTTGCATGCACATTATTTACATTAAGCCTCATGCCCTGTGTCTTGCTCATTAGTTCCATGTTGTATGTACATTATTTACATTAAGCCTCATGCTCTGTGTCTTGCTCATTAGTTCCATGTTGTATGCACATTATTTACATTAAGCCTCATACTCTGTGTCTTGCTCATTAGTTCCATGTTGTATGCACATTATTTACATTAAGCCTCGTGCGCTGTGTCTTGCTCGTTGTTTCCATGTTGTATGTATGTTATTTACATTAAGCCTCGTGCGCTGTGTCTTGCTCATTAGTTCCATGTTGTATGCACATTATTTACATTAAGCCTCATGTGCTGTGTCTTGCTCATTAGTTCCATGTTGCATGCACATTATTTACATTAAGCCTCTTGCGCTGTGTCTTGCTCATTAGTTCCATGTTGCATGCACATTATTTACATTAAGCCTCATACTCTGTGTCTTGCTCATTAGTCCCATGTTGCATGCATGCTATTTACATTAAGCCTTGTGCACTGTGTCTCACTTGTTAGTTCCATGTTGTATGTACATTATTTACATTAAGCCTTGAGTGCTGTGCCTTGCTTGTTAGTTCTATGTTGTATATATATTTACATAAAGCCTCGTGCGCTGTGTCTTGCTTGTTAGTTCCAAGTTGTATGTACATTATTTACATTAAGCCTTGTGTGCTGTGTCTTGATCGTGACTTCCATGTTGTATGCACATTGTTTACATTAAGCCTTGTGTGCTGTTTCTTGATCGTTACTTCCATGTTGTATGCACATTGTTTACATTAAAGCTTGTGTGCTGTGTCTTGCTCATTACTTCCATGTTGTATGTGTGTTATTTACATTAATCCTCATGCTCTGTGTCTTGCTCATTAGTCCCATGTTGTAGGCACATTATTTACATTAAGCCTCGTGCGCTGTGTCTTGCTCATTAGTCCCATGTTGCATGCACATTATTTACATTAAGCCTCATGCGCTGTGTCTTGCTCGTTAGTTCCATGTTGCATCCACATTATTTACATTAATCCTTGTGCATTGTGTCTTGCTCATTAGTTCCATGTTGTATGTATGTTATTTACATTAATCCTTGTGCGCTGTGTCTTGCTCATTAGTTCCATGTTGCATGCACATTATTTACATTAATCTTCGTGTGCTGTGTCATGCTCATTAGTTCCATGTCATATGCATGTTATTTACATTAAGCCTTGTGCACTGTGTCTTACTTGTTAGTTCCATGTTGTATACATATTTACTGTAAGCCTCGTGCGCTGTGTCTTGCTCATTAGTTCCATGTTGCATGCACATTATTTACATTAAGCCTCATGCGCTGTGTCTTGCTCATTAGTTCCATGTTGCATGCACATTATTTACATTAAGCCTCATGCTCTGTGTCTTGCTCATTAGTTCCATGTTGTATGTACATTATTTACATTAAGCCTTGTGCTCTGTGTCTTGCTTATTAGTTCCATGTTGTATGTACATTATTTACATTAAGCCTCATGCCCTGTGTCTTGCTCATTAGTTCCATGTTGCATGCACATTATTTACATTAAGCCTCATGCGCTGTGTCTTGCTCATTAGTTCCATGTTGTATGCACATTATTTACATTAAGCCTCATACTCTGTGTCTTGCTCATTAGTTCCATGTTGTATGCACATTATTTACATTAAGCCTCATGCTCTGTGTCTTGCTCGTTAGTTTCATGTTGCATGCACATTATTTACATTAAGCCTCATACTCTGTGTCTTGCTCATTAGTTCCATGTTGCATGCACATTATTTACATTAAGCCTCGTGCGCTGTGTCTTGCTCATTAGTTCCATGTTGCATGCACATTATTTACATTAATCCTTGTGCGCTGTGTCTTGCTCGTTAGTTCCATGTTGCATGCACATTATTTACATTAATCCTCGTGTGCTGTGTCTTGCTCGTTAGTTCCATGTTGCATGCACATTATTTACATTAAGCCTCATGCGCTGTGTCTTGCTCATTAGTTCCATGTTGTATGCACATTATTTACATTAATCCTTGTGCGCTGTGTCTTGCTCATTAGTTCCATGTTGCATGCACAATATTTACATTAAGCCTCATGCGCTGTGTCTTGCTCATTAGTTCCATGTTGCATGCACATTATTTACATTAAGCCTCGTGCACTGTGTCTTGCTCATTATTTCCATGTTATATGTATGTTATTTACATTAAGCCTCCTACGCTGTGTCTAGCTCATTAGTTCCATGTCATATGCATGTTATTTACATTAAGCCTTGTGCACTGTGTCTTACTTGTTAGTTCCATGTTGTATACATATTTACTGTAAGCCTCGTGCGCTGTGTCTTGCTCATTAGTTCCATGTTGCATGCACATTATTTACATTAAGCCTCATACTCTGTGTCTTGCTCATTAGTCCCATGTTGTATGTACATTATTTACATTAAGCCTCGTGCACTGTGTCTTGCTCATTAGTTCCATGTTGTATGTACATTATTTACATTAAGCCTCGTGCACTGTGTCTTGCTCATTATTTCCATGTTATATGTATGTTATTTACATTAAGCCTCCTACGCTGTGTCTAGCTCATTAGTTCCATGTTGCATGCACATTATTTACATTAAGCCTTGTGCACTGTGTCTTACTTGTTAGTTCCATGTTGTATACATATTTACATTAAGCCTCATGCGCTGTGTCTTGCTCATTAGTTCCATGTTGCATGCACATTATTTCCATTAAGCCACATGCGCTGTGTCTTGCTCATTAGTTCCATGTTGTATGTATGTTATTTACATTAAGCCTCGTGCGCTGTGTCTCGCTCGTTAGTTCCATGTTGTATGTACATTATTTACATTAACCCTCGTGTGATGTATCTTGTTCTTTAGTTCCATGTTGCATGCACATTATTAACATTAAGCCTGGTGTGCTATGTCTTGCTCGTTAGTTCCATGTTGTATGTACATTATTTATATTAAGCCTCGTATGCTGACTCTTGCTTGTTAGTTCCATGTTGTATGCATGCTATTTATATTAAGCCTTGTGCACTGTGTCTCACTTGTTAGTTCCATGTTGTATTTACATTATTTACATTAAGCCTTGAGTGCTGTGCCTTGCTTGTTAGTTCTATGTTGTATATATATTTACATAAAGCCTCGTGCGCTGTGTCTTGCTCGTTAGTTCCAAGTTGTATGTACATTATTTACATTAAGCCTTGTGTGCTGTATCTTGATCGTTAGTTCCATGTTGCATGCACATTATTTACATTAAGCCTCATGCTCTGTGTCTTGCTCATTAGTTCCATGTTGTATGTACATTATTTATATTAAGCCTCGTATGCTGAGTCTTGCTTGTTAGTTCCATGTTGTATGCATGCTATTTATATTAAGTCTTGTGCACTGTGTCTCACTTGTTAGTTCCAAGTTGTATGTACATTATTTACATTAAGCCTCGTGTGCTGTTTCTTGATCGTTACTTCCATGTTGTATGCACATTGTTTACATTAAACCTTGTGTGCTGTGTCTTGCTCATTACTTCCATGTTGTATGTGTGTTATTTACATTAATCCTCATGCACTGTGTCTTGCTCGTTAGTTTCATGTTGTATGTACATTATTTACATTAAGCCTCATGTACTGTGTCTTGCTCGTTAGTTCCATGTTGTATGCACATTATTTACATTAAGCCTCATGTGCTGTGTCTTGATTGTTAGTTACATGATCAGAGGATGATGAAGCAAAAGCCAGGGTGACCCCTATTACAGACAAGGTCATGAAGAACAATTTACAGAGGTCTGGTCACATGTACAGGAAAGCAGAAGATTGTTTGTCAAAGAAGATTTCGGAGAGACAGGGGAAAAAGCACGAGGAAATGATGTTCATCCAACAGATAACGGATTGCCTAAGGGAGGACCTGCAGCAGTCAGTCACAGCTATTTAAGATGCTAGGGGAGTGATTATGAATCAGTAAAGGTGTTGGCAATTGATATAACACCCTATCCTTGTATAGAAAAATGGGAGAATGGGGTTAGTGATGATGAAGGTGATGGCAGGAGGAAGAGAAAGAGAAAGATGTCAGGATAAATCTTGAACTGTAGGTGTGAGTATTCTGCCTGAACTGAGGACAAGTTCACACTTGATATTCACTATTCCATATTTATGACAGAGATTAGATGGAAGAAGTCAATGTACCTGTTCAGGGAGATCTTTGAAGCAACAAGTAAACGGACAGCTCTTTTCCATGTGTATGGGAGTCTCTATAGTCTGGACACATTTTACATGAGAAGAATGTGATTTTGGTGACTGGCTTTTTTTTTTTTTTGGCTTTCAAGCTTGCCTTAGTCAAGTCAGATTTCATCTGCTTTACAGTGGTAGGGCATACTTTGGTTGGTGTGGAGTGAGTCTATCTTTAAATTAGTATGATATCTTACTATCAAGTCATGATAACATATTCTCTCTAGTTTCCTACATTATTACAATGGTCTTATCCAACAAGGCTGGATTTGTCCTGTCTGAGTGATACTAGCCTCTATACACATTTTTGCCACTTCTATTCAAGATGAGTCTTCTTCAGCTATGTACAACTATCCTTGACAAAAGCAGGTTTAGACCCTGATAATCTGGACAATTACAGACCTATATATCCAACCTGACCTCCCTGGATAAAGTGTTGGGATAGGTGGTTTACAAACAGCTAAATTCTTATTTATGAAAAAACAGATTACATGATCCGTTCTGTTGTGGCCTAGCACCAATCTGCTTTATATCAGGATACCAGAATCACTGCTCTTTTCTGTCATACTGGACCATTCATCATCATCTGACAAAGTGCATTGTGGGATCCTTTTGAATTAGCTAGAATCCTATTCTGGCATTATAGACATAGTCCTGGAATGGTTTGCTTTCTGCCTGTCTGTTTGTTTACAAAGACTATTGTCAGGAGTGAATTTCTTTGCTTTGTATCCTGTGGTATTCCAGAATGTTCCATTCTGATCTTGTTGATAATCATTGTTTGTATTTTGCCCCTTGGATACTCATGTTCTTGCACAGTATCATCTGTTTTAGTTACAAGTTGGAATTTATGTCAAAGGAGTGCAACTTTTTTTTTATAACATACTAAGACTTGTGGACCAGTTACTGGCAATTACAAAATGTTCCTGTTTCCATCCAGAGCTATAGCTAAGTCATCTGGTTCCTTGGGCAGTTCCTCCTCAACCCAAACTTCAGGAGAAAAAAACATTTTTTTCCAAAAGTAAAAGTACTTTTGTAACCTGGTAATTCTGTAACTGCAGCAAACAGTTTGCTATAACTGTAACAAACAGCTTGACACACTTCCTGGCAGACACTGTGCTTCATCTGCAACTGCAAATGCTGTGTCATCATTCATTTATCAAGCTGTGATATCTTAAATGCATGTAAGTCCTGCACATGCTCACCATTGGCAACCATCGGTCATGCTTCCTTAAAGCACAAGACTGGGGTAACCACCCTCTTTGCCCACCTCTTGGTGCAGTTCTGTTATGATCTCAGGACCTTCACTTTAATTAGACAGATTATTTACTGAGAAGACTGTCTAAGAAGTTCATGACCTGCTGTTCAAAGCTCTAACTAGGGTAAGGTGAAGGGAACAACTGCCCCTTCCTGCAAGATGTCAGCAGATACTATTGGCACTGTAGAATAGGTGTTGATTAGTCTGAGGTAAGTGATGTGAATGTCATTCTGTTCTTGAGCAGTGCTGATCTGTAAACAGTGTTAGTAATTATTTAGGCAAAGTATGGTGCAGGGGATGTTGGGAACTGTAGTTAGTATAGCTTTTTGTTAGAAGTAAAAGGTATGTGAAACAGTGTTGCAAGGATAGCAAAGACCTATAATGTCAAAACATAATAGCTCCTTACCTATAGGCGGAGGATGTTTTGGGCTGCCTGAAGGACATTTTTTCCGATCCTGAACTATAGCTGCCAATTAGAGGATTGCCAAGAGCACCAAATATCCTAAATTCATCACTCCCAGAATCTCCTAGTTTGACAACTGTAATACCCTATACCTAGGGCTTGCTGACTATAAACCTGACTGCTTGCAGCTAGGTCAAATGTCCATGGCCCAATTATGTAGGGAACATTAAGTTCCATCATATTGCACTAGTCCTGCTTTAGATTCACAGGCTGCCTGTTTGTCAGCATCTTAAATTTGAATTTCTAGTGAAGGCTTACTCTTTTCATGTATTTGTTTGCTTGCTTTTTTATTTATTTAAATGTGTTTATCAGAGTAAAGCACAGATGCAAAAGATCCTATTTCAGGCTCACAAAAAGTATTGTGCACCTCTAAACACTATTTCAGGCTCAGCAGGGTGTAGAACATAAATACTGTATATAAAATTACATTTTAAAGTGAAGTCAAACCATTATATAAATAAACGATACATCTGGTAACACATAATGCATTCAAACTAGAAATGAGCTAGTATCAGAGTTTTAGATTATGTCATGAGCTCTGTAGCACTTCATATGAAATGTAAGTAGCAGGTAACCCACAGTGATTTATTAGTGGGGAGGAAGGCTGCTTTCTTGCTTATATAATAGTCAGAACAGGTATTCAAATGGTAGCTGTGACGTGGGCTGAAATGTTAAAGCAAGATGGGATGAAAAACAAAAAATTATTTTTCTGTTGAGGAAGAGGTATTTATTAGTCATGGGTTTTGGTGGTCATCAGTCAGGCTTGTATGTTATTCACACATTTTAAAGTAGAAAAGGTTGTATATTGAGACATTTTAGATTAAAATGGTAGCTGTAATGTTAGGCTGAAGTGTTAGCTGAAGTGGGAAGGGAAATAAAAAATGAGTTATGTTTTTGTAGAGAAGGTGAGATTACTAGTCATGAGAATCTGCGGTGGTGCAGCGGTAGCGTTGTTGCCTCACAGCAAGAGGTTCTCCCGTTCGATTCTCGGTTGGAGTGCAGGGAGTGCCTTCTGTGTGGAGTCTGCATGTCCTCTCTGTGGTTGGGTGGGCGTTTGAAAAATGTGTAAATGGGCGTGCCTTTGTTGAAGGTTGGATGTCGAGCTGGCACCTCGGTGTTCGTGAAAATCTACTGCCAATCATTAGCGGACTGGAGTTCCGCTGTGGCGACCCCTAACTGGGAAAAAGCCGAAAGAACAACGACAAGTGTTGGCATTTATCAGATGGCTTGTTATGTTATTCATGAACTTTATGACAGAAAAAGCTATATATTGAGACTGTATAGTGTATACTACTATTTGTAAAATAAAAACAATTTGTGGTAATTGCTATGTTTTTTACCCCCCCCAAAAGTCAGAATATATGTTACTGCCTCTGATGAACTTATTAGCTGTGGTCACTGCTTTGTTTACATGGGTGGTGGTTGGACAGAAGAGGTATTTTGTGGTTGAGACCTTAAGTTGTATACTCTTTCTCTAACTTGAAATCTACAAGTTAGGTAAGAGAATACATTTAGCTTATGTAATTTGCATAACACTCATGGAAGAAAACTAGTTATTTATTCATCAGGATGTCACTTAATTTTCATAAGAACTGAGCACAGTTCTCTGTTCTTGAGGCAAGGAAGACAAATGAATAGATTTTGTTGGAAGTTGCTTTCAGAATATGACTGTTCTTTTTTGAAGTATAGTCTACAACTGGAAGACTGTAATTAGTTGGGACATTAAGATTTAGGTTCTTGGGCTTATAGGTTCATATGTAAGCACTAGTTTAGCTGCCCTTGTGAGCCAGTTTAAGCCTAACCAGTTTCCCTTTTGGTGCTTCAACTAATGTATCCCATTTGATGATAGATTGGCTTTACCCATCCCATAGTCAAAAATTATATATCCCTAATGAAAATAACTAAGATAATATAAATAATTTCAGGGGGCCCATATATGGGAATAAATCATTTAGGAGCTGCATTTGCCCAATAGTAGTACAGAGATCAAGCCTGAGGTAAATTTTCTAATACCCGTCCATAGATCCAAGTTGCACTTGATTGTGGACAGGAATGAGTTTTGTTTTATGTGGAAGGGGAGTTTGTTCCAGAGCATCAATATCCCCTGTGAGATATTCCTTTCCCTCCAAAACATTTTTTTTTTATGTTGCAGAAAAAGTTTAGATTCCTAGACTGAGTATTCATGATGCCATTTGACTCACTAATACACAGTAGAGTCATCAGCATTGGGTCCGATGACACCTTAAATGCCAGGCACAGGTCAACTCTCAGCCGTTTGTAGGATACAAAGTACAGTGACAGGGTTTTGAGTTGGTCCATGTAGGAGATGTTGTTTAGGTCTTGTATGCTTTTAGTAAGATATCTTTGTGGGCATTCGAGTTGTCACATGTGTCTGGACAGATACATGCCAAAGGGGGCATTATATTCAATGACGAGCCTAATGGGGGCTGATTAAAGGGGGACAATGACATCCCTAGATCTGGACACAATCCCTTTGTTTATAAACTGCAAGATATAAAAAAAATCTCTCTTACAACAGTGGCACATGTTGGTTGAAAGTTTGATCACTGTTCCCATAAGTTCCAAATCCCGAACAACTGGGTCAGCTCTTAGGGGTGTGTTGTCAATGTAATAGTTCCCTGGGGTAAATGACCTCTAAAGGATACAATAATGCGTTTTTCGTGCTTAAATTCAGCACCAGTTATTTGTTTGGGGCAAATCTTCCTGCAGGATGGCCAGGTGATTCAATGAGTGCTCCTAGCTTATAGTCATCTGCAAACTTAGATAGCCAGTGCCCTTTTTTATTAACTTTTACTTCAGTTAAGTGGATACCAAACAGAAGAGGTCCAAACACTGAATCCTTTTGTTTCTTTGACTGCAGGGGATAGGAAATAGGAGGTTTTCCATTCCCAGAAGATTGCAGTTAGTAGTTTGGAGCTAGAAGCTGAGATTCTTTCTAACCATTTTACTGTTGTACTGCTACAAGGTGAAATTTTGCTCTAACCAATAGTCCAGATATCTGATGTAGATGGAGATTTTAAATGAGCTGCATTGCTGATATAGACCGGCCCAGCCTGAGCTAATCACATATATCTTTTGGTGGCTTCCAAATGGTATCAGTTTTGCTTATGTCAAGTATAGTATTAGTTGGCTTGTGGTTAGCCAATAGGCAACAGTTAGTAAATCTTACTGAAGGAGAGTTTTACCATCATTGAGATGGATTCAGTCTGTAACTGACCATGTTATCTGCACAGAGAATTATTGGGATGAGGGGATTTTCAGATGACAGTCTGCTGATATAAATGGAAGAAATAGTGGAGAGAGACCTGAAGTTTGGGGGAAGTGTTCTGAGCAGGGTTGATTTTGTGAAGTAGGTGGTCATTTTTTTTGCTCTCTTAAACTATTTAAATCTGAAAAAAAATAATTCCTAGCAAATGTGTCTGTACACATGCTTATCTCCTGGATAAACCTAATTTATTCAGACACTTGTTATCACAACTTGCTACTACTTAATCATGCCCTGAATCATGTTATAAAATCGTCAGAGCTGTGACTACTTTCTAAATGCCTTGTTCCCCCACTTATTACCCCTCTTTTTACTGTTCTCCTTTAATACCTTAACACATAGTCCCTCACCTGTTCACCTTTGTTAAGTTTCTCTAATTTGCTTTACTACCTTTGCTATATGATAGTATTTTTATCATATTTCCTTAAATCTTCTATCACTCTCATTATAAACATTATCTTTTTACATCTAGTTGAACTATGGTTATTTAATGTCATCTTAAGAATAGTGTATCCTTTTTATAACTTCTTTACCTGCTACTTATCTTTATAATCTCATATATTTTATGTCAATCTACGTCATGACTTTTTTAATTCAAACTCTTTTTCTATACTTCTTTCTTTTTATTTTTCTTTTGTTTGTTTTTACATTGTTTGCATAGCATGTGGTTGTATCATTGTAACTTTGCTAATATGTTATATTGTAACTAGTGTAACTATTTGTAACTTTTTGTATTGGAGCTTTTTTCCTCAGGGTGTCTACTGACAAGGGGTAAATATATATATATATATATATACACATACATACATACATGCATAAATGCACACTGTCAAATATAATAGGCAAACCATATACAAGCTTTACTGGTAATTCCATGATACAGCAGGGGATTTTGGAAAAGCTGATGGTGTGCCATACTGAAGGCTTTAGTAAGATCTATAAAAAATCACCACCGTTTGGTTACATTTACCCATTCCTCTTAATATGTCATCTGTTAATGTCCAAAGTGCACTCATTGTGCTGCAGTCGCACAAGAACCCATGCCGGTTTCTGGAGAGAAGTTGTGTTGAGACGTAATTTGAAAGCTGATTGTAAGCTACTTTCTCAAGTACTTCACCAATTTTTGGCAGTATGGATGTGGGCCTGAAATGGGAGGTGTTATTTTGCTTATTCATATGGGTTTGACTATAGCCTCTTTTGGTGCTGTGTTTGTATGGAAAGGTCACATGTTCTGTGCAATTCTTAATGGCTCATGGGTGTGAGCAGTTAGTGTCAGGTGACAATATGAAGGCTTTTATTCATAAATACCCTCAACACGTTTTGTAGTGACTTCTAATGTAGAATGAGGTGGGAATACTGCAGGGTGGAATTGAGAGGGGCAAAATTTGAGGGTAAGTGAGACAGAGATGTTCAGTAAATTCTATGAGAAATGTATCTGGGCTGTTGGTCTTTTATAGGGCAGTTATTTACTAGCAGCAGAGGGATGGCTGTTTTTACCTCCACACAGATGTTGTGCTCAGAATTTTCCAATTAAATAGTATGGTTTGGTGATTTGTTTAGGAATTTAGCCACATATATTGTTCTGCCAATATTTATTAGATTGGGTAGACTGATAAGCCTTTTTGTGGAGTCTGTTGAGTTAGTTCTTTGCTATAATAATCATGACTCATCTTTAAGATGCAGTATTGCCACCAACTGTGCTGTAACCCACCTGTTTTGCTGTGATTTATGGGTATGTATTATTTTGGATGACAGCTTATTTTGTACTGCAAATAGTGTGCCTGTTAGGGTACTGGCTGCTATATCAGGTTCTTGTGAGGCAAGAACCGGCACCCATTTTCTCTGGGTCATGATGCTTTGCATATATATTTATTTATTATTTGTTTACTTGTTAAGTAAACTGGTCATGGGAACCTTATCAGTCACAACCTGATTAGGTTCGTGGGTAGGGTAGATTTTGAATGGCTCTTGTAGGTGTAGATCTAAAAGTAATTTTATTTGGACTTTATATTAGTACTGTTTTGCATATTTAGAAGGTTATTGGCCTTTGGTTGCATAGGGAAGGAGTGAATACATCTGGCATATTTGTTATTATTATATGTATATCTGAGTGAATGCTAAAGTTTAGGTTAGATCTAGTGGGTTTTTATGTTAACCTGGTCTTGAGTAAGTTAAAATTAAAATCACCAGTACTGAACAAGTTTTCAATTTTAAGCCTGGACTGATAATTTTGAAAATATTTTTCCCTTCTACCAATGCTCACTACAGGGGGAGATACACACCTGAATTTTAATACCACATTATCTGCTTTAATTACATCAGTGCCAAATACAAGGGAAGATACGCACCTGAATTTTAATACCAAATTGCCTGGTTTGTGGATGTCTGTGTTTAATTCAAGGGGAGATGTATACCTAAATTGTAGCATCATATTATGTGATTTCTATTTATCAATGCTTAATACAAGGGGAGATCACATAGACATCGTAATATAACATTATCTTGCTTCTATGTATTAGCACTAAATACAAGGGGAGAATGTACACCTGAATTTTAATACCACAATATTTGGTTTCTGTTTATTAATGTTCAGTACAAGGGGAAATTCACACCTGAATTTTAATAACACATTATCTCGTTTGTGTGCATAAATGTTCTGTATGAGGGGAGATGCACAACCAAAAGTTAATATCACATTTTTTGGTTTATCTATATCAGTGCTTAATACAGAAAGTTAATATCACATTTTTTGGTTTATCTATATCAGTGCTTAATACAAGGGGAAATGCACACCTGAATTTTAATACCAAATTATATTGTTTATGCCTATCAGAGCTCAGCACCAAGAAAGAGATGCAAACCTGAATTTTAATATCATATCATCTGGTACATCTCAATCTCTTAACACAAGAAAGCTCGACAAAACCAAAGATAATGGGGGCAAAGGTCCAAAAATATGAACAAAGTTTAAATATTGATCATATAAACTTACAAAGTTGGTAGAATATTTTTTTTTGTGTTTCCATGAATTTCCTGAAGGATATGAAGTCTGAAACTTAAATGCCTGTCATTACTTATTGATTTCAGCCTTTAATGGTTTACCAGAAAAAACACACGTTTTATGAAGAAGTGACCAAAAAATGAGACAAAAATCTGGATATTCTGTGGAAACCTGAACAGCTGAGAGCTATGTCTGGTTTCCATATATCTGTACCAAGGTTTGTTTATATAAATGTTCAGTATAAGTGGAAAACGCACCTCAATGTTAATACAATATTATCTGTTTTCCATTTATCAGTACAGAGTACAGGGGGAGATATCTACATGAATTTTAATACCACATTATCTGATTTGTTTATATAAATGTTCAGTTCAAGGTAAGATGCACACCTGAATGTTAATACCATATTTTTTGGTTTCTGTATATAAATATTCAATACAAGGGGAAATGTACACCTGAGCTTTAATATCACATTATCTGGTTTGTGTAAATAAACGTTCTGCCGAGAGGGAGATGCACACCTGAATTTTTATACCACATTATATGGTTTGTGTATATAAACATTATGCACACAGGGAGATTCACACGTGAATGTGAACACCACATTATCTGATGCCTGTATATCAGCACTCATTACAAGGGGAGGTACACACCTGAATGTTAATACCAGATTATCTGATGTCTACATATAAGCATTCAACACTTATTCCAAGGGGAAGTACACACCTAAATGTTAATAGCACGTTATCTTATGTCTGTATATCAGTACCGGGCACTTATTTCAAGGGGAGATACACACCTGAATGTTAATACCACATTATCTGATATCTGTATATGAGCACTCAGCACTTATTACAAGGGGTGGTACACACCTGAATGTTAATACCACATTATCTGATGTCTGTATATCAGCACTCAGCACTTATTTCAGCACTCAGCACTTATTACAAAGGAGGTACACCTGAATGTTAATACCACATTATCTGATGTCTGTACATCAGCACTTCGAAGTGGATGTACACACCTGAATGTTAATACCATACCCTTTTGCTTGCATACATAACGCTCACTGGAGCTTTACTACTGAGTGGCAGGGTTGTTTTTTTGCATTTACTGCTTACATTCCATTGGAAGAAATTAGCAAAAACTGTTTTTCATATCTGCTTTTAACAAATATCATACTTTGACAAGTAATACACTTAGATATACTGCTACTCAGCTGGGCTTGATAATGCCTCACAGAGCTATTTCAGTTTTCAGACTTCCAAAGTGCTTATCCAGCATCAGATATATACACACATAAAACTAAAATCACTTATAATGTCTCGACAGTGTTATTAAGTGTAGAAACAATATAACTGCACTTACTCAATCTTCTGTATTTTACAGTGTGGGCTCTTCAGGGCCTCAAACAAGTGTGCTGCCCCTGTAGCTCCAATTGTATTGTAGGATAAGCTATAGCAAATGGAAAAGTCAAAGTTAACCCCATCTACATGATCTATGCTTTAACATGTGCTATTGTTAACTTTAAATGATAGCCTAGACAGCAATAATTTAGCAAAGAGCAATAACATATGTAACAGAAGTTTCTCTTTTAAGTGAGTTATCCTACATATATTTGTTTGCAGAATTTCAGATTTCTAAAAAGCAGAGAAGTGATTAATACTTATTTCAGCCCATATACCAGGCAAAAACAAAGTTTTCAGTTCCTGAAACCTCACATCTGAAAGTAAATGAATATAAAAATGAGACAAAAAAATTAAGGTGATGCGAAAGATCAATGCACACACACACACACACACACACACACACACACACACACACACACACACACACACACACACACACACACACACACACAAAACTCAATTCCCAAACATTTTTCTCAGACAATTTTGTCTTTGTACAATAGCCTGTGGTTACTATATCTGACCCCAGTACTGTAGAATCTTTGTCACAATGGCCAACTCCTAATCATTTTCACTGAGAATTTTGTCTTTGTATAATAGCATGTGGCCATTACATCTGACCCTAATCCTGCAGTAGATTTGCCATAAGGGACTACTCCCAAACATTTTTACTGAGAATTTTGCCTTTTTACAATAGCCTGTGGTCACTTCATCTGACCCCAGTACTGCAGTAGATTTGCCATAAGGGACAACTCAAACATTTCCACTGACAATTTTCTCTTTGTACAAACAGCCTGTGATCACTACATCGAAACCCAATACTGTAGAAGCTTTAACACAATTGCCAACTTCCAAACATTTTCACTGAGGATTTTGTTTCTACAATAGCCTGTGGTCACTACATCTGCTCCCTATACTGCAGAAGCTTTGCCACAAGAGCCAGCTTCCAAAAATTGTCACTGAGAAATTTTATCTTTGTACAATGTGAGCAAATTTAACTTGATGAACCTTGCTGTGTATTAATTTCATCTAGTCAAATATGTGCCTGCCTGTGACAGAAATTAGTTTTTAACACCCCCGCACAGTTCTCCTTGCAATCTAAGAACCACTTTCTAAGCTGGCCACTATATTTTCTCTAGACCAATGGATTATACTCTATATGCCAGCTACTTAGTCTTCTTGGCTGACAGGTTTCTGCATTCAGTAAATGAGGGAAAACCTGTTCTGCTTTGTACCTGTTTAATAACTGCTTTGTATTGGCTATTCACTGATTACTCTGTTATAATTTGATTTGAGGAGGATACCTGAGCAAAAATACCACCACAGGTATAATGTATGACTGTCTCAGTGATTATCTCCCAATCTATACACCTGATATCTCACACATCCACTTAAACAGCATGCCTATAAAACAACACACAGCCATCCCAAGTTTAACACAGAAGTGTTCATTACTAACCTATCATTTAACTGGAACTTCCTAAAAATCCTCCCCGTAGATGATGATAGAAATGAAATCAACACAACTTTCCTGAATATCCTAAACAGCTTTGCACTTCCTAGAAGAAGAGACTAAAAACAAATAATGCAATTTGGCCATCCAAAAAGAGTAGAATGCTAATGCAGGATGAAGAAAACGCATGGAAAAATGGCAAAAATATAGAACACCTCACTATCTTGAAAACATCAGAATGCTTCATAATTATACTAAAAAGCAATTAATGAAGGCAAAAAAATATATAATAACTTTTGGAATAACAGTAAACATACCACTAAAAAAATCCTGTACAACCATTAAAGAAATCTTTCATCCCAGCCATAAATTCAACTCTTACCCTCCACCAATAACTCATCATTCAACTCTTATTTCATAGATAGTATAACATCATTAACCAAGGATTCCTAAACATCTAATTCTAACCCAGTCCAGCAGCCACATATCCTCTTTTACATTCAAATCTTTTTCCACATCCTATATAAAACTGCTCTTAAAAAAACTCATACCAGTCTCTACTTCAGCTGATGGCCTACAAAGCAAGTACCTAAAAATAGCAGCCAGTAGCATTGCCTACCCTGTCTCAGTCCTTATAAATAGGTCAGTCCAAGAATCCCACATTCCCTGTCTCTGGAAAAAGTCACACATTATCGCTCTGCACAAAGGAGGAAATTCAACAGACATTACTAACTTTAGATCTATAGAAATCTTATCTCCCCTCACCAAAATACTTGAAAATATATTCAAAAACAGCTGCTAAACTATCTCCTGCAGGAAGTACCCCCCACACACAACATGGTGTCCATCCTTCCCATAGTACTAACACTGCACTTCTAACCTATATAGATGCTGTTACTAAAGCTAGGGATAATGGCAAGCTAGTCTCTTCCTTAGTTCTACACTTGTATAAAACCTTTGACATAGTTTGCCACAGCAAACTTCTACATTAAATGTCTTCATTAGGTCTTCTCTCAGCTCACACTTCTATGGTTCAAAAGCTACCTATCCCATAGGTATCAGTCAGCAAAATGGCACTCTGCTGTCTTTCCATACCTCCCAGTAACTATCAGAGTACCAAAAGGCTCTATCCTTGGTCCCCTCCTCTTTAACATTCTCACCAACTGCCTCCACACATTCACACAACAGGCCTCCTAATACAGTACACAGATGACTTCAAACTCATTTGCACATCTGATGACCTGACACTCCTTCAAAAAATTATCCATGAAGCTTTAAAAGCAAGTGAAACATGGCTTTGCAACTAATAACTCACGCTCAACCATAAAAAACGCAAACTACTATTGTTTCCCCAAATCCCTCTCATATGAAAAACAAAATTTAAAGGCCTCTCTCTTGACAATACTTCACTTGTTATAGAAAATTATTACGGATGATAGTGGATGATAATCTTAAATTCAACTCGCATATACAAAAATTGCATAAGAAAAACTCAAAAATAGGGATGCTTTATAGCGCCAAAACTTTCTCAGTGATGCATCGAAAGCTATACTTGTCACTTTTTATCTCCCCCCTACAATCCTTTATGGTGCTGCCATCCTTACTAACCCCCAGGCATCACAAAAATCAACACATGAATAATGCTATAACAAAGATGCCGAATTTGCAGCAAAGACCCCTTTCAGAACCCACCACTGAATATCACTAAACAGCCTAAATTGGTTAGAACTACCCCATAAACTAACATACACACAGCTTCTTACCACCTAGAAAATTTATTCAGAATCCATCTGCTTGTCCAGTGCTAAATAACATTCTACACAACCATGTTCCTAGTCAGTCATTACAATCCAGTGACCAACTGCTCTTTGTACACAAACATGTCATATCTGCTGGGCATTGTCTGTACTCGTACAATGTTGCTAAGGCTAGGAACGCCTTATTTTTATCCATCATGTCAGTACCCTCCCTCTCATTCTTGAACTTCATGCTTCTTAAGACAGACGTGGTGAACTTCATGACACCCATGTAGATGGACAATACAGTTACAACTGCTGAATCCTACACAAATGCACTCTATAAGCACTTACAGGAGTGCATGGATCGTGCTATCCCAAACAGAACCAAGACGCTATCCTCTAAAAAAGGAAGCCAATCTGGTGGTCCCCTGCCATAAGCAAACTGTACAACAGAAGGAAGAAACTGTTGCAAAAGAGAGTAAAATCCCATGACTGGAGGAGCTCCCTGGTTAGCCTCAGTAAGAAGCTGAGATCCCTTATAAGATCCTCCAAAGCTAGCTACGAAAACAAAATTGCCACTATTTCCAAGGACAACCACAAAACATTCTATAGCTATGTCAAGAATCTCAATGGCAACACCCAAATCTGCTCTGAGTTACAGCACAAAGGCATGAAAATTACAGAACCAACTGATATTGCCAACATCCTGGCAGATAGGTTCAGTGCTAACTTTAACCCCCTTTCACTCCCTAAAGGGCCCATATCTATACAGGAAGAATGCAGAGTCCCTGTAATCACAACAACGCAGGTAAAAGCTGCACTCTCTAAAGCCAAAAACACAGCATCCGTGGGACCGGACAACATCCCAGGCTGCATTTTACACGAACTTTAGAATGAACTGGCTCCCCACTTAAGCACCATGTTCAATAATAGCCTCGCATCAGGCTTTGTGACCACTTCTTTACTTCTATCAATTTCTCTCCCCTGGCTTTCTCTCTAAGCATACCAAAATCCCACTTTTCTTTCACTTTGTATTGAAATCCCTGTTTGTATTATACAAACTTACCTCTAATTTCTCTATAAGATGGCTAAAATTTCTCTAACTATTAAGTCATTGTCATATAACTTATCTATTCTTAACTAATGTTTTCATATTATGTCTTGGTTGGTGTAATTCTTTAAACTGTATTTGTATTTTAAATAATGTTTCATGGCTGTAAAATTATTATTCTTAAAATGTTTGGTAATACTTTGGAGCTTTTTTCTCCGGGTTTTTGCTGAAAATGGGTTCCTACCCAGTTGGACTTTCCCGGTAATTAAATGTCAATAAATAAATAAATAAAATAATATATATGTATATACATATAAATGCACGCATACACACATGCATGGACACACAACACACGCAAACACGCGCACACACACACACACACACACACACACACACACGCATATATATATATATATATATATATATATATATATATATATATATATATATATATATATATATATATATATATATATATATATATATCTATATATATATGGGAGTGGTAAAAATAATAAACACTCCCAAATATGTCTTTATCTTTATGGTGGACTCAAGTGAACAAAACAGATGGTTGACAGATATGCGATATTGACAGTCCCTGTGATGTTGGAGTTAGTATATATATATATATATATATATATATATATATATATATATATATATATATATATATATATATATAAACATTAGCTGGGTGTGTGGGTGTGTGGGGGGCAGCCTCTCACATGCGTAGTGGAGGGAGGCTTGCCTCATGCAAAGAAATTTGTTTACATGTTCTGAGATGTTCCTTGGTGCATGTGTAATAATGTATCATTTGCATTATTGACATTCCGTTGTGGACATTAATGAAATTGATATTTGGGTATTTTGATCATGTCACATGAGTCCGGAGCTAGACAAAGGAAGGTATCAGAGACAGAATTTATGACCACACCCTGGCATGACATATGTTAGTGTGTATTTACAAGGTTTACTAAGATGGATATGCTAGTTTTTCCTTAATTTATGGTGCACTGTTAGTCATATCAATAAAAATATATGCACTAATGGTGGGGAATAAGTCATTTCATGAATCAGGCAAACTGTTCTGTCATACATGGATTCAGTAATTGAAACTATTAATCTGACATAACAAAGAACAGTTAACTTATGAAAATGAAGCTGAGACTGATAGTCAAGATACAGATATACCTCTCAACTGTCCAGATTTTTGGAGAATATACAGATTTTTGACTTATATTTTTGATTTGTTCCTCATATAATTTGTGGTTTTCTGCCAAATCATTGATTATTGCAGTCACTAAATAATGACATACATTTGAGTTTCAGATGTCATATTGTTCAGAAAATGCATGCTAACACAAATCCAATTATTTTAACAACTTTTTTTAAATTTACAAGAGCAATATTTAAAATGTGTTGCTATTTTTGAGCCTTTGTCCCACCATTATTTTACTCATTGTCCAGAGGTTGACAGGAATGGATACAGAGTCTTCCCAACTTTATAAGTTACAAAAAAGTCCGATAAAATCTTTAAAAATACCAAACAATGGAAAACTAGCCATAAGGACAAAACATATTTTAAAATGTATTAAGGGATGAGAAGGAATACACAAATAGAAACAAGTACAAAAAGAGTGTAAACCCAGTATGGCTTGTAAACAGTTTGGGAAAAATACAAAAGAAGTCACAGCAGACCAGAAGGTGAACGCTGGAGCATGTGGTTCATCAACACGCACTACTTCACTAAATAATTTTTTTTTAGAGGCATCTCTTTCTAGAGCTCCACTACACAGATCCCTGTGATTGGCTATCACTCAACAGCACAACCTTCAACAGTGTCCGCAGGCAGTTTCCCACCAATCATGTGGGCGAAGTAGGATGATTAGCAACACATACAGGTAGAGTGAAAAAAAGTGCAATTGGAACCACAGGGAGCATTAGAGTGGGAAGACAATTTGGACAAAATCCTACAATAGTTAATATGATCAACAAAGGTGCAGAACACAAAGATTTCGGCACAGACAATATCTTATATGGCATTCAAAATAATAAATATTTATAACAGCTCAATCTACTACAAAATGTTGATATTTGCTAAAGTTATCAGCCTGCATTTCCATCATGAGTCCAGTTTTGCAAATGCAATTTTTCTTATCTGTACCAAACACTCAAAATACGATTTCTAAACTTCCTTACAAGTACATCCATTGGCAATCATATCTATTAAGACATTTATGGCAGGAAATGCAATTCTGAATTCTGGATTTGAAATCAGCTTCAAGCAGGATTTGAAAAAAGAATATTACCACTGCCATTCCTCAGATAGGGCACTGAATAACAATGTAGAAAACTGACAGCAAGATGTTGAGGATGACTATATTTTTAATATAAAAAGGATGGCTGAAATTGTATTAACAATACATTTTTCAGTGTCTGTTTTATCCTATCCAAAGTCATGGGAGCCACAACCTATCCTGGTATTCAGTACTCAGTAGATATATATGTCAAGCCCAGGACAGACACTTACACACACATGTATGCATGCGGACACACACACATGCATGCACGCACACACACACACACACACACACACACACACACACACACACACACACACACACACACACACACACACATACACACACACACACACACACACACACACACACACACACACACACACACACACACACACACACGCACACACACGCACACTCACACAACAGCTACAGCTGTCACAGATGCTTGTAAACTCACCATTACATGTATCTGGTATGCATTTGAACAGGGACCTTATTAAAAACCCACATAAAGAGAATGTGTTTAAACTTTGCAAAGAAGGCAGCCCAGAAAGCAGAGAAACAAGGACTGTGAGGTAGCAATACTATGTGTTGCGACATTGTAGCAACCTATTAATTTTTAGTATTTACTCAAAAATCCAAATTGTTGTTAGGAAATGTGCCAACATGAAGAACTGTTTGACTTGCTGGCATTTAGCGCAGACTATGAGCTGTTAACAAGCTGATTCTTATAGTCCAGTGTTTGATTCCCTTTGCCATCTCTGTGGCTATGAACAAGTCACTTTAACTAGACAGTCCTCAGAGGAAGCTGGGCAGGCTATTCTGTGTGGCATGCTGAAATACTTGCCAATTAACTCTCTATGGACATTTCTTCATTTAACGTAGTGTCTGCAAGTATGCAAGTCTAATGAAAATGTATGCTTGGAGGCAAAAGAGACATTCCACATTATTTAAAAGCATCATTAGACTCTGCATTATTAGTGTTCACAATGAAGTTTCATGAAATGATCGCATTGAAAACGTGTTTCAAAAATGTTCATAAAAATAAGTATACATGATTAGTTTGTATCTTGTGTGGTGATTGCCCCCTTCTATTTAGTCAGCTTTTACTACAATAAGTGATAATCAATATCTCACAATAAAGAATATTTTGGCAAGCTCAGTAAAGTAGTTCTGAATTTTCAGAACCGTCTCCTTTTAGGTGACAAACTGGATTTTGTATTCTCTTTTTTTTCCATCAGATGCACAATTAACATTCCATTTACTGCATTTTTTATGCTTCATTACCTGCTAATTCTCATTTGATAATATGAATATTTTTGTAGATGATATAAGAACATTGCCTTTTTAAAGAGCTGCTAAGAGTCAAAAGTTTGCCAATGTGAAATGAGTATCATACTTAAGTTAGTAACACATATGAAGCCTGAAGCTCTCTACATTTAGCCTTTTTGCTAGCTCTTATGCATTTGCTGTAAAACTGATGTTTCCTTACTCACAGCAAGTACGTCTTGACATTACAGCTGTAAATTTGTTTATACTACCACAGCTTGAGGAAAAACGTGAAATGTCTGTGGGAAAGCATCGCTGTTACCCCAAAAGTAAGGACATATAACCTTACCCCAACAGTAAGGACATATAACTAGGACTTAAACTATTCAGTTATTTTTATGGGTGAAGTCTCTGCATGATGAGTTACATAACGAATAAGATATGTATTAAGCACTGAATACTACTAGCAGTCCGAACAAAGGACAACACAGTAAACGGATACTTAGTTCCAATGGGAAAAGCCAGAGTAGGGAGAAGGGCTACACTAGAGTGCTTGACCATTGGGGCAAAGGTAGGCTACACAGCTGTGCAATGTAGTATAACAGATCTGCACATTATGCACCTCTGACACAAGGCCTATTGGCCATCACATAGACCACTCTAAGGCAACATGACAGAGTACCAACCCTGCTTATTGTCTAAAGTGGAGAAAAATGTGATATGCAGCAAAGTAGGAAATGGGGACAAGAAGAAGGAGAGGGAATCACACAAGTGCAACCACAAGGTATGAAAGGAGGGAAAGAGGACATTAACGTTTTTGCAGGGAGAGATCCCTTTTAATATATAAAAAATAAGGATCAGTGTGGAAAGTGGTGAGGTAAGATTGTGAGAGGGATAGTGGGAAAAATTCAGGCAGTACAGGTAGTACAGGCAGACAGACAGACATTAATGCACATAGGCAGGGGAGAAAGACAGGGAATGAACACGGATATACAGAGAGTGGGAAACTGGTCATGGGGAGGCTTGGACAAGTAAGTAGGAATGGTAAGTGACACATACGTGAGGGAAAACACCAGAATGGGGATAGGGATAGAAGAGTGTTCCAGACTGGGCTAGTAAACAACAAACCCAGACATCACATGCCTGGATGCTCATGATTAGTGGCTGGTTGTTCCTACAGTAGCCAGCTGGGTGGAACCTGCCTGTCAGATGACTTCAGAAGCCATGTTTGAAAGTGCTACACATTTCTGAGATGGACATCCAGTTACTGCTGTACCTCAGGCACTGCTAGCCTTTGCCCTGATGTCAGGTAACCAGGACAGACCTCTATGACCCACTATGAGAAGGGAATTCTTTACGGCGACCTGGAAAGAGGACATGGAGGGTACCAGAAACCCTCCAGGTCACCTCCAACAAGTGAACCATCATTACCTCCCCTAAGAAACAGTCCCAATGACCACTGATGGCATCCACCTTCACCAAGGGAACCATTACCCCACCTAAGAGACAGTCCCAATGACCAATGATGACCTCCTCCTCTACATGGGAACCATCATTACCCACTGAGAAATAGTCCTTATGATCACTGATGACCTCCACCTAGGGAACCATCATTTTCGCAATGAGAGACAGCCCCTATGGCCACTGATGACCTCGCGCCATCTGTTTTTTTCCAGCACTGACTGAGACAAACATGACCTCATCACACTTCTGAATCTCATAGCGCAAGAAATATGGACAAAGCCAAAAATAATGGGGGGGGGGGGCAAAGGACATTCTGCAAAAATTTGGAAAGTTGAGAGTTATGGATCTCACCGTCTCCTTACCTTCTCTTCTGTTATAACTGAAATTGCAAAAAGATGATGCAATGGAGAAATGATTGACACACATGCTAGCAATCTACCATAGTTTCACACTGGACTGACATTGATAGCATACACACCACACTGACAAGAGTCTCTTTTACCTTCTATGACATCCAGTCATATGAATTCCCTTCCATTTCCTCCACGTTTGTAAAACAGAATGTACTCCTAAATAAATGTATAAACTGGATAAGATGTCTGAATAATATTTTTAGACTAAAACCTTAAAAATGACTGCTATATATATGTCTGTATATTTTTGCATACTGTCTGTCTCCTACTTTCAAAGCACCTCAGGGTGGTACTATGTCAGGTTAGTGAACACTATCCACAACAGGTGATGTCAGTGACAACAGTCATCATCCTGACTAGCTCATGTCAGACATCCAAGTTTTTGCAATGGCTCATCCTACTGCTCTTGTAGATACTCCTGGAAGTCATCGTACAGGAACAGCAATCTTGTATTCCCTGGTATACTATGCTGGAGTTCTGCAGTCCACTGCACCATGAAGTAACCGTGCTCACCCAGTCAGATCAAATCATTAATGGTAGTTCTGCATACACAGATGCATATTTTAGATTGCATGTTTTACACATCCCCATAGTGCAGCATCATAGGTTCTTAGGTTGTTGCTAGGCTAACACTCCAGGGGACACTTCAGGAGCCTAGACCATATTTTTCAATTGCCCCAAAGCACCATAGTTAACAAATAAAGGCTGACAGAATCAAACCCTGTACCATAAAATATTGGTAAATAGCCTTAATCCAATGTGCTAAATGCACGTCATGGTGGTATGGGCATAGATATGCCATATACGTGAGCATACTGGTGACATGCTAAAAGGTCAGCATGATATGCAGGTTTACAACCAACTTGTCTGGGTAGCACAATTGCTATGGTAGGAATTAAAAACAGAGTTAGAAGTAGCCTGTTTAGCATAAATGCCATGCTAATGGAACTTTGTTAGTGCAACGTGAAGCAGCAGTTTCATCTTCTACAATGTTAGTCAGCGTAACAGAGGAATTTTAACAGAGATCCTATAGTTTTGCAACTTTGAGTTAAGAAAAGAGGAATAGTAGTTACAAAGAAGTGCCCCTGATAAAAGTACATCAACAAGAATGACAAATTATGTGGAAGATGTCAATCACACTGAGACATATTGTGATGTATATGTCAGTGGATGTATTGTGATGTATACGTCAGTGGATGTATAGGACACTGGCATTACACTGTACCATCTGCCTGTGGCTTTTAGTGGATCACTGTGTACAAAGGAAACATTTTAAAGATTATGCATCATAGTGGTTTTAGTCCTAAATCATCAAGTCAAGGTATAGCTACAGTCTATAATGTGGGAAGACGAGCCTGTGGATAGTACTAACAGTGGCTGACATATATGGGTGTGGGAGCCTGTGGCCTTTGCTGCAGTACAGAAATGTGGAGTGGTGGGGAGGCTGGAGAAAGCATCACGTATAGCACATAAATGATTAAAGTAGATGAGAGGTTGCCATAACTATAGTTCAGGGGTGTCCAACCTTTTCAGTTGCAAGGGCCGCATTGAGTCAACAGAAATGGTCTCGGGGTCGCATGTAAAATATATCATTGCAAACGGCAAGTGAGGACAAAAAAAAAAAACAAAGGGTCTGAAACTGAGAGCAAAAAAAAAAAACAAAAAAAAAACAGGTCTCTCACGTAGATTGAAGAGCAAAAGACCCCAGGTACACACGGACTAATACAAATTAAACTAAAGGATTCTGTGATAGGCTAGCTGTCTGCACACACAAACTCTAAGTTACTTAACTAGGCAGTCCCATACACTTTCTATTGTCAGTCACATAGCAGCTTTATATTTAACTAATGTTATAATAATATGAGTTCACATACAACAACATATCTCATTAGTTTCTTCGAAACTTGCTCAGAGACATAAAGGGTGTGTAGTTAGAATAGTGACCATTCACTCATCCAGTCACATAGCAGACTAATAGTCATATGATTTCACTGACAACACAGTGTGTATGAACAGAGTTTGTAACATCACCACCGTAGAAGTCTGCTTATTGCTATAATTATAATAAATACATTTGCAACATTAATAAAGGAACGCCTGGAAAAATCAAATGATGCTGGTGATACTCTGCTATATGCAACAGCTTTGTAACATTTAGCACTGCAATACACACACACACACACACACACACACACACACACACACACACACACACACACACACACACACACACACCAAAGCAAATCTTGATTATTTATTGTTCTTGTGCTTCTGTTATTTAGTAAAATACACATTTCTTGATTTGGTATCCTTCCACATTATCCTGACCCCATATAAAATTAACACAAGTTTGTAGGTACATAACATTTTCAGAAACATTTGATCCTTCCTTGAAACAGGTCTAGGCATCCTTGTAGATTAGAGCAGTGTTGTGCCTTACAGTTACTAGTTAACACTAAGACTAATCTAACGACTTACCTGTTACTGCAGGAGATGTGTAGTGTAGTCAGTGTATATAAATAAAATAAATATTACAATCCCCCTTGCTCTCAGTTCTTTCTTCGCCACGATCACAATGCTCTTCCTTCACCTGTTGATCATGAATATATCACGTGATTTAAAAACGGTGTTTTGGCACATGCGCATACGAAAGAAGCTTTGCATAATAAAAAAAGTGAAACAAGTAATGTGGTGCATGCGCATAAACGTTAAAAGGACGCGAAAAAAAAAAAAGCTAATTTCTACTTTAAGGGGTCTTAACGGGGGGGCCGCATGGAAGAGCTCTGAGGGCCGCATGCGGCCCGCGGGCCGTGGGTTGGACACACATGCTATAGTTATCTGTCAACATAATACACACACACACACACACACACACACACACACACACTCTGATATATTCTGCCCACTGGAGTACATGTACCACCATGGCCGCTTCAGGGAAGCAACATCTGGAAAATTTCACTGCCCAAAACAATGAAGCACTACTGCAGCCCCTCCACACATATAGTGTGTGCTTCCAAGGAAGGGCACTGTAGACAAGCAGTATCAGAACCATGTCTGTAAAGAATTCTACAGGATGTGAATGTTGTGGGCAGCCATACTAGATTCACGCAGCAGGTGTAATGGAGAGTTACTGATATTGTGGTCCTTGCAAAAGAGAAGACAGAGAACATTGCAACATAGAGATCTACCACAAGGTGGCAGACTAGCGATACAGAAGATTTTCACTGCTAACTAAGGGGTGTGGCATCTGGCATCTTATATACAAGTGTGGGTTAGGTGACGAAGCTGGACTGAATCAAACTAATAGTTTCTGGCCCAGTACAACACAGCACACTCCAGAGGATTTAAAAAGAAAGAGGCGAGGGAACTGAACTCAGCCTACTTACTAATTTCCACTACAGAAAAACACAATTACATTGCAGTGTGCTTAAAAGAAAAGACTGACCAAGGCCCACCTGCATATATCTTTCCCTGCACCTGTAGTTCGTAACTGCAGCAACCTGCACAACTTTAACCTTCCTCAGTATGTTGCCATTGACATCAAATGCTGCGTTGTAAACACTGTGCTATTTTTAAAAGATGTGATGTTTCCTGAATATATTTTATTCTGGCTACTGTAAATTACAAAGCAATAACCATTACACACAAACACACCGTAAACCCACCACATGAATGAAGAGGTCATTGCCAACATTCTGTGCATTCATGTATACAAAATAATGTTTGTAAATCTGCAGTTGTCGTTCTATAACTACATTGCAAATATCTGTGAATTCAAAAAATTTGCTGCAAATCTGCATTTCACTTTCTCTGTTTGTTCATAGGTTCATAGGTTGATACTAGGCTGTCTGCCCTAGGGCATTTATAAGCCTAGCCAGAGTATGTTTGGCTTTCGCCACCCTTTTAGATTAGTTGACTGTGCCTCTGTATAGTAGGTCACAGAAGGTAGCCCTTTTTAGGTTAGTTTACTGTACCTCTGTCAAGCAGCGACACAGAAGAGATCCCAGGGGTAAACTTATGATCTCCCATCCATTTGTCAAGATTTCTCTTGAAGAGCATCAGTGAGGGGCTCTGCCTGACATGGATTGGGATTTTGTTCCAGAGTGAGGGGCGCCTCTGGGATACGAATCTGTCCCTCCAGCATGTCCTATTTATTTCTGTGCTGAGGTTCAGGTCCCTGGAGCGTGTAGCTCTAAGGGATTTAGATTTCCTGAGGTGAAGCATGTCCATTAATTCTGGGTTGGACATGGCTTTATACGTCAGACACAGATCGCCTCTGAGTAGGCAGTACGCAACTGAGTAGAGCTGGAGTTTCTTTAGCCGAACTGCATAGGGCATCAGTTTGAGCCCCTTGATCCTCTTGGTGAGATACTTTTGGGGTCTTTCCAGTTGCTGAAAGTGTCGGGTAAGGTACACCCCAAATGGGGCATTGTACTCAATTATGGGCCTGATAAGTGATGAGTAGAGGGGCACAATGACCTCTCTTGATCTAGATGTGAACCCTTTCATGATAAGGTGGGCTATATAGAAGGTCTTTCTAACCATTTGGCAACGTGATTGTCAAAGGAGAGATTGCTATCTACTTGGGTCCCCAAGTCCCTAATTACTTCTTCTGTACTTAATGGATTACCACCTATGTGGTAATTTGTGGGCACTTTGTTTTTTCCAAAGGGGATGACTATGCACTTTTTGGCATTTAGCTTTAGGCCATGGCTCTGGCACCAGTTATCTGTCTCTGTGAGACCCTTTTGGAGGATGCTTGTGTCAGTCAGAGAGTCGATTATAGCACCCAGTTTGCAGTCATCTGCGAACTTGGTCATCCATAGTCCACCCATGTTAGCCTGTACCTCAGAGAAATATATACCGAACAAGAGAGGTCCCAGGACTGAGCCTTGTGGGACACCACTTGTAACTGGTTTAGAGTCTGACATGGCACCTGCTATTCTGACCATGTGGGTTCTATCCCTGAGCCAGTTTGCAACCCATCTTGTGACATAGGGGTTGATATTTAAGCTGGTGAGCTTATTTATGATGCCCGAGTGGGGTATTGTGTCAAAGGCCTTTGCGAGGTCCAGGTAGGCTGTGTGGACTACCTTCCCTTCATCTATGGCTTTGGTAACTGTTTCAAAGAAGTTGACCAGGTTCAAGAGGCAAGATCTGCCCTTAACGAAGCCAAATTGGGTAGGATCCAGTGTCTGGAGGTTCCCAATGTCTTTGTTTATGATTTCCATGATGATACATTCCATAACTTTGCAGACCAGGCTAGTCAGGCTTATAGGGCAATAGTTTCCTGGGTCTGTTGTGGCACCACCTTTGTGGAGTGGGACCACTGTTGCTGTACACCATTTCTTGGGAACATATCCTGTAGTAAGGCTGAGACTGAACAGTGACTTTATATGATGGTTTAGTTCTTCTTGGAGCTCATGCAAGACGCAGCCCGGGACACCATCTGGTCCCATTGATGCTGTGTTTTTTGCTTTGGAGAGGGCAGCTCTCACCTGTGCATCTGTGATCTCAGGAAGGCTACACTCCGTTGGGATAGACATTTGCTCTTTTGGGGAGGAAGGGGGGGAGAAGTTTGCACTGAACCTTTCTGCCAGGATGTTAGCAATGTTTGTGGGTTCAGTGAATTTTTTGTCATTTTGCACTAAGTCAGAGCATATCTGGGAGTTGCCTCCCAGGTTTCTGACATAACTAAAGAAGGCCTTGTGATTATCTTTAGTGTCTTGTGCAATTTTTCTTTCAAAGCTGGCCTTAGAAGATGTTATGAGGGATCGTAGTTTCTTGCTAGTACTGATCAGTGACGCCTTCCCTTTTTGGGATTTTGGTCTGTCATGTTGTAGCTTTCTCCTTCTGTTGTATAGCCTATTTATGGCAGGGGTCCACCAGACAGGTTTCCTGCCTTTGGAGGAGTGAGTCTTGGTTTTAGTTGGGATAGCATGCTCCATGCATTCCTGTAGGTGTCCATAGAATGCTTTTGTAAAGGATTCTGCATTTTGGGCCATATTGTCCACTGGCCTGGGGGCTTTGAAGGATTCCATCTCAGTTTTGAGAAGTGGGAAGTTTGCTTTTGAGAAGTTCTTCACCATGGTTTCCTTGGCTAGGGGTGGGGATGGAATATGGATGTCCAGTGAGATTTGTTTATGGTCTGATCTTATCAATGAGGGGTATACCTCTGGTGTGGAACACAGAGACCCCATGTTGGTGATGACCAGATCCAGTATGATTTCCCCTCTTGTGGGAGTGGTATCCAGTTGTTCCATAGCATTTGAGTTTTTAAATTCTAGGAACCGTTGGGCGAGGGTGTTTGGGCTTGAGTAGTTTTCCCAATCGATGTTTGGGTAGTTGAAGTCACCCAATATAATAGTGTTTGGAGAGACCTTCATATTCTCCAGTGTTCTCAGGAAAGTCGAGTGAGGTTCCTGTGTTTGGGAGGGTGGTCTATAGCAGGCTACAAACTGAAAGGCAATTTTGCCCACTGTAAGTTGCACATGGATGGTCTCCAAAGCTTTGTGCAGTGTCACTAGCCTGGAGGTGTGGGTATCTTTGATAAATATGGATACTCCCCTTCCTTTTGTGGTTAGGTCTGAGTTTTGGGGCCGGAAAGCATGGTATGAAGTATAGCCTGTAGTGTTGGGGTGCTCTCAGGAGCCTTGAACCAGGTTTCTGTTACTGCACAGATATCGATATTCTCCATACTGAGGAGAGTCTCGAGTGCGTGCATCTTGAGGTTTAGACTTCTGGCGTTGAGCAGCATTACCCATAGTTTTTTTTTCTTTGTGTTGTCTATGGGGGTGGTTTTGTCTTTTGAGCCTTGCCTAAAAAAGGCACTATGGGGGAGGCAAGAGCCTTAGCCAGTATTCAAAAACCCAGGGGTGACATGTGCAAGCCATCCCTAGCGAAGCAACGTGGCTTGTCGAACATGTCATCCCAGGCTGACAGACACTGGATCCTCTTTGAATGACACCAATACTTTAGCCAATTGTTAAAATTTATCATTTTGTCTTTATACTGTGGCATCATTCTTGGTGAGGGTAAAATGCTACTCAAGGTCAGGGTCATACTGGCCTGGATACATGATCAAAGAGCTCCTGTACGTCTTTTTTCATGTAGTCAAGGGAGGTATGTCTCAGGTCATTCACACCAGCATGGACAATGATGGAGTTATACTTGTACTTGCTTTGGAGTGACCCGAGTGCTTGTGTTATGTGGCAGATCCTGGCACCCGACAGGCAGCTTACAGTGACCTTCTCCTTGTTCAGCCTGGTGAGTGGGACGTCAGTGTGTCTGACAATAGAGTCACCTATTACAAGTGTATTAGGTGTGTCGTTTAGCCTTAAGGGCTGTGACTGTGTGGCACACTGACTTTGTGAGCTATGTGCTACATGGATATTGTTTTGTGGTAGGTGTTGCTTGGATGTCTGCTTTGGAGGTCTCTGCTGCTTAGGCAGATTTTTATTTAGAGCCTCAGAGTATGTTTTTGTGTGTTTATGTGTTCGGTTTGCTGATGCGATAGGTCTATGTGAGACTGGATTTGTGGTGTGTGTGGTTACCTTCTCCTCCTGACAGGCTGTGCCAGTACTGGGTTGAGAGAGCTTAGCCTCCAGTTTAGCTATATAGTTGCATCTCTCACATATATTTGAGCTTAGTGGGAGGAGGAGTGGGTGGTCTGTATACATAAGGCAGTTGTAACATTGCCTCAAGATTCCCAGATTCACCAGCTGGACTGGAGAGTAAACTTGAAACTGTCCTTTGGACATGCCTGAATAATATAGGGAACTACTTATTGACTGATCAAAGAGAACCAATAGGGAGCAAGTGCTTTGAAGGAGTATAAGAGGATGTAGTGCTTTAGTTTGTGTTTACCTATAAGATTACTTATACAAGCAAGTGCACGGCTTTAGAATGAGAATAGAGTGCTTAATTTGAGATTTAGAGCAGTTCTAAGGGAAAAAGTGAAGAGTAGACTTTGTGGAGCCGGGAATAGTTTAATCTTGTTTAAGCGGCGGTGCCTGACCTGCTCTGTGTGCAAGACCGTGCTAAAAGAGGGTTGCAGGGTTTTAAGAGATAGAGATCAAGGAGTTTAGAATTGACCCAAAATGGCCAATAAAACTACAGCTTCTAGGCAGTAACCATTCCTACAGGGACAGGCAGGCTGTTCAGTGTTAACCACTGCCACTGGTGAACACAGAGACTTCCCTTTAGTCCAAGCAAGCACTGGCCTCCAAGAAACTTACAAACAAATTTGTATTGTAAATATTTTGCTTTTCAAATTATTGTGAACTTTCTGAATATTTGATGTAGGGATCTATTGCTCTTATGGTCGTAGGTAATGGCTAAAAATATTTTCTGGTGACTAGCGCATCTGCTTGGCAAGTGTCAATAAATAAATAAATAAATGAGTAAGTATGTAGGCATATGTGTGTGAGAAGACTATAGAGTTTGCATGTTTCTGCTTTGATAGATATCTAGAATCTTCTTCCCCTTCGAGTCATCTGCACATATCTTCCCTTCTTACATCTTTGCCAATTGTCACTCCCACTTCTCTTTGCAGCTTCTTTATACTATGCTAACAGTTTGTGTGTTTCCTGATACTGTGTTAACAGTTTTCTATTTGTAGTCCCAGCTTCATAAACTGTTGTCTGGCCACTGGCCTTTTACATGGAGTTCAATGCCCTGTATATATTATGTTCCTCTAAGTCTGCTGCTTCTCGTATAGCTACCACTAGCCTATGACCTCTCATGATATTTTTCTATATTATTTTATGTACAAAACGGACTATACTCTATTATGATGTATATATTGTACATTATTTTTTGAATATTTGTATGCTTTCTCTGATATTTTTGAACTTTGTATCATGTATGCTTAGTCTAGATACAATCTGCTCATTTGTATATTTTTCCATCTTATTTATCTTTATTTCTGTTTTTTCTATTGAGCTTTTTTCTTCGGGTCTATGCTGAAAAAGGGCTATTGTCCAGTCAGACTAACCCAGGCAACAAATGTCAATAAATAAATAATTAAACACAATAACTAACTAAATAAATTAATTAATAAATAAATACATGTCCAGCATAAGAGAGCATAAGGATGATGTCAGTAATGCACTTGTGACCGACAAATGATGGTAACACGCAAGCGGCATAGACTAATGACATGGGAGGCACCACTGCATCCCTAAAGCGGAAGGGGGTCAACAACATGCACCATAACAGCAGCCTTTGTAGAGGTACAACCAGAGTGCACAGCCTAACTAGGGAAAGAAAGAGAGCTTCTACCTGAGAGTCCCACATATTATAGCCAGTGACTCTGGCACATCAGCATCTAAAAATGTGTACCACATCAGAGGCCTTGTGGGTGACATAGTTCTGTAAAGTCCAATATAGTCTCCCTGTCTACACATTAATGGTCCATGATTTGATGGCCACTCAGGTGTTGCAAATTCAGGTGCTGCCTGTGCAGCTTCCTCTCTATGGTTGACAGTCACTGACCACACTGGGGGCACTGGCTCCATGGGTGGCCATTAAAAGGCCACTGAGCTACAAGAGCTGCTGCTGCTGCTGCAGACATTGTTCCTGTTATGTGTACTATGATTCCCAGTATAAAAAATGGGTATGCACTGCAGTGCCATGCAGCTCTTTTATTTGTTTCTGATTTGGTCCACCATTTTGGGTTTCTTTGTTTGGATGCTCAAAGTGATTAATTTGCAAAGAGTTCCTCATTTCCATGCCATTATGTAATCATTGGTATGAGATGCATATCATGTTGTTTTGAGCCTTGTGTCTCTGAATCACCCACAACCTGCCCATTGCTGCTAACCATGCCAATTTGTGTTCCGCAATGCACTAATCACCTATAGATCTTAGCCTTATAATATAATAGATACATATGCTTCATGCCTGCTGAGCAAGTGTGGCATACAGCATTCATTTTTGAATGTGAAAAGGACTTTAAAATAGAGAATATATCAGCAATCAAAGAATGGAAGATTGCAAGTGACAATCAAGCATTTTGTCTATGACAGGTATGTGTGAAAGAAATGACACACTTCATGTAAACATACTAGTGATGTTAATTACCTCAACTGCACAGGAAGAAAGACAAGGGGATAAATACACTTGAATTTTAATGCCTCAGTTTGTAGCGTCATCATCTAGCGCTCATATTAGGTTTACAAAGGTGTGGAATAGTCAGTTCTTACCTTAACTGTTAGCAGAACAAATTAACTAAAACATATTCCCTGGGATTCAATAAGCCATTTTTTCCATGCAGGAATATTGTAGCAACTCCTGCACGAAATATGGCCACGGAGTGATCCAGTAAACAAGGGTGGGAGCGTGCACAAGCCTGCTAGTGCTATTCTTGCACAGACACCACTGATTTATGCTAATTACCTCATTTGCTGGTGAAAACCATACAAATGAGGTGAATTAGCAATTCAGTAAGCAGGCAGGCATCCGTGCAAGAACAGTGTCAGTTGCATTGCAGAAATGTATTCGGTTACTAACTGAGTAAGTTTCTGCAAAAATGAAAATGTAGGTATGACAGCTCAAAGTAAAGCATGTTTTATACTCATTAGGCATGCCAATGGCCAAAAATATGGCCATTGGCATGGAAAAGTGCTGCAAAAATATGAAAACCAAACTTTTTTTTGGCTGTTTTCAGTCATTTAAGCATAGAGCAGCAGCGCGCACATGGACAATTTTAAGTGAAATCTGCATTTTGCCTTATAGTTTATGGCATGCAGAATCAAAACAATAACAGGTAACACTGGTTGCTAAGGAGGAAGGCTCTGGTGTAGTGGTGTAACAAGGGACTAAGGCAGTGGGGTATGCAAATGAGCAGATTTTACTGAATCACTAAATGGGGGACCATTCTCTGGCTGCATTTAACTGTCTAGGAGCTATAAGGCATTGGTGTAAGCAGGAGAAGCAGCTGACATGAAAAGGGGGTGTGTCATGCTTGGTGTAAGCACATTGGAACTCCACAGCTCCCATTTGAGCTTAGCTAAGCACAGCTAAGCAAGGGGGTGTGTCTGAAGCTGTATTGACTTATTCCATGAAATGAAGAGCGTGTTCGTGTCCAGGGTGGGCCACTTCTGCTTCACAATGTTTACTTTAGCTAAAATGGTTTGCACAGTGCACACATGGTTTAAAACAAAAACAAACAAACAAAAAAAAACGGAAATAGCAGAACTGTTTACAGTTGGGCAGTGGGTTTGCACTCCATGCATCGGGGCTTAAAAGGGGTAGAAATGGGAGGGGAAAAAAGGGAAATAGCAGAATAAAAGCAATCAAGTACAAATAACATAGCAGGCAGGTGGATTGTATCATAGTCAGCCAATCATACAGGCACCATCCGCAGCACAACAGTATAAACTGTGAAAACACCTTTCAGTCTAATTTTTCCCACAAACTCTGCACCATTGGTGTACGCAGTCAGGGGAAATTTAACCAATAAAATGTTTGGGGCTGCTGTCACTTTGATAGATCAGTATGTGCTAGAGGCTGAGGGTGTTGAGGAGGATAATACTGGCAATTGCCCCAGACTGAGGAGGAGGAGGAGAAGAGTGTACAGACCCAGGGTAACCTACCAGAGGCTACATGATCTGGAGATAGTAGAGCACTACAGGATGGACAGGGACATACTTCAGCAACTCATTGAGCTGTGCCAGCCTCACCTCAGACTCAGAGCCAACAGAGGGGAACCCATCCCAGTGGATACTAAGGTATGTGTAGCCTTAAGAATACTAGCTGCAGGTACTTTCCAAAGACCTACTGGGGACATCATGGGGGTCTCACAGGCATCTGCATCAAGGGTACTCCACCAGTTCCTGGATGACATGCTACCACATGCCCGTGAGCACATTTACTTCCCCAGCACCCGTGAGGAGAGGACCAGCAATATGCACTTCTTCCATTGTGTAGCAGACTACATGGAGGTACTGGTTGCCATAGACTGCATGCACATCCACATCAAAGCACCATCCGGTGAACAAGGTAGGGCCTACCTAAACTGCAAGGGCTTTCACTCCATCAACTGCCAGGTCATGTGCAATACCCAGGGCATTATCATTAATGTGTGTGCTGGCAGCCCTAGAAGCTATCATGACTCCCACATCTGGCATTCCTCACAGCTGTATCAGGGATTTGCCAGGGGGGACATCCCGTATGGCCATCTGGTGGGGTATGCTGACTATGCGCTGGAGACATGGATGATGATGACCATCAGAAATTCACACACACCCACTCAAGAACACCATAATGAGGCACATGCACAAGCCAGGATCATTATAGAGCATGTGTTTGGGATGCTGAAGTCACATTTCTGATGCCTTGACATATCTGGTGGAGGCTTGCAGTACTCTCCAGCCACATGTGCACACATGTTCATATTATGTGCCATGCTACACAGTATGATCCTATGGAAACAGCTGCAGCAGGAACAGCACAGGGAAGGGCCATACAGGCCCCCACCATTGCCAAGGTCCCCACAGGCACAGAGATACTTGAAGGAGTAACCCCCCTGAGCCATCCCCTGTAGACAGATGGAGGTGTGCCCAGTAATGCCCTGGCCTTGGCAAAGAGGCAGCACATAGCACACACAATGACACTGTAGGGACCCAGGGACTGACACCTCTCTCTGACTTGCACACACAGTAAAATGGATGACACACACATCACACTACCTGTAACTTACCATGTATAGGCAGTGTACTGCATGCATCTGACATAGGCAGCCCAGAAGCACCATTCTTACAACTGCCGCAGGCACAAGGTAAGTCAGTTTTCTTAAAAATAAATGAATGGATTAGTATGTTCTGGTAGCATATCTATGGTATCACTGCATGCATGCAAGGGAATGGGTTGGCCTACTGGGATAGCAGCAGACAGCTGATAGCTATATGGCACACCAGGAAATGTTTGCACAATACTGGCTTCCCCACACTATGCAGTAGTACCCAAGGTGATGAATCCCACTGCAGTATACGTGGGCGGCCAACTAACTGGGGTGTCATAGCTCACAGACATGGATGTCAGTGTGCGAGTCCCATGGGACAAAGGCACAATGACAGACAAGTGTTGTAAATATTGCCCTTACATACTAAGAAAGTTGGTAGAATAACAGGTTTAGCATTAGCAGGAATTATCCAAAGGTCTGAAACATTAATGTCTGCCATTATTTTTTAACATCAGTCTTCAATTATATGCAACTAACTTGCCATAAAAATACAAGTTTATGTAGACTGGACGAAACTTCTAGTCAAATACCTGGACAATCTGCCCAAAAATTGTACAGTTGAGAGGTATGGCCACACCAGGATATGACTTTTCAGTACGATGAATACCACACAAGCAGGAGATCCCCAGCCAGTATATCACCAAGCTGCCAGACTGTTTACACAGCTTCATCAGTCAACCGGCTGTAGCCACACCTCTCAACTGGCAGTTTTGGTCAAGAGTGTGTATAGCCCGGCTCATAATATTGGTCTGTGCATCATACATCTTGTATTCCTCTGGTAAAGCACTGTGATGATCTGAGGATGTCTGTCACTAGGTAATGACACAATACATTGCAGTGCCAGACTTCAGATATATCAGAAAATGTCTGCTAAAACAAACCCAGTACCATTAGGAAAGTCTTGTTTAATTTTGAGATGTATGGCTGTAGCACACAAAACCCGGGAATGGAATACACCTATCTCTAGAATAGAGTCCCATTCTCATGCTAGAAGGTTACACTGGGCATGTTCCTACACTTGAGAATCTTGAGAATCACAGGCCATGTGGGAACTCACATTGGACTATATAACTGTATTGTGCATATATGTCTTTGCATACAGACAGCTGTGTACACCTTAATGTCCATACACACACCCATCAGACAGGAGTACCCTCAGCTAGCTGTAGGTGGCTCATATGTGATATATCTGCATCTGTTGTGTGTGATACACAAACATATATATGGACAACAGATAACAATGTGTCAAGCGTACACAGAAATAGATGTGGGGAAGAGAGAGACAGGGGGACACACAGAGAGTGAGTCACACACACAGATACCCTGAATGGCATAGAGTGATGTCCTGCTGTGGACAGTGTCATACTGGTTTTAACCAGTTCCACATGAAAGCATAAAGGCGAGCTCCATTGTGTAATAGTACTGATGTGGGGGTTATAATATCACATTACCTGCCTCGTTGCTTGCATGTGTGTATCTGTAGGTCTAAGTATTAGGAGGCTGTTCCTACTCAGTACACTTTCTATTGGCCTACTTCACAAGCTCTGCTGCTGTCATTCACATTAGAATTGCAGTTGGACATCTGTCAGCTCTATAGCGCATGTGATAACTGTGTAACACTATAGAACAACTAACTAAATAGGTAGGGATTCTAATCTCAGTGTTGGCAAATGTGAGTGTGTATGTGTATGTGTGTGTGTGTGTGTGTGTGTGTGTGTGTGTGTGTGTGTGTGTGTGTGTGTGTGTGTGTGTGTGTGTGTGTGTGTGTGTGAAACAGTTTTAGGCCATTCCCACACAGTACACTTCCCGGTGCCCCACTTTAGCAGTCCTGCCGATGTCATTTCCCTCAGCTCTGTGGCACGTGCAATAACTATGTAACAGTATAGTGCAAATAACTAGATAGACAGGGGTTCTATTCCCACGTCTGGAAAATGTGTGTGTGTATAAGTGTGTGTAAGTGTGTATGTTTATAAGATGATGTGTTTTGAGGACTTCCCCACCCACAACACTTCTCAGTGCCCTCCTTTAGCAGTTCTGCTGATGTCATTCCCCTTAGAAGTACCTTTTCACAGTCCCAGCCCTATAAGTTCTGTGGCACTTGCAATAACTATGTAACAATATAGTACAAATAACTAGATAGGCAGAGGTTCTATTCTCAGGTGTAGCTAATGTGTGTGTGTGTGTAACTGTATGTACAAGCATTTGTAAGTGTGCATGTTTGTAGGCTGAAGTATTTTATGGACTTTCCCACCCAGCACACATCCCAGTGCCCAACTTTAGCAGTCCTGCTGATGTCATTCACCTTATAAGTACTTTCACGCACTTGTCAGCCCTGTAAGCTCTGTAGCACATGTGATAACTGTGTAACACTATAGTACAAATAACTAGATAGGCAGGGGGTTTATTCTCAGGTCTGGCAAATGTGTGTGTGTGTGTGTGTGTGTGTGTGTGTGTATGTGTGTGTGTGTGTGTGTGTGTGTGTGTGTGTGTGTGTGTGTGTGTGTGTGTGTGTGTGTGTGTGTGTGTGTGTGTATAATTGTATGTACAAGACCCAGTGCCCAACTTTAGCAGCCTGCTGTCATTCACTGTAGAAGTACCTTTTTACACTTATCAGCCCTGTAAGCTCAGTAGCATGTGCAATAACTACATAACACTATAGTGCAAATAACTAAATAGACAGGGGTTCTGTTCACATGTCTGGTATATGTGTGTATGAAAGTGCATATACAAGAGTTTTTAAGTGTGTATGTTTGTAGGCTGAAGTATTTTGAGGACTTTCCTACCCAAAACACTTCCCAGTGCCCTACTTTAGCAGTCCTGTTGATGGCATTGCCCTTACAAGTACCTTTGGACAGCACTCAGCCCTATAAGCTCCATGGCACATGTAATAACTAAGAAACAGTATAATACAGATAACTAGATAGACAGGGGTTCTACACTAAATTGTGCCAAGTGTGTGGGTGTGTGTGCGTGTGTGTGCGTGTGTGTGCGTGTGTGTGTGTGTGTGTGTGTGTGTGTGTGTGTGTGTGTGTGTGTGTGTGTGTGTGTGTGTGTGTGAAGGTGTAAGTGTGTATGTTTGTAGGATAATGTATTTTAATGCCCTTCCCACCCAATATATTTCCCATTGCCATACTTTACAAGTCTCTTGATGTAATCACCTTAGACATACCTTGTGACACTGTTAAATCCTATAACCTCAGTTGCACATGTGATAACTGTGTAACACTGTAGTACACATAACTAGATAGATAGGGGTTCTCTAAACTCAATACTGGCAACTGTGATACTGTGTGTGTGTGTGTGTGTGTGTGTGTGTGTGTGTGTGTGTGTGTGTGTGTGTGTGTGTGTGTGTGTGTGTGTGTGTGTGTGTGTGTGTGTGTGTGTGTGTGTGTGTGTATGGGTGAGAATGATATCCTCTGGGGGTGTGGGTTATACAATTATGAGGCATGTACCACCCAGTACACGTCCCATTGCCCTTCTTTACACAGTCTGCTGATGTCATTCACCTTACATGTACATGTATACACTTGTCAGCCCTCTAAGTTCTGTGGCATGTGCAATAACTGTGTAATACTATAGTGGAAATACTTATTTAGGAAGGGGTTCTAATCTCAGTACTGACAACTATAGTAATGTGTATGAAGCACATCCCTTGTGGCTGTTGTGTGTGCAGGTTATACCATTTTAAAGGCTGTTGACCCCCTACCCATGACATCACTTCAATGGCCCTGTTAATGGCATCTGCCTCACATGCAACATATAACACTATACACCCCATACCAGTCATCTGTACACATGTACATGGGATATCCACATGTTTGCAAACCATATGTGGTCTGTGTCCAATGACAATGAGCATTTCTGTGATATCCTTGCCAGATATGTCTCAGTTACCACACTGACACACATGCCAGTGTCAGACATCATACCTGACTGACACATCATGCTGATACAAAGTCTGTCACTCTATCACTTGTGCAGGTTTGTGGTAGCAGCAGACGAGGCCAATCTCTATGTCTGGTGGGTTATCCCACCATCCATGAAGGCATTCACAAGATTACCTGTTGTAAAAGGTTGTGTGTTATGTCCAAGCATTTAATCTATGTGCAACATGTTATGTATACGCAGCACTATAGTACATACAAGTGGATACGTAGGGTTACTAGTATGTCTATTGGTAACTGTGTATGTGTTTCTGTATGCACAGCCCCTGAGGCTATCTTCAGTGTGTGTAGGTGATGACTATACCATTTTGTCTGCATCTTCCCTCCTGTGAACTCTTCCATTGCCAACCTAGTGTCATCCCATTCAGATGTCATCCACTGTACAAGCACAGTTACACAGTTTCTAACAGCAAACCACTGTGGTGCAATGGTCATATCACTGTGTGTTGTACATTAATAGATGGGTAGGTCATCTACTCTGATAAGTGTCACCTCCATGTGCAATTGTGTCTGTATGCATGCCCCCATGCAGCAGTGTGCATGTCTGTGCATGTCAGATGGTTCTTACATGTTGAGGGCCTCTGAACCCACCATTGGAAATCCTAACAGCCCCTGCAATTGTCACCCACATCAATAGTAGTGGTAGACACTGTCACACTACAATACCACTGTGCTATCTGTATTATGTATCTAGCCATATCATTTGTAAGACTGTGCCAGTAGGGGTTATGCTCAGCCCTTCATCAGCTGCCCCATGTAAAGGGCTATGACTCAGTGTGCACTACCAGCATGAGTGGCCAGACATGCATATGAGATAGCAGGCACACATGTTGGTTATTGTCAGGTTAGACTAACACAGGCTGACCTGTATCAGGAATACATACCCCAAACCTGTCATACACAGTACCAGGCATACCCTCATCAACTGCATGACAGTTGAGTGGATGTGACAGAAATGGCAGGGGCAACAGGTGCTGATAGCTAAATCTTTTGCAGTCAAAGTAATGGCTAGGCTTGTGTGGGACCTAGTGGCAGTATTCAAGTAACCTACTCTGTATGTGTGAGCCTGCAGTCCTACAGAACACCCAGGTGACATGTATGAAGGCTAGGTGGCTGTGTCAAGGGTATGTATGCATTGTCCCTCTGTCTGCCACAATTGCCCCTCACACACTGTTGCATGTAAACACACCTGGTAAACATGTACATATACGGCTGTACCTTGGCTATGAAAAGGGCACTGTGTTTCCACTCTGCCTTATTCATCATTGCTACTGTCAGCAGGCCCAAAGCCTGTGGACACACAGACACCTGGAACACATCCAGACTACAATACTGGCACTACAGTCAGTCGGCAGTACTAACAGCAATAGTGCATCATGGCTAACAAACTACATACACCTCGATGTGTACCCATAACTACTGCCAGCAGGCAGCACCTTGCACAGCATGACATTGCTATACTGTACCATAGTCATCCTGTGCATCAAACCCATATGAGCATGTCCGAGCATCGATGGTATGGATAACAGGGTTGTGGCACACATATCATCACATGCACAGGAATGTGGTGTTGGACTGTCAGAGGCCTAAGCTGGGCCATATGGCTGACATTGTGTGTGTGTGTGTGTGTGTGTGTGTGTGTGTGTGTGTGCGCGTGTGTGTGCGTGTGTGTGCGTGTGTGTGTGTGTGTGTGTGTGTGTGTGTGTGTGTGTGTGTGTGTGTGTGTGTGTGTGTGTGTGTGTCTTAAGAGTGATGTTCAACTGGGCCATGCAGAGGAGCTGTGCATGTCTGGTGGTGACTGGCCTGTGATAGGGATGTGTGAGTGTTTGCCTGCACACCATCAAGTGATGTGGATGCCCGACACAGGGCTATGTTGGACAGCCATGGACCCTACATGGCAGGATGTACTGTTCACCATCTCCCAGCAGAGACATGGTAACTGGTTCTGCCAGGAGTATCACTGGCACCACTAGGCCCAAGGACAGATGCCATACTACTCCCTAATGGTGACAGCTGTCTGCTGGATCCAGGTTCCTGAGGGACTGGCCAGGACAACATTCCTGTGGCCTGCTCGAGTCTGGTGTGGACAGCACCCTCCCTTTGGTAGTGCTGTTGGTACTGCCACTATGGGACTGTGAATGTGCAGAGCCATGTGGGCTCACAGATGATCATGTTGCTGACCTACGTCCACCTGGCCAATACCCTATTCCCACCACATGCTCAAGCACAGACATTGCATGTTCGAACAGTGACAATGTCTCATGCCACTGTCTATCCATAACATTGGCAAGATAACGTATGGCATCACAAATGCCGTGGAGGTCATCACACATAGCAGGGAGTGCTGCATTCATGACCCTGAACATATGCTTGGTGTTGCAGTCAGTACATGCCTGTGCCTCCATGATGGACTGTAACATGCATCTGATGACACCTGCTGTGGCACTTGCGACAGAGGCTTGATGGGCAGCAGTCCTCTGTCAAGCACCCCTGTCCATCTGCCTGTGTGTGACCTTGCCTGTTCTCTGCCTATGGCAGGTGTCTGCACTCACACTCACCATACTCAGCACACTAGCCTGTTCCATGCCACCACCTTTAACCTGTCCATTATCCATGGCTGCTGGGGACTGGGTATGTGTGGGCACACTGACTGTGTGTGGGGAAATTTCAGGTGAAAGTGGGATACCAAACAATGGCATGGATTCAGGCACCAATCACCCCACCTCTGCCTCACTATGACCACCATCATCATCATCTAAGACACTGATATCAGGTTATGGGAGGGTGGGACAACAAACCCAGTGTTCACCTGGGAAGGGGAAGACAACATATGCAAATTAATACACTGCAGTAATATGTTTGCTGATATGTACACACACACACACACACACACACACACACACACACACACACACACACATACACACACACACACACACACACATACACACACACACACACACACACACACACACACACGCACACACACACACACACACACACACACACACACACACACACACACACACACACACACACACACACACACACACACACTCCTGGTACAGTCTGGTACAGCTGTGACACCGATGGGCCCTTTAGGCAGACCTTAAGTTGTTCTGCATACCACAATCCTTCTCTTTCACGGGTACTGTAAGGCCCAGAATGAAGGATGACAAATCCTGCTGTGTGATGAGCCTAGTAGCAGAATGGTAATTGTGGTCATGACCAAGGCTATTGGAGTGAGCTATATAGCGTCACCAAGTGCATTTGCATGTACTGTAAGAGCTGACTTACTGCTATACCGACCACACACAATGACAAGGTATAACAATATGTGATGATAACTGATGAAGGGACAAGACTATACACTATCACTGCAGTATCTACACAGTTCAGACTCACAGGGATTTATTTCAGACAACATAGCAAGAGTTTCCTGAACTATCACAACCCCAGTGACCAGAAGAGCATAGGAGGCAGTTTCAGAGTGAGGAGAACCATAACCAAGATCAACAGAGCCAGAAAAGGGGCAGAAATTACACCTACAATGAATTGTATACAAATGAGAACCAAAGAAGGGATTATAAACAAGGGCAGGGTATTGGAGAACATTATAACAAGAAGTTTAGAAGATAGTATAACTGAGGTATGTACTGCAACTAATATTGTATTGAATGTATCGAATTGTAATATGACTGAAGAACAGGTTACAGTTTTAAATTTTGGGCTTAAGTTTGTCCCTATGGTTATACCGAGGGCCCATGTAGTTAAACAGGAAAATTTTAGGTTTATTCACAAATTACATTTGAAATGTTATTTTGCCATGCAAAAAAGTGATGTTAATGTGGATGTGAATAGTGATATGCAAGTATATAGTGACTCAGATGAAAGTTTTTATTAATGTGAGGATGAAATGCATGTTGATTTAAGAAATGATGATTTAAATGCATATTGTAAAGTGGATGTTTCTGAGATTCCTGATTCAAACAGGTTTATGCCTCCTTTTGATAATATTCATGTTAAACAGTTTGGTACCATAATAGGTTTTGGGGGTGATAATATATGTGAGGAAATCCTGAAAAATAAAAAAATATACAGAATATAATTTAACCTTTAAAGAATGGCAAGCATTAAAGGAATTACAAAATAGGAAGGATTTAATAATTAAACCGGCCGATAAAGGCAATAAAATAGTAGTGATGAATGTGGTCCAATATTATAAAATGTGTATGGAACATTTAGAGAATTTTGAGGTATATGAGAAATGTACCAGAGGCGTACAAACAGGTCTTAATTAAATTTGAAATAATATTGGGCAAATATGTTAGATTAGGATATTTTACTGAAAAATATGTTAAAAATAAGTAGTTTGATAGAAGCAGTGAGAAAGTTATATTTTTTTGCCTGCCAAAGGTGCATAAAAGATTAAATGACCCCCCCAGGTAGACTGATAATTTCAGCATGCAGATATTTCCTTCATAATATTGGTATAGTGCTGTATAACATATTATTACCACATATTAAAAAATCTCCTGTATATACACAGGGTAGTCCTGATTTTCTCAAAAAAATATCCTTGCTTGTTTGGAATGAAACAAATTACTGGTCGGTGCTTGATGTGAAGAGCTTATATACTTCAGTTAAACATGAAGATGGGCTGAAGGCTATTAAATACTTCTTGGGTGACACTCCTTTTACATATTTTGTTTTGGAAATAGTTGAATTTTGTTTAAAAAATAATTATTTTTATTTTGACAACCAAATGTACAGACAGAAACAAGGCACGACAATAGGGGCAGCATTTGCCCCTATGTATGCCAACATGTTTATGTCAGTTTCTGAAGACACATTTTTATGGAAGTTAGATTTTATGAAAAAAACATGTTAATTTTTATTTTCGTTATATTGATGATTTAATTTTTGTTTGTAAGGAAGGTTGGAATGAAATAGAAAGATTTCTGAATGATTTACATAAGAATCCTTTTGGCCTTTCTTTTGATGGTTTACAGAAAGGTAGACAAGTGATTTATTTGGACTTGATTTTGGAAGGTAAAGAAGATGGTAGTGTCATAACTAACATACATAGAAAGTTTGAGGATGGCAGCCAATACCTCTATGCAAGCAGTTGTCACACCCCCATGTAATGAATGCTCTGCCATATGGAGAATTGTTTAAGTTATCTAAGTTATGCAATGACGAAGCTAACTTGGAAAAAGAAATGGAATGGAGCAAACAACAGATATGTTTAGACGAAGGGGATACAATTTAAAGTCTATAGAGGCAGCTAGAAATAAAGTAATAGACGGAAGGAATGTAAATAGAAAAAGAAAAATACAACAGTGGCCTATCAAAGTAATGTATTGAGTGACCAAAAAGTAAAGGATTCTATATATTATGTATCCGTTTATAACATTAGAAGTGGGGCATTAGTGGACATGATTAAATATTATTGGGAATATCTGTTGCAGAATAAATTTCTGTCTACTGTCTTACCAAAAAAAAAAACATTTTTTTTCATTTAAGAGAGGCAAAAACATAAGGGAAATGGTGGTCCATGATAGTTTTGTTAGACCAATAGAAAATTTTAGAAGGCCTTTATTGCAATATAATACTTTTCGATGCAGTAAGTGTATGTTCACATGTTATCAGTACAATTGACAATATTAATGATGTTAAATTTGTGTCAAGGGGGACATACACATGTGAAAGTAAAGGGGTAATATATGTGCTGAAATGTCCCTGTGAATTGTATTACATGAGGGGACCAAGAGAAAGTTCAGGACTAGATTTATGAAACATTTAAGAGATGTGAAAAATCAAAAGGAAGAAAAAATAATATCTTCACATTTCACAATGTACCATAATAGTGATGAGAGTTTGTTACATGGCACTATTTTAGAGAAAGTTGAATGAATTGAGAAAAATGAGAATGTATTAAAACAAAAATAATGTATAAGGAAAGTATATACATTTTTAAATATAAAACCTTGGTATCTAGAGGTTTAAACAATGAGTTGAATTGGAAATGTTTGCTTTAAGTAAACAATTTTAAGTAAATTAATTAATTGTTTAATTAATTGAATGTAATTTAAGGATGTATAAGAAGGGTGTGCTTTTTTGTACTTGTGTTATTCCTTGAAGGTGGTTACACCGAGGCGATAGAATAAATTTTTGTGTTTTACTACGTGGTTTCCTGGTTTTCTGAAGTTTTATATTGTGAGCAGAATTGCTGATACGTTTGGACAACAGTTGTTGTAATTTGTGGAGAGAGAAGGTGAGAGCAGGAGTGTGGTTGTACAAGCCAAACACAGCAGGACAGTCTGCAATACATACAGGAAATATTTAAAGTACTAGGTGCATAGCCTCATAAGATGGTACCAAGCTACTGGCCCTGATGCCTTCATAACCCTGGCCCTGACTTTTGCCCATGCCCCTTCCAAACCAGTACTTGTTTCCCTTGTCTAGCTGGGACACATGTGGAATCCCAGGTGTGTCCCATCCATTTCCCATATAGTTGTTAAGCTTCTTCTTCATGAGGGCTATACACTTACTCTGCTAGACATGGGGAGGAAGTGCATTTTGCAGACTGTGCATTGTGTGGGACACTACACTATCCCGCCAAGTCCAATACATGTCACAGACCAGGTGAGGGCCTTGCGTGCATGATGTGTGAGTGGGGTTTGACTTACAGATATGCAGAAATGCCATCAAGGCTGGTTTGGAAATGGTCTTTTATGTCAGACACAGGTCACCTATTATCAGTCAGTATGAGAATGAGTACAAGGACAGGGCTTTCAGCCTACTTGTATTGGATAGGTGTTACAGACCCAAGATTTGCCTGGTCAGGAACCTCTGTGGTCTCTGCAACTGCTGCATTCGCTTGGCAAGTTACATGCCAATGGAGCCATTGTACTTGGTAATGCATCTAATAAGGATGGGGTAGGTACAGGGATGTCGAGGCCTCCTGGTTCCTGGATGACATACCCATATTTGTGAGGTGGGCCATGTAGACAGCCTTCCGTACAATGGTGCCCAGATGGTGGGAAACTGTCAGGTTGCCACCAACCTTGGTGCACATGTTGGCTCACACCTGATTGCATGCTCAGTACATTATTACTGTCATAATTAGTGTGGATGACATCTGCCACAGCAGGGATAATGATGCCTCTCCTGGCATTCAGTTTGCGGAAATGTTTCTTGCACCAGTCATTAGCTGGGTGAGGGCATCTTGGGGGATACTCACATCAGTAAGGGAATGTAAGACATTGGCTAGCTTGTGAGCATCTGTACACCTGGTCAGCCACAGACCACTACTTTTGTTCTGTAACTTAGATGCATATATCTCAAACAGTAGAGGCCCCCAGACCAATCCTTAGGGTACACCGCTTTGGAAGACTCTACTACTAGAGGTGGGTTCCACTACTCTGACTGAGTGGGTACTATAATTGGACCTGTTAGCTACCCATCTTGTAACATGCAGGTTGATGCCTAGCTGTGTAAGTGTATGTATTCTGGCCACCTGGGGATTATTGTGAGAGAATTGGGGTAGGTGACGGTAGGCATTGTTCACCATCTTCCCCTCATCCTTGTGTGTGTTAACCACTTCAGAGAGGTCAACCAGGTTTAGCAGGCCTGATCTCCCATTGACAATATCATGCATTGTGGGCTCAGGCATTTTGAGGTTACCAATGTCCCTGTTCATAATGTCCTTGATATTGCCTTCCATGTCCTTGCAGAGCAGGATAGTTAGGCTGATGTGCATATGATTGGCTGGGTCAGTGGATTGCTCTGCCTTTGTGTATAGGGATGACAGTGGCTGCCCTCTGTGCAGATGGGATGACACCGCTGCTCAGACTTTGGTTGACTGCAGTGCATAATGGATCTGAGAGCTTATGCCTGTGCTCATGTATGATGCAGCCTGGGATGGTATCAGGCCTATGGAGACTTCTGTGTGTTGCCTTTGAGAGGCCATTACAGACCTGCTTCCTGATGATGAGGGGACAGGGGCAGGTGCTATGCATGCACATGTGTACTGATGGGGGGACAGGGGGTGATGTTTACACTTCACCTATCTGCAGCCAGTCACCTATATCTATGCCATATGTGTATGTGATGTTATTGACCACCACTACAGAGCAGATTTGTCTTGCCTCTGGGATTGCAGACACATGGTTGGAAGGCCTAGTGGTTGGTGTTGGTGGATGTGTCCAATCTGCACTCAAAGATAGCCTTAGGTAATTCACCTGTAACTTTATGTGCTTGTGCAGACCAAAGTGACATTGCTACCAATAAGGCACCTAGTCCTTCTTGGCCCTGTCCAGCAATTATTTCCACCTATTATGGTATTTGTGTATTGCTGCTGTCAACCATGGATGTTTACTCTACCTTGAGGGGGATGATGTTGTCCTGTCAGGTGAGTTCATGCAGCTATGTAGGTGCCCACATACTACTGTGGTGTGGGCCTGGACACTACTGCTAGTTCCAACTGATGGGACATTGGCTGTAAAGCTACTTTTACCTGCTCTGAGAAGATTATAGTCATTTGTGTAAAGTTTAATTTTTTTTTACTCTGACAAGGGTGGGGGGGGCAGAGGAGATGGTGACCTGAACAGTGATGGCTTTGTGGTGAGATCTTACCAAGGACGATGACACTGTATGAGTGCTACAGTGGCTACTCATGTTGGTTAGGATCAGGTACTGGATATTTCAACCTGTCGTAAGAGTGTTGACTGGCTGATCCACTGCATTGCCATTAACATAGCCGAGGAATCTCTGTGCATTCATGTTCAAGTGGCATAGGTCATGCACACTATGGTTGGCTAGTTGAAGTCACCCAGGAGCAGGGTAGATGATTGAATCATGACAGATTCCAGCAAGTCCCAATAGGTGTGGTGGGTGTCCATAGTCATGGTTGGAGGCCTGTAGCTATTTATGATTTGAGTATGTGTTTTGTCAACTAACTGCACTCGGGATGTCTCACATGTGTCATACTGTTTGGCCAGCTTGAAGGTGTGTATGTGTGTGATAATGTTCAACACTCCACCTCCTGTGGCTTTACAGCCCTCCATGTGGGGTCTAAATATATGATGGGATGAGTAACCTGGCAAGGTTAGTGTTCTCTCCACAGCTACAAAGCAGGTGTCAGTGACTGCACAAATGTCGATATCCTACAGGACAAGGTAAGCTTGCATTGACATGGGCTTCATGCTAAGACACCTAGCTACTGTTAGAGCAAGACATCTGCACAAAGGCATACATGATTGGTGGGCAAAGGCTGGAAAATAGTGTCACTTTATGAATCTAGCTGAAACACACTTAGCTACCAGCAAAGACGGTGTTGCATTCACAGGTCTACTCCACAGGATAAGACATCCGACAATCAAATGTATGCTATTATGTTATGAATACAGTCTTTAATGTGTTGCCAGCAATGTGCCAAACAATACACAACTGTATGAAGCACTGACTGCAAATATGAGCAGACATGTGATCAGTCTGCAAAACTCTGAACAGTTTTCAAATATGGGCTCACCTCAGCATATAACATACACTTCAACACACACTTCTGCACCTGTTGCGTACTATGCACGTACCCCATATAAGTCTCTTACATTTGTAAGACAAGCATATGTATCATAGTAGCATTCACAGGTGACATATAATATTTAAAACATCCCAGGTAGCTGGCCTAGCAGTGTCACACTCAGTATTGCACAACAGACACTCTAGTAGTAGTTATACATGAGCTGACCCTTGCTGGGGTGACTTAGGGGTTGGGAATGTGATCCATGTCAATGCAGACAGGGCAAGCAGGAATGGCCATAGGTGCCGGACAGCAGCATGTGAGTCCAGCAGGTCTTGTTGCAACCTACTGTTTAACTTCCTATTTGACATTATTGCATCCCCCCTTCTGCATTCCATTACAAGCTTACGTGACTGACATACCTGTTGTAGTGCTGAAGAGTTTCCTCAGAATAATGCAAGTGGTTAGGTTTGTAAAGTCACAATCTGTCTTTGTGTAGATGGGTTCAGACCTGTGTTGCATAGGCAGCAGCTTGCCTTTCGTAGGTAATGCTCATGAGCAGGTGATGGCCTGTGCACCAATCAGCGTCTCCCACTTGCTACTTGCATCCAGAGCAGCTGTGTTGACTTTCCATTAGCCAATGCCATACCAATACAGTGCTATAATTATGTCCTTCATGTGGGACTTGCCCCTTTTCCTTGCCTATGTGGAGGACATTATGGAAGTGTGAGGGCTACAGTTTCACAGACGTAGGTGGAAATATCTTTCAGGACAAGACAAGCGGAGACATCCCAATAACATGGGGGAACAATGCTCCAGAATTGGGTACAGATTGTAAGTAGTGCTGTTATACACTTAAGAGGACTGCTAGATTAACAGGGTTTGTCTGGACATGCATTTTCTGTGTGACTTGACGTCTGACAGTGATATGTCTCTGACATACCTCTCAACTGTCCAGATGTCCACAGACTGCCCAGAGGTTTGCCTGTTATGTTTGGTCTGTTCCTCAGACAATTTCTGTTTGTGAGAAATCAGTAGGATAATGTGATGATAGTAGTCAGTAAATTTTGACATCCATTAGTGTTTCAGACAGCATATCCTTCAGGGATGTTATGTTACAACAAACCCTGTAACACCAGCGACTGTTTCAGTTTGTAATACCATTATGTGAGATATGTCCCTCTTTCCATCCCCCTCTCCCCCCAGGTATGTCATGCTTTGCCCAGATGTCTTGCAGTAAGAGGTTCAGAGGTATGGTATATCATTATTTAGTGGCTACACTCCTGATATCATCCCAGTGACTTAGCAGACTCCTGGAAGTGGTATGCAGCAGTGGCCATAAATATGACAGACTGCTCTTCAAACTATCTGGAGATATACAGAGCTGAGTATATTTTTCTGGCACTTCAGAGTTGTGTACTGGTAATTGTTGTTTGACTAATTTTATATCATTGCTGGCTGACTTCAGAGTTGTGCACTGTTATTTTTTTTTTCACTGTATAGTTTTTCAGATCTCTGCTGAAGGTGTTTTTCCCACCTCCCCTTATTTCTCTGTGTCTTAAGTTGGTATAACTGGTTTTACATACTGTGTGTTATCTGATTATCTGAAGGATTACTTGCATACAATTAGACCCTCTTAGTAAAAGTCTGCATATCATTGCTGGAGCCTTCCTGTGTCCTGACAGAGTGCTCTTCAAACTATCTGGAGATATATAGAGCTGAGTATATTTTTTCTGGCACTTCAGAGCTGTGTACTGGTAATTGTTGTTTGACTAATTTTATATCATTGCTGGCTGATTCAGAGTTGTGCACTGTTATTTTTGCTTCACTGTATAGTTTTTTCAGATCTCTGCTGAAGGTGTTGGTATTCCCATACCCACCCTCCTTATTCCTGTGTTGTTGTTTAAATTTGGAGGCTTTTGCAGTTGCCCGCTCCCACTGTAGATTTGATCTGGGACATTCCCCCCAGTCCCATCTCTTAACCTCATTCTACCTAATAGACTCCTTCTGCATTGTTTTTAGTCATTTTTAATTTAATTGCATTTTTTAAACTGTTTGGTATAACATTGCTACATACTCAAGTGTGCTAGCTTGCACTGCATTTGAATTGTTTTATCTGCTGTTTTAGCTACTTTTCTGTATATATATATATATATATATATATATATATATATATATATATATATATATATATATATATATACATATAAAATAAAAACAAAATAATAAAATATACCTTTCCTGTAACTAGTGTACTCCAGATTCAGATTTGCTGTATCCAGGACTGTATGTAAGCTTCTGAGCCGACCCCCCAAGCCTTTCTGTGTTGGAGGGAAGCCTTCTAGCTTATCAGTGGGAGTAGTAAGCACTAGGTAACCTATCTACCACATAAGGAGTGGTTCTGGCCCAGAAATTGTAGTTATTGGCCATTTGGGCAGTTTTTTCATCTCTCTCAACTTTCTGATTTAAAAGCCCACACTTGCACTTGTTCCCCCCCTTTTCTGTAACTAGTTTAGTCCAGATAGAGATTCTTAGGTTTAGCACTTGAATTTGCTTATTCATGATCAGCACTTGTTCAGAACTTGTAAGCACTAAATAACCTACTAATTATTACAGCACTCAGCCTTCCTCATTACCTAGAGGAAAACAGTTTTGGTACTTACTTTCCTCACTTGCTTAGAGAAAAACAGCTCTTGTACTCACTTTTCTCACTTATCTAGTGGAAAATAGTTTTTTATTCAGGCATGTCCAAGGGTCAGCTCCCAGTGTTCTCTCTTGCCTATCTGATGAATCTGGGCATTTTTTGACAATGTAGAAATTGCCTCATGTACACAGACAACCCTCTCCTCCTACCTCCCAACACTACAACCTGTGAGAGATGCACGTATCTAACCAAACTGGAGGTAAAGCTCTCCTCAATCAAGACTGAACTTGACAGTCAAGAGGAGAAGGTAAACACTTGCACCACACCACACTCATCACATAGTCTCACTAAATCTACAAAACCAAAATCCACACATAGAAATACAAAAACATTTGTGGAGGCTCTCAATAATAATCTGCACAAGCAACAGAGACCACCAAAGCAGAAATGCAAGCAACCTCCACCCCCCAACACAACCCAAATGACACATAGCCCGCAGACTCAGTGTGCCACTCAACCACAGCCAATAAGGCAAAACAACATACCCAACACACTAGTCATAGGTGACTCTATAGTCAGGCACACTGATGTCCTACTCACCAGGCTAAACAAGGAAAAGGTTACTGTCAGCTGCCTATTGGGTGCCAGGATCCGCCACATAACCCACGCACTCAGGTCAGTCCACAACAAGTACAAATATTACTCTGTCATTGTCCATGTTGGTGTGAAGGACCTGAGATGTACCTCCCTGGACTACATGAAAAGAGACATGGAAGAGCTCTCCGATCTTGTAGCCCAGGCAGGTATGACCCTAGCCCTGAGTAGCATTCTGCCATCACCTAGAATGATGCCACAGTACAAGGACAAAATAATTGACTTCAACAATTGGCTAAGCTTCTGGTGTCATTCTAAAGGGATCCAGTATCTGTCTGCCTGGGATGATATGGTTGACAGATCACAATGCTTTGCCAGAAATGGCCTGCATCTGTCACTCCTGGGATTCTGGGTACTGGCTAAGGTTCGTACTGCCCCTATAGTGCCTTTTTTAGGGAAGGTTCAAATGACAAATTCACCACCATAACAGGAATAGGCAAGCAAAAACTGAGGGTGATGCTACTCAATGCTAGAAGTCTAAATCTCAAAAATGCACTCACTCGAGGCACTCCTTAAAATGGAGAACATTGATATCTGTGCAGTGACAGAGACCTGGTTCAAGGCTCCAGCACCAGGCTATAATTTATACCACACTTTTCGGCCATGTAACCTGGACCGGAACACCAAAGGCGGAGGTGTGTCCATATTCATTAAGGATATCCACACCTCCAGGCTAGTTGCTCAGCATAATGCAGGCAAGGTTATCCAAGTGCAACTAACTCTGGGCAAAACTGCAATCCAAATTGTAGCTTGCTACAGATCACCCACCATGCCCCAGGATTCCCACTCCTCTTTTCTTGATGTACTGGAAAATATTAGCTTCAACCAAACACCGTAAGAATGGGCGATTTCAACTACCCCACCATTAACTGGGAAAACTACTCATGTACCAACTCCTTCACTCAATGCTTTCTGGAATTCATAAACACCAATGCCCTGGATCAACTTATCCACACCCCCACCAGGGACAACAATATCCTAGATCTAGTCATTACCAATATGAGTGACCAGTGTTCCATACCTGAAGTCATCACCTCATTGGTCCGATCTGACCATAAGCAAATTACCTTAGATATCCACATCCTGCCCCCACCCCCCATTAAGGAAACAATGGTAAAAAATTTTCTCCAAAGCCAACTTCATGCTTCTTAAGACAGAAGTGGTGAACTTCATGACACCCATGCAGATGGACAATACAAATACGACTACTGAATCCTACACAATTGCACTTTATAAGCAGTTACATGAGTGCATGGCTCATGCTATCCCAAACAGAACCAAGATGCTATCCTCCAAAAAAAAGAAGCCAATCTGATGGTCCCCTGCCATAAACAAACTGTACAACAGAAGGAAGAAACGGTTGCAAAAGAGAGTAAAATCCCATGAGTGGAGGAGCTCCCTGGTAAGCCTCAGTAAGAAGCTGCGATCCCTGATAAAATCCTCCAAAGCTAGTGACGAAAACAAAATCGCCACTGATTCTAAAGACAACCACAAAGCATTCTATAGCTATGTCAAGAATGTCAATGGCAACACTCAGATCTGCTCTGTTACAGCACAATGGCATTAAATATGAGGTGGGAGGTTGGCATAATGGCTAAGGTGTTCACCTTGCAGACGCAAGGTGCAGGGTTTGATTCTTACATGGGATAACTGGCTAGGCTTAAAATGACCCACAAGGGCAGTTAGCCTAGTACAAACCTATGAACCACATCCTAAATATACAGACCCAACTGATATTGCCAACATCCTGGCAGATAGGTTCAGTGCTAACTTTACCCCCCCCCCCTCACACCCTAAAGTGCCCAACCCTTTACCAAAAGAATGCAAAGTTCCTGTAATCAGGGCTGCACAGGTAAAAACCACACTCTCCAAAGCCAAGAACACAGCATCCATGGGACCAGACAACATCCCAGGCTGCGTTCTACATGAACTACAGAATGAACTGGCACCCCACCTAAGTATCATGTTCAATCATAGCCTCACCTCAGGCTTTGTGCCTGCTGAATGGTGCACAGTGACTGTTATTCCCCTCCACAAGGGAGGAGCCACCACTGACCCCGGGAACTACCGCCCCATTAGCCTGACGAGCCTGGTCTGCAAGGCCATGGAATGTATCATCATGGAACTTATAAACAAAGACATTGGTAATCTCCAAACTCTGGATCCCATCTAGTTCAGGTTTGTAAAAGGCTGATCATGCCTCCTAAACCTGATAGACTTCTTTGAAACAGTCACCAAAGCCGTAGACAAGGGTAAGGTGGTTCACACAGCCTATCTAGATCTTGCCAAGGCTTTCGACACCATCCTCCACTCTGGAATTATAGATAAACTCACTAAACTAGGTATAAATCCCTATGTCACAAGATGGGTTGCCAAATGGCTCACTGACAGAACCCACACTGTGAAAGTAGCAGACTCCAAATCCGACTTCAGACCAGTGACATGTGGAGTACCACAGGGTTCAGTCCTGGGTCCTCTCCTGTTTGGTATCTACTTCTATGAAGTACAGGCTAATACAGATGGTCTTTGGCTAATGATTTTCACATATGACTGCAAACTAGGAGCCATAATCGAAACTCCTAACAATGTGGACATCCTAGAAAAAGGCCCTCACTGAGACAGATGCCTGGTGTCAAAGCCATGGCCTCAAGCTCAATGCCAAAAAGTGCATTGTCATCCCCTTTGGTAAAAGCTTTGTACCCATGAACTACAACATAGGCGGTAGTATACTTAACATCGAAAGTGTGATAAGAGACCTTGGGACACAGGTGGACAGTAGTCTCTCCTTTGATAATCACATCGCCACAGTAGTCAGGAAATCCTTCTACGTGGCACACCTCATCACAAAAGGTTTCTCATCCAGAAAAAAAGAGGTCATTGTTCCCCTCTACTCATCACTCATTAGACCCATTATAGAGTATAACACCCCTTTTGGTATGTACCTCACAAGACATCTACAACAACTGGAAAGGCTGCAGAAATACCTCACAAAGAGGATTACCGGCCTCAAACAGATGCCCTATGTAGACCGTCTCAAAAAACTCCAGCTTTACTCTGTCGCATATCGCCTACTCAGAGGTGATCTCTGCCTAACATACAAAGCTATGTCAAACCCAGAGCTGTTGGACATGCTCCACTTAAAGAAATCCCAATCCCTCTGAGCTACACGCTCTAGGGACCTAAACCTTGTCATCACAATAAACAGAACATGCCAGAGGGATAGATTCCTGTCCCAGACTTCCCGTACTCTGGAATAAACTACCTATCTATATCAAAGAAAGCTCCTCATTAGCACTCTTCAAGAAAAATCTTGATGATTGGAAGGGAAATAGGAAATTCACCCCGGGGATCACCTGTGTGGCTCTGCTCTACAGTGGCACAGGAAAATAATTTTCTTGGGTGGCAAAAGCCAGGGTACCTTTTTGGCTGGGATTGTATAGGCCCCAGGGCCGATAGCCTAGTACCTACCTATGAACCTATGAACCTATGGTCCCACACCCTGGACATTCTGTGGAAATGTGTACAGTTGAGAGTTATGCATTTCTGGCCATTGTTAACAGACTGTCAAGATTGTGTAGCAGTGTTGTGTGTAAATGTTTGTTGGGCTGAGTAGGGAGAGTAGCAGATGTGAGTGTCATACATCCTTTTCTCTCTGACTATGCATGCTGCTACAGTTGATGGTGGTCTATCAGGTTTATATGTTTTTAGGGGCAGAATGAGAACTGTCCTGTAACACCTCAGGATTCCCAGTAGACTGTGAGTGTGACTGGCAATCAAGATATGTTTGTTCAAGCAGATATATTTACATACATATATATGTATATAAGAGTACTATGGATATATATTTTTCTCTTATGTTAAATGACTGTAGTGCATGACATGTTTCTAAAAGCATCACAAATTTCTGCAACTCAGATGGTGTATGGTACATTGCTATGATTGTGGTGCACAGGGTCCTGGGTTCAAGGCCTGGTAGTGATTACTTTTTTATCACTCATGTTAAATTACCATAATGCATGATATGTTTGTAAAAACACTGCACATTTTTACAGCTCAGATGGTATAGTGGTATTGCTGCTGTGAGTGCAGTGCACAGTTTCTTGGGTTCAAGATTTGACAGGACTGATTGTTTTGTTGATGGGCAGAGTGAGCAAGGGCTGATGACAACAGAGTGATTAAAGCACTTTTAAGCAGTTGTAAGCAGGTTTTCATGAAGCTAAGTGATGCTAACAAATGGTTAAGCCATCTTATCTTTGCTTAGCACTGCTTAGACCCGCACTAATTTTAATTAAAGAAAATAAAAAAGGGTGAGAGGAAAGTGGTGAAATGGGGGCAAGCAGGGGGTAAAACATTAGGAAAACCAGCTAGGGATGTGCAGGACGGGTATAGTAAAGGACGATACTCTAAATTTCTTCTGCAGCAACAGCTGTGAATAATGTGTAGAATTTGGAATTTACAGCCTCACACCCCAGAGGCATTTGTACAATAATTTGTGGGTAGATTAATTTCAGTGAACATGGGGTCAAAATATAGAGCTATGTATGGGGCAGTGATTTTTTGTGGGACACATGCCCCACTTTTGTTTTAGGTGAGACTGGGATGTTAGGAAAGGGCTGTAGTTATGTGTGGGGTGGTAGGTTGAGTAGCATAGGTAGCATTTGCAGACAGATAAGACACACAAGACAGCAGACAGGGGCAGTATATGACACATGAGGGGGTAAACACATTTGATGGGCAGGGTGGTTGGGAATCCGAAGCCCATAAGCCCCCAAATGGATACAGTGGGTCTTAGATCCCCACCCATGGGAAGTCACCACTGCACCTTCATGGCCACGAATGTGGCTGTGCCGGTGGCTGGATACCAGGGGCAGGCTGCCCCTCCAGGTGAGCCAGGTGGCCATCCATCTGGCACAGATGTATATCCAACTCAGAGTGGATGATGCTGCACACCATACCCGGGAACATGCTGCGGGTGACGGGCTCCTCTTCTCGCTCATGTCTAAGAGGAGGATGGGCCCCATCCCCTGAGAAGCTTCCACCTGAAGCTGTTGCAGGACCAGTTCCGGGTTGGGTCCCATATATCCTGGCACCCGGTGCCACAGACAGATGGGGCAGGACAGGTGGAGCTGCCAGGATCTGCCTTCCCAAATGTGTTATGGTGTTGTGGTTTGCCAAGATATATTGGTTAGTCATGAACAAAACATTTCAAAATTAGTTATAACAGCAGCAATTAACCCAAACCAACAGATGTGAAACTGTTGCATAGCAAACAGAACACATGCATAAATGGATCAACAGTAAGCATTGTAACAGCATGCCAGTTACATTAATGGCAACAGGCCACCAGCAATGGTATGTGAACAAGGTATGTTAATATGCAACCAATAAAATATATGAACAGTAATAGAACACAAGTCACAACATTAGGTTTTGAGAAAAACATACCCATAGCATATGAATAATTATTGATGCAGATGAGGGGAGCCAGAGGGGTGGGTGGAGAGAAAAAAGTCCATTAACAACTCCACAGGCTTCTATTTTTCACAACAGTACTGCTCAATACTCTACAGGTCTGCCCTCACTTTGCATCTCCCTATGGCCCATAGCTTCTGTAGCACATACATACCTGTTAGACTGTCAACCTGTAATGGTATGGGGCAGACTGGGGGAACTATGGCTACATTAATGGAGGGGCCTGGTACATGTCAGGGTTGCATACTTGACAAAGAAGGGGTACCCTGCACTGATGTTGTGTGAGTCTGCTACTGGCATACTTCACCTGGATTCCTATCTGTGTCCAAGGTGATTGGCAGCAGTGACCATACCACTCAACCTCTTAGAGTTAGAAATCTGGACAAAGCCATACATAAATGTGGAAAAAGGCTCAAAATAGGGACAATGTTTAAATATTGATCCTACAAATGTAAAAGGTCTTACACTCAAATGTCTCCATCATTTTCCAACTTCAATCTTTACTGATTTGCTACTTCATTGTCAGAAAAACATAGTTTTATGAAAAACAGTGCAAGAAATTATCCAGAAAATCTTGACATTCTGCAAAAATGTGTACACCTTCATGGCCCTGAAGGTGTGGCAATGACCACTAGCTGTGACAGCATGACACTTGAAAGACGTATTGGGACAAGTGCATGATGTATGCGCCTCTCCTGCTGTTACTTGCAGTCATGGGGATGGACAGTGGTTTTGCGCGGTTTTGCACATTTTTGCGCATAGCGCAACATCGGGCAGCGCCGCCTAATTGGGTTTAAACTATTCCTGGCTCCACAAAGTCTGCTCTTCACTTTTTCCCTTAGAACTGCTCTATCTCTCAAATTAAACACCATATTCTCATTCTAAGGCCCCTCACTGGTCCAAATAAGTAATCTTACAAGTTAGCACTAATAAACCATAAGCACTACTTACTCTTATACTCTCTATGATTACCTTGTCCCCTATTGGTCCATTTTAATTCAGTTCCCTATATTACTCTAGCATGTCCAAAGGTCAGTCAATGGTTTCCTCTCCAGTCCAGCTGGTGAATCTGGGAATTTTGAGGCAATGTTACAACTGTCTCATGTACACGGACAACCCTCTCCTCCTCCAAACAGGTTCAAATATATGTGAGAGATGCAACCATATAGCCAAACTGGAGGCTGAGCTCTCTCATCTCAAAACTGATGTAACCAGTCAGGAGGAGAAGGTAGCCTCACACAACACAATTCCAGTATCACATAGTCCCACCACAACAGTGAACCAAACACATAAAAACACAAAAACTTACTCGGAGGCTCTAAATAAAAATCTACCTAAGCAACAGAGACCTCCAAAGCAGACATCCAAGCAAACGCTACCCCAAAACAAAACACGTACAACACATAGCACACAAAGTCAGTGTGCCAAGCAGTCACAGCCCTTAAGGCTGAGTAACACACCTGATACTCTTGTAATAGGTGACTCTATTGTCAGACACACTGACGTCCTGCTCGCCAGGCTGAATAAAGAGAAGGTCACAGTGAGCTGCCTGTCGGGCGCTAGGATCCGCCACATAATGCAAGCACTCAGGTCACTCCAAAGCAAATACAAATATGACTCAGTCATTGTATATGCTGGCGTGAATGACCTGAGACATACCTCCCTCGACTACATGAAAAGAGACATAGAGGAGCTCTCTGATCATGTAGCCCAGGCCGGTATGACCCTGACCTTGAGCAGCATCTTACCCTCACCTAGAATGATGCCACAGTATAAAGACAAAATGATCGATTTTAACAATTGGCTAAAATTTTGGTGTCATTCAAAAGGGATCCAGTGTCTGTCAGCCTGGGATGACATGCACGAGAAGCCACGTTGCTTCGCTAGGGACGGCTTGCACCTGTCACACCTGGGCTTTCGAATATTGGCAAAGGCTCTTGCCACCCCCATAGTGCCTTTTTTAGGCAAGGCTCAAAAGTCAAACCCACCTCCATAGACAGCACAAGGAACAAGAAACTAAGAGTAATGCTGCTAAATGCCAGAAGTCTTAACCTCAAGATGCACACACTCGAAGCTCTACTCAGTATGAAGAACATCAATATCTGTGCAGTGACAGAAACCTGGTTCAAGGCTCCAGAGAGCACCCCAGCACTACCAGGTTATACCTCATATCATGCTTTTTGGCCCCAAAACCCGGACCGAACCACAAAAGGAGGGGGAGTTTCCATATTTATCAAGGATATCCACACCTCCAGGTTAGTGGCATTGCACGAAGTATCGGAGACCATCCATGTGGAACTGACAGTGGGCAAGACTGCTTTTCAGTTTATATCATCCTACAGACCACCCTCTCAAAGTCAGAAATCCCACTCAGCTTTCCTGAAAACATTGGAGAACATGAAGATCTCTCCGAACACCATTATATTGGGTGACTTCAACTACCCAAACATAGACTGGGAGCATTACTCAAGCCCCAGCACCTTAGCCCAAAGGTTCCTGGAATTTATAAACTCAAATGCTATGGAACAACTAGTCACCACTCCCACAAGGGGGGAAAACATACTAGACCTGATCATTACCAACATGGGGACTCTATGCTCCATACCAGAAGTATATCCCTCATTGGTAAGATCAGACCATACATTAATTTCACTGGATATCCACATCCCGACCCCACCCCCAGCCCAGAAAACCACAGTGAAAAACTTCTCAAAAGCGAACTTCACACTTCTCAAAACTGAAGTGGAATCCTTCAAGGCCCCAGGGCCAGTGGAAACTTTGGCCCAAACTGCAGAATCCTATATAAACGCATTCTACGGACATCTCCAGGAATGCATGGATCATGCTATCCCAAACAAAATCAAGATCCAATCATCCAAAGGCAGGCATCCAGTCTGGTGGACCCCAGCCATAAATAAACTGTACAACAGAAGGAGGAAGCTACTACATGATAGAGCAAAATCTCTAAAAGGGAAGGCATCTCTGATCAGTACCAGCAAAAAATTACGATCCCTCATAAAATCCTCCAAGGCCAGCTTCGAGAGAAAAATTGCACAGGACACTAAAGACAATCATAAGACTTTTTTCAGTCATGTTAGGAACCTGGGATGCAACTCCCAGACTTGTTCTGAGTTGATTCTAAACAACAAAAAATACACTGAACCCACAGACATTGCCAATATCCTGGCAGACAGGTTCAGTGCTAACTTCTCCACCCCCTCCCCACCAAAAGAGCAAGTATCTATCCCGGCAGAGGGCAGCCTCCCAAACATTTCTGATGCTCAGGTGAAGGCCGCCCTCTCCAAAGCAAAAAACACTGCTTCCATGGGATCAGATGGCGTCCCAGGTTGCGTCCTACATGAACTCCAAGAAGAACTAATCCCTCAAGTAAAATTGCTGTACAATCTCAGCCTCACTACAGGATATGTGCCCAAAGAATGGCGTACAGCAACAGTGGTCCCACTCCACAAAGGTGGCGCCTCTACGGACCCTGGAAACTATCACCCCATAAGCCTGACTAGCCTAGTCTGCAAGGCTATGGAGAGGATCATCATTGATCTCATAAACAAAGACATTGGGGACCTACAGACACTAGATCCTACCCAATTTGGCTTCGTCAAGGGCAGATCCTGCCTTTTGAACCTGGTCGACTTCTTCAAAACAGTCACTAAGGCCATAGATGAAGGGAAGGTAGTCCACACAGCCTATCTGGACCTTGCAAAGGCATTTGACACAATACCCCACTCGGGCATCATAAATAAGCTATCCAGCCTAAATATAAACCCCTATGTCGCAAGATAGGCTGCAAACTGGCTCAAAGACAGAACCCACAGAGTCAGAGTTGCTGGAGCCATGTCAGACTCGAAACCGGTCACAAGTGGCGTCCCACAAGGTTCTGTCCTGGGACCTCTCTTGTTCGGTATTTACTTTTCTGAGGTACAGGCCAACGTGGGAGGACTATGGCTCACCAAGTTCGCAGATGACTGCAAACTGGGTGCCATAATTGACTCTCCAGCTGACATAAACATCCTTCAAAAAGGTCTCGCAGAGATGGATAACTGGTGCCAGAGCCATGGTCTAAAGCTAAATACCAAAAAGTGTATAGTCATACCCTTTGGCAAAAACAATGTGACCACAAATTACCACATAGGTGGTAACCCATTAAGTACAGAGAAAGTAATTAGGGATCTGGGGACCCAAGTTGATAGCAATCTCTCCTTTGACAACCACATTGCCAAAGTGGTTAGAAAGATCTTCTACATTGCCCACCTCATCATGAAAGGATTCACATCTAGATCAAGAGAGATAATCGTGCCCCTTTATTCATCCCTCATCAGGCCCATCATAGAATACAATGCCCCCTTTGGTATGTACCTTACCTGACACCTGCAGCAATGAGAAAGACCCCAAAAGTACCTCACCAGGAGGATCAAGGGACTCAAACAGATGCCATATGCTGCTCGGTTAAAAAGACTCCAGCTCTACTCAGTTGCATACCGCCTACTTCGAGGCGATCTATGCCTGACATATAAAGCTATGTCCAACCCAGAATTAATGGACATGCTCCACCTCAGTAAATCTAAATCCCTTAGAGCCACGCGCTCGAGGGACTTGAACCTCAGCACCGAAATAAATAGAACATGCTGGAGGGACAGATTCATAACCCAGAAGCTCCCTTCGCTCTGGAATAGAATTCCAATTCATGTTAGGCAGAGCACCTCACTGACTCTCTTCAAGAAGAATCTTGATGAGTGGATGGGGGATCGTAGGTTTGTCCCGGGGATTATTTCCGTGTCACTATTAGACAGAGGCCCAGTAAACTAAACTTTAAAAAGGGCACAGTATACTCAAATCAAGGGGTAGCGTAAGCCAAACACAATCGGACTAGGCTTATAAATGCCCCAGGGCAGATAGCCTAGTATGAACCTATGAACCTAAGTTGTACACAATGTATTGGTATACCCTTCATAAAGCTACAGCAAACATTTCTTTACCTGTAAGACCTGTGGAGAAAATATCTGTTACCACTATCTGACTGTCCCTATAAATATTCATGATTTCCTCAGTGTATATATGCTCACATCTCAGTACAACTTTCTGAATTCGAACCGTGTGTGGGTGTGCTAAAATGAACTACAAGGCTAGTTCTCATCACACTGATTTACTGGGAACTGCTGTCTTTTTTGCCTCATTTCTGCCTAATACTCTGTGGGATAGACTGTCTGACTTTGTAATCCTGTGATTCATGCATGACAGATAGTGTATTGTGTATTAATTCTTTGAAATAATAACATCTGGAAAGCAAAGGTTAACACAAGAATGCAATGCTGCAGGAGATACACTATAGTACTGCAGACATTAGTATTCAGGGTTCAGATCTTAGTGCATACAGTATTACATATTTCCTTTACATCATGTTTTACAACCCCACATTCTACTGTTTTGCATACTTGCTGGTTCTCAGAACAATCTCAGTTAATTCATGCTGTCAAAGCCATATTTGCTGTGAAGAACCTCTACACATTCTATTTCTACAACCACATACCAGAGTAAGCATGACAGTTTCTAGTATGAATCTTTTTATTATAGTGAAATGACACGTTTATTAATGGATATCCTGTGAATCAATATTAGTGTGGCAAACATCATTTATTCATTAGAGACTGTACACAATGTACCTTCTGGCAGTAAACAAATGTACTCCTTATACTTTATGGCACTATATACTGCAAGATAGATCTGTACTCACCAGCCTGTCGGTGCATCCAGGTCAGTCTGTCTGCATGGGCTTCAATATTACTAGCCCACTCTGCTACAGCTGTAGGGGTGAGAAATAAACATTATGCATACCTGTCTATCACATACTCAGGCTAGAATTTGGTACAGCTATATCTGAGATACTTACAAACTGCTAGTGCATGGTTGTCTCGAGCATCTTGGATCCATTGAGCCAGGAGCTCACACTTCCTCTCCTTTAGGTCGGCATACTGATGCCGTACTTGCTCGCCAGTTCAGGAGATACCAGTGGCACTGGTGAGGTTGCATGCCAGACGGTCCCAGGCCTCCACTTTATACTGTGAGCCCTGGTACTGGCCATGCAGCAGTCTGCCGTCATGGTTAGATACAAGGAGTCCAGCAATGATACTGGACTGCAAAATGCCCCAGCACTGTGCCCAAAAGTGCAAACCCTCACCATCACCTGCCATAGTTCCTACTCAGAGCAAGCTATAACAGACTCTGGCTGTATTCCCACTTATGCTGTTTAAATAAGACTATATTCCTGCCCTTTGCTGTCATTAGACCATTTTGAAAATGCTAAGCTCAGCTAAGTAGTGTGCAAACCTGCTAAGCTGATTTGAGCAATGCTTAAATGGGTAATTGCTAAGTACTTCTTACCAGTGCACAAATTGACTTAGCTGAGCTGACTGCTGCATAGCATTCGCATTTAAGCAATGCTTACACCGGCTTAGCATAGCTGAGCACTGCTAACCACTGCTCAAGATAATGACTTAATTAAGCATTACTGACATATTAGTAAGTGTATATGATTTACTTTATATGATGTCCCTCTATGTGCTTTCATTACATTACCATGGGGTGTGACTATATTGTATGAGACACTTGTGTATACATGGGTGCTTTTAAATGTTATGTGCACTCACACTTACATTTTAGACCAGCTACACTACCCTGGTTGACAAATGTCAATTACTACATAAGTTAAAATAAAAATAATAATTTTAACACTGCTTTCACATGTAAAATTAAAGTGCCTGTTTTGGTACTTGAACCATGAACACCCACATACAAATCCAGCACTCTAACCCCTACTCTATCTCAATGATAGGATTGTTGCTGTATATTTTTATCTCCTATTGGATGTGTAAGCAGTGCTGAGCAGAGGGCCATAATGCACACACCCGCTCAGCTATGCTTAAACATACCTGAGAATGGAAAAAAAATAATAAACCCACTTTATTTACATGTATCTGTACTCCTTGTCAGTAACAGTAAGCAAAATTGTAAAGGAACACATAGGGACAGATTTTAATTATGGCTCTTACAAACTTAGGACGTGTGACGGTGGTTTTCTAAAAAAATCATTGCCAAATTACTTGGGGTTTAAGTCAGAACATACTGACAGACATTTGGGTTTCAGACTTCATACCCTTCAGGATATCAGTGCTACTGCAAACCTTTTATTCTATTAACTTTCTGGCTTTGTAAGTGCAATATTTAAAAAGTGTCCCTATTTTTGTGCCTTTGCCTCCCCCCATTATTTATGGCTTTGTACAGCTTTCTTGCTCTAGAGGTTAAGAGGTATGTTAGGCAGCATCTGGGCATTCTGCAGAAACCTGTACAGTGGAGGGGTATGGTCGTATGGCATTTGTACAATGGCAGACATTTGGGTTTCAGTCTTCATACTCTTCAGGAAGTCTGTGCTACTGCAAACCTTTTATTCTAGCAACTTTCCAGGTTTGTAAGTACAATATTTAAAAAGTGTCCCTATTTTTGTGCCTTTGTTCACTCATTACTTATGGCATTGTACAGCTTTTTTGCTCTAGGAGGTTGAGAGGTATGTGAGGTGGCATCTGGGCATTCTGCAGAAACCTGTACAGTGGAGGTGTATGGCCGTATAGCACTTTTACAATGCAGGGGTGTGTGACACAACCTGTCACACACCCCCTGCATTGCTTTCTTGCTCCCCTATCCATTTCACTGTCCGCGGACACTGAAATACTCATTTTATTTTATTTCAGTGTCCATGGACACTGAAATGCTTTTAAAAACATCCTTATGGTAGTTTCTTTGTGCAGGGGGTGTGTTAGATGTGCATGCACTACTTAAACACACCCCTTGCACTCAGTAGTGCTTGTGTCCATTTAGCCTTAGCAGGAGCGTGCTTCATGAATATGCAAGGCGCGCTGCTGTTAAAGCTACGGGTACACGGACATGATTCACTCCATGCAGGATTAGCAGAATTCCTGCACAGAGTTTATTGAATCCATGGGATTATTAATTTCTGGGGAAGAATTCATATAATCAGAAATTAGATACCTTGATACACTGATGCACAAATATGCTTTAGTAATACATTACACAACTATCTCAGTCTTTAAACTTCCTAACTGCTTTACAAAAATCAAATAGATGTATATAATGATTACAGCATTTAAAATCATTTTGCAGTGTTACTACATTTGTAAATAAAATGTAACCGCTTACTATATGCTCTGTAGTTTACAATGAGGTCTCTGCAAGGTTTTAGAAAGATGTACTGCCCCTTCATGTCCAATGTTGTTCTCAGATAATCTACATGCAAAGGAAAAAATACACAATCAAAAGCAAGTTTTTAATCTCTGAATAGATCAGTCATTTCTAAGTACATATAATGCCCTATATTTACAGTGAACATTCAGTACAATAGGTAACAAACATTTCTGTCTTACAAAACACTTTACCATCTACACACATAATACACAATCTTAACCTTTATTCTGAATTCAGAGCTCTAGGGAGTGGTTCATGGGTAGTTGCTAGCCATGAAATCCTGGAGACCAGTGACATACCTAGCTCATTTCCCCAACTACCCCAAAGCACTGTCTGGTTAAGTGACTTGCTCAAGGTTACATAGTAATCAAATTAAGGCAGAGAGAATCAAACCCTGTATCGCAAAAAGCAGTTCATTAACAGCCCATAACCTTAATTCTCTGCAATAATTGACAGTAGCTGTTTATAGGTGAATACTAGGCTAATTGCCCTGAAGGACCATTTTAAGCATAGACAATGGCCTGATGTTAGAGTCAAACCCCATACCTTGTGTCTCTAAAGTGAAGATTCATAAGTTAGTACTAGGCTAATTGCCCTTGTAGGCTATTTTAAGCCTATCCAATAACCCCATGTAAGAATCAAACCCTGCACTTTGAGTCTGTAAGGTAAATACCTTAACCATTATACTAACCTCCCACCCCATTTCTTTATGTGAAATACATTCTCACTGACAAACTCACCCCATTTGTTTTACTTATTTTTATTTCTGTTTGACTTACAGAAAAGAACACTGATCGGAAATAATTACTATCAGGTATAGCCCCGGTGAATGCATTCAAAACATAGAGGAAATTACAAACAGTATAAAACAAATTACAGAAATCAATAATTAGGATGCAAATAGTTGAGGCAGCAAATTATGTACAATATGTACAAATGAAGCAATGCATAACATACAATGTATTTAAGTGCTGCATTGCTCAGAGTGGGGGAATGGAAAACAGGAGACATATACAGGTGTTAGATTATGAACAGGTGGTTAGGTAATTTGGTCCACAGAAAGATGTTTATGCTGAGACTTATTACAGAGGTGGAACTTGAGCTGTGACTGGAATTTGGAGTAAGACTGTAGGTCCTTCTTTGAGAACCAATCTCCCGTTAATTAAAGATTTTACTGTATGGGATATACATAAATATAATCACTTATCCCTAACAGATCTACGTATGGTGTTAGAGTTACCTAAAAAATATATCATTGTCCTGAAGCAACTAAGAGAGCTTACCATATCGGTACTCCACAGCTTTCCTAGTACTGAGATGGAACAAATCAAGGTGGCCACCCTACTTCAAAACTTAACTAACAAGAAAAACATGGTATCCGTGGCCTACAGGTCCTTCTCCGCATTTTTAAACCAAGGAAAACTCATATTTGCAGATTACTGGGATCGACAGGGTTCAAGCCTCTTGATAGAGGAGAAACTTCAGGCTATAAATTATACTCTTATGTATTCGCCCTATAAAAAACTTTTTTATACACAATTTATGATTGTAAATAATTTATATTTAACTCCAGTCCACTTAAACAAATTTGATCCAAATGTCTCCACTGCATGCTCCTGTTGCTCGTACCCACATGCAGACATCATGCATATACTGTGGTTTTGCAGATATTCCCACAGTATCTGGTGCTCACTCAAGGTTCGCTTAGATAAAATGGGATACCACAAATCTACACTATCCTGGGAATTGGCGCTATTACATATTACGAATATCTATATACCTAAACTTAAGCTCCATGCCCTAATTACTCTCTGCCTCCTGGTTAAATTCTATATTACCAAGCACTGGCTGGATTGCTCTAAATTATCCTAGAGGGACTTTAAGGCTCTGGCTACCCAGTACATCAATTCTCAAAAATTGCTAATAATTAATCCCCGTAAGCGGGCCACTTACCAGAGATTATGGGACTTTATCTTTCTACTCCTGTCTAATGATTAACAGTTACTTCCTACCAAATACCTCAACTTACCCCTTCTACTCTTGATCTTTTAACATGCTCATTTATTCTTCAGTAATCATCTTCCATATTAGTCTTGAACTGGAAGTGTTGGATATTTAACTTCCCCCATCTCTCTAGAAATATATGGGTGGTTTAAGGTGAATTGTAGTATGTTAAGTGTTTATCTGACATTACCTTATTGCTATGTTTATGGAATCTCTTTGTTATTATTGGCACATATGTATATAGGTTATATTTTGATTTGCTTATATTTACCTTTCAGGATTAATCCATTATTATTGTAAGAATGTTTATTCTTCTTTTTTTTTCTCCTTTGCATCTGTAAATCAATAAAATTGTGTTTTACAAAAAAAAAGACTGTAGGTCCTTCATGTATGAGGAAAGGGATTCTCAGAGTTTTAGAGCAAGGATATTGAAGGAATGGTCATTACAGTGTAATCTGGTTTATGAGGTTTGAAGGGTTGATATTGCTTGAGATAATCTTCTGAGGCAGCAGGGAGGGTTTTTGCAGTGGATTTTGCAGTGAGCAGGGTGAAAGGATCACATTGGGGTTTGAAGAGAAGAATCAGAATGAATTTCTTCAAAACAGTATTAAACTATGTAAGTTAGATTTCTATGAATTTATTTCTGACATGATGTTGTAGTCTGAAATAAAAGCCAAGCTACAGTATGGACAACAAGATATCATCAAACCTTGCATGAGCAAGAACCATTGTAGAGACAGACAGAATTACTTTGCACTTTGACCCTGCTTATAACAAATGCTGTATAAATGGAATGCTGTAAAGAAAATGGAAATTTACTGAACGTTAAATCATGAAAAAAAGTCTTCAAGGTGGAACACTTTCTTGAGTGTAACAAATCTGAGCTGTCATTTTGATGACAAAAGAAAGAGCTTATTTCCTTATTTAACTTCAGTATGAAGTGCTTATTGTGATGGATGAATATTTCAATGGAACTACTTTGTATGTGTATAAAGTTACATACACTCTACCATACAAGTTCATATTTTGTGATCCTCAGTGAGCTGCTAAACCTACTCTGAATAAAATCAAGTACTACAACATGATTTATGTCTCAACAGATTTACATGAGATGGACTACAGTCAAATCTTTACAGTAACCAACATATCTTGGTGCAGGATATAATTCTGTCTGCATGTACTAAACTGAGTTATTTAAAACACCTGCATGTGTATAGACTGCTAAAATTTGGACATCGATATTGCTAAACATTAAGCTTTTCATTGATGCAGTTAAAAAAGTACAATCTTTTTGATTTGCAATCTAGAATGGAGACTAACTCTTGCAGTAGTTCAAATGCTGCTTTCAGCTGGTCTTGAGATTATTACTATCAGTTTCATTCAATGTTTTTGTAAACTGGCCTTTGTTTTACCTCATACGTTTTAGAAAATCTGTGGAGTACCCAGTAATGGTTCAGATTGGAACCCAGTGCTTGTTACTTCTGATTATTATTTGAAAAGGATTCCATCTTAACTTTGCATATACAAGTTCTCGTTTTGTTCCAACACATTTATTGTACATAGCTTTATCGATCCATTCATATCATCTCTGAATTTTTGTAGAGTGCTATTTTAGATACCTTTGTGCTATGTAATTAATCATGCATTCTTACAGAGCTAGTAGCTACAAATCAAAGCAGGCTTCCACTATGAATAGTCAAATTTACATCTGGACAAAGTTATAAATAGACAAACCCAAAACAAATGTAAATTTACCCAGTTAAAAAGCTGCTGCTGGTTCCTCCTCTGACTCCTCACCTGCATATGGCTGTGTTAAATCTGGAAAGTAAACAACGATACTAACCTTATGTCCACTATTTTACAATGTGGGTTCTGCAGGGCTTTAGACAGGTATGCTGCTCCTTCATCTCCAATGTTGTTCTTTGATAGGCTGCATTCAAACGGAAAGGTAACATAGTCAAACCCACCTGTGTGATCTCAGCTTGAATACATAGTCATTTGTGATTGCATATGATATTGCACATTTAAAGTTATGTCTTTTATAAAGGTAACAAACACTGGTCTAACTTGTCTGTCTCCCATCTGGTTGCCTTTTCCTAGTTTTGCTCCACTTTCAGTCATATGGTATAGTTCAGACATTAAATCTGTATATCTTCTTTCACAGATAAATAGCATTATTTTTGAATTATGCTTTATTCTCTTGCATTTATTTTTGCCTCACTAGTTATGTGTCACTAACAGGCTAACATGGGCACTTCTTAGTAAAAAGTAACGCAAGTGTATTGGTCTATTTAAATAACTTGCTTGGAGTCCATGGAATTAAATAGAGGATAACAGATGTATATAGCCCATCTAGAGCAGAGTGGTTTAATTAACTAAGTCATTCTTATGCCAACATTTCAAGAAAGGATCTTGTTTCTTAGTATAATCACATCCTGCAGTACTGTTTCTGTTACTCCTTTTCAACAGTGAGCAACAGTAAATTCCAGAGGTACATCATAAATTTAAGGACTACAGTCATGCAAAGAAGAACAGTGATGTATTTATAATAATATCACCCAATTGTATGCCTTGCTTAACAACAATTAAGTACAGAATTTTAGTTGCCAGGCAGAAAGAGTACAAAGGGACATTTTTTTCAATGATTTTTGCAGAGATGACAATAAGAATGATGATGAATTTCTTTTTTTTTCATGAATATAGGCCACAAGCTCTTCTTAACAGATTTTCAGTGGGCATATTCAATTTCCTTACTATTTGAGAAAGATAATAGAACAGAAAATTGTCATTTTCAGAAATTCTTTCCAAATGTAAAATTAATGAGAAATCTTGAAATCTGATCGTGTCAGAAGAGGGCTTTTCATCATGCTTTACCTTTTCAGGTACGATATGACTACTGCTCTGTCACTTTCCAAAAAGTAATCGTTACACTGTAATTTATTGATGTTATCAGTACCATTCATTGCTGAAATAAACATTGCTGTGGTAACATAAGGCCAATGCAAGAAAGACAGCAATGGAGTATTGTTTGAAGTCTGCTCTACTTAAGAAGGTGATAAAGTAAACAGTGCAATGTCTTAGCGACTGAGTCTGATGCTTCAGTGACCAATGATGTAAGCTTTTTCTGAAGTAAATCATTTATTTATTGACATTCCCAAAGAAAAGCAGTGGGTGTTACATAAGTGCTTTATAATACATTCATGGGATGGCCAGAGGAGACAATTATTCTGTCTAGTCTGCCTTTATAGTTCATGTAACGTTATATGTCCACTCCGCCCCCTCCCCAACAAACAGTACATTTGTCTTTGATAACAAGACATTACAGAAGGCAGAGGGTCCTGATTCATGGAGGTGGTCTAAGTTTCTCGAGCTACTGTGGCTGAGAGATCTGAGTCACAGGATTTAGGCTTCAGTCTCTGCAGAGTCAGAAGTTCAGTTTTCAACACTGAGAGATCCTTTTCAGGAGAGCTAAACAGTTATGACTTCTGCCTCACGACTCCAATGTTCCAGCAGATACAATACCGATCTCTAGTATTTGTATATGTGGAATTGTTAACCCCATATTTGAATGGGGTTTCTCCAATTATTCTAATTTTCCTGCCTGGCAATCTCTGCCTGACATATGAAAATTTCACAACACAAGGACCATCTGGTGAGACAGATATCACTCTCTTTCAAAGAGTGTCTTACATTTGAAATAAGCTTCCCCGTAATGCCAGATGAAGTAGTTCCTCAGTGTCTTTAAATCCAAGTTAAAGAAATGGATAGGTAGGCATATGTTCACTCAAGATCTGTACTTAGTCCATTACTGTCAGAGTTAATAGGTAAACTGCAATACCTAAGCTCTTAGACTAATTGCCTTTTGTATACCCATAGGAAGAACTCAGATTATAGCCACTGTTTATCTGTGTTGCAAATAGTCAGCTAAACTGGCTGGGTACCATGTGAAGATGTTCCCTAGGTGCCTTCAAAAGGAAGTATATAATTCAGTGACAACTGGAAGGAGGCCTTAAAGCAAATCTCGAATGTGTTGAAGGGATTTTATCTATCATCATACCTTGGGTCTTGCAGATAATAAGAAAGTAAGGACTATCCTCCTCAGCTTGCAACCATTACAAGCCTCCCAAGAAGAAGCAGACTGAAATGGATGCATGGATAATAAGCTCTACAATTATTTTTAAATGACGTACAATAGCTATAATTCACTTCAAAATCAAATTATCCTAATACAAGTGATTCCAAACTAGCACTAAACCAACAAACATAATTGAAAACCAACATGTTTTAGTAAATAACACAATAATATGTCATCAGTTATGCGTTAATAATAGCAAAAAAGTGAAGCAATGAACTTATTCCAGCTGGTGCTGCGAATCTACAATACCCAAGTTCACAAAGGAATGTAGCCATCTAGTCATTGGTTATATGAATGCAAGAAGTAAAAATAAATAACCACAAGCAAGGAAATTAATTTGTTTACTTTTTAAAATAAATCCATTTAATTAATTAACCCAAATATTTTTGCCCAACTCTCTCTTGTAATACCGTTAAGAGTTCATATTTTTGGTAGAATCTCGCATGCTTTTAAGCATTTAATTAGAGTACCTTGGAAGTCATTCCATGTAATTAACTGAATGCTTGGCCATGTTCTTGTAATGTAGAAGGTCACCACTAGCATTTTTATTAATGATAAATCTAGTCCTGTTGGTGGAATATGCAGCATAGCACATTTCCATGTTAAAATATTTTCTTTATATTCCACTTTATTTTCTGAGAAAGGCATAACCATATTGTTTTACAGGTAGACAGTATATCTTACATTAAAACATACAGTACTAAGTCCCCCATGCTCAAATATTCTTTTGGATTTCCTTTTAAATATGTAAATATTGAGATACATAATTTCCTGCATAATATATTGGGAATTGTTGTCAGTGTTTAGTTACTATATAGTTAGTCTATTTTTGTATTGTTAAACAGTGATATGAATATTAAATAAGTTATTGACAGTTTCTTTGAAGAAACACAATATTATCAGATAAAATTTTTTTTTAAAAAATGGCTACATCTGGCCCTTTAGTCTACTCAATATAAAACAAAAATAAAAGTTTTAACATAAACATGACTCAAAGATTCAGTATGGATATTATCTCCATAACTAGTAATTTTGATCCGTTTTCAGATCACAGTCTAGGTTGCAATGGTTGTGCAGTACTAACTTGACATACACAGCATTTTGTAATGTAGTTTCTGAAAAACAGATAAATTGGATTGTCCTACAAATTCATTTATCTGTGCACTCCTAAATTTGTGTAGGAATCATATACCCCACTCCTCACCTACAGGTATAGAAAGAGCTAGAATCTTTCAGATGTATTTATTTATTTATTTGTCATCTGTTAACTGGGTTAGTCCAACTGAGCCAGAGGCCCATTTTCAGTGGAGACCTGAGGAGAAAAGCTCCAGAATATGCAAAAAATTACATAAATACAAGACTGTGCAAGAATAAAAGATTACATAAATTCAAGACTGTACAAATTTAAAAAGTACATACATACAAGACTGTACAAATAAGAGATTTACAGCTACATAGAAAGTTTATATAAGATAAAATGTCATGGTAATAAAGAACAGAGATAGACTTGAGTAGGTGACAGAAGATAAACTAACTTTGGAGACTAGAGTTAAAAATCAAATATTCAAGATATCGTTACATTCTATTATAGAAAACAATCTAGGTAGAATAGCATAGATGTGTTGCTACTTAAATAAAATAAGTACAATGAAGCAGCTGAAAGCTTCTCATTTGGGCTAATATAAATAACTCAATCTATTTACCTAGGAGATATGAGTGTGATGATAAAGAGAGGTGAATGGAGGGGGGTAGGTAGGGTCCTGGAATGGACAGGAGCTTGAGTCATCAGGATAGATTTTCAGTTCTTTTTTGGAGCTGTTTGTGTATTTGATATTATGAATATTTGGGGGAAGTTTGTTCCAAGCTTGGGACACCATTTTTGTAAAGTAGTTTGCCTGTTTTTATTAGGTTTGTATATGTCAAGAAGTCGTTGATCACAGCTGCGGACAGTATGAGCAGGAGTATAGATGGACACTAGAGATCAGAGGGAAGGACAGGATGAGGGTTTATTTTGTAAGGAGTGTGTGATTTGTAGCTGGGATAGAAGTAGACACTGGGGGAATTCAAGCCACTGGAGTTGTATTAGAGCAAGGCAGAGTTGAGATTTATATGGGAGGTTGCTGGCACATCTAGGGATTTTGTTATATGTTTGTTCATGTTTTGTCATTAAGGTGGATTGTAGATCTGTAAGTATAGGGGAGGGGTAAAGGAGGCACGGAATGAGGAATGCCTGTGCCAGACCAGGTTTGGAGTCAGAGGACAGGACATTTTTTTTTATTTCTATAGAGGATATCTAATTTCTGATGTGTCTTTTTGCTACTTTGTTGAATATGGAGGTCAAATTTTAATTGCTCATTGATAATGGAGCCAAGGAGCTTAATGTGTTATTCAGCTTTAATAATAGTGTTATCACGAGATGAAATGGTAAAAGTGGTTTTATGATGGGAGTGAGATTTAAGAAGGAAGAGAAGGAGTTTCTTTTGAGGTTTAGGATAAGATCTGAAGCTGTTGTCTTCATTTGCTCTTCAACCTGCAGGTACTCAGATCCGGCACGGATCTGACTCGGCCGCATTTCCAGCATGTAATCTGAGCTCCAAGCTCCTCCCCTACTCATAATGCCCCTGTCTCCCTCCTCTCTTCACATCTCATTTGTGGCACTTGGTGTAAGCATCATGATCCATTGCTCTGAGCTTCTGTTGAGGTAAGTGACTGTGTTTTCTTCTATCTATATACCTTTTTCTACTTAATTTTCTTTCTGCATTTCTATTGAGCATGTGTGTGTGTGTGTGTGTGTGTGTGTGTGTGTGTGTGTGTGTGTGTGTGTGTGTGTGTGTATCTAGTTGGGCCTCTCAGTTTTTCAGTCATGTCTGAGACCCTCAAATCAGGGTTCCGTAAGTCCACGGAGTGTGGCAATAAGCTCTCCCCAGCTGATGACCACACCCTGTGCATTGAGTGCCTAGGAGCTGCTCATTTAGTGTCCTCCTGTTCCATCTGCATGGGGGTTCCATCTCAGCACATTGATGGACAGGAGGAACAAGCTGATTATCAAATGCCTTCTTCCTCCTCCTACAGTCAGGGCTCAGACCTCCGCAACCCAGCTTCTATTTCTGTTTCTGCCCTGTCCTCTGGGACGTAAAGTCCCGCCAAGAGGTCTGGGGACAGGGACAAGCCAGCTAAGCACAAGGACAAGCCAAGGATGTGGGCCCCTGATCGCTAATCCTCTGCTAGTCAACCAGCCAAGGTCCGCTCTGCTCCAAAAATGGAGTCTCTCGGCTCTGTTTCCCTCATTTTTCTCAGGAGATGGAGGAGCTTTAGACCCATTCACCTGCTCAGACTTCACCTCACCACCCTTTTATGCCAGTATCAGTGGCCTCTTTTTCCAGATTCACTTGCAGCCTTTCCAAAGCAGAGGTGGACAGGATGATGCGCAGATTTATCTGCACACAGATACAGATGGGAGTCTTGCCTGCTGCTTTTCCATCTGGAGCAGGGGGCAGGCAGTCTGTGTTCATACCAATTACTCCTTCTCCGATCTGGATCCCAGTTTTGGAGCCCTTGGGAGGGGGTTGGTGCCAACAGTACCTTGTACCTTTATGCTGGCCATTACCTTGAGTAGGTTGGATCGAATGAGCTCGGATCCATCCAGCTCTCGGAGCTTTAGCCTTGGCACCAGATGTGAGGGGATAGTATCAGCTCTGAGTTTTTTGGAGAAGACCCTTCCTCTTGGAATCTCAGCACATGGAGGTTTAGCTTTGGCTCCCCAATTGATTCAGAGGGCTGTAGACTTATCTGTAGCCCCTTCTCAGGAGGTCCATTCCCCTTCTGCTTTCGACATGGTGGAGAGGGTTTTCTCAATCTCATCAAGACCCTTGATGATCTCATCTTTGGAATCTGCCCTGGCTCCCTCTGTTTCTGGTGCTGATCCATCCATCCTGCTACTTCAAGGGCAACATGCCACCACTTCACCCTTGGGCGCTCCCACTTGGGAACAGCGAGATGTTGGCGACTCCTCCCCAGAAACCCTCACTGAAAAGGCACCTCAGAAATGTACATGTAAATGGAGGCACTTGAACTCCCTGTCAGAGTCCATCATGGAAGACACTGATATAGAGGAGGGAGAAGGTTCCCCCTGGTCACTCACCGAGGATACCTCCTTTGGAGACATCATGGAAATCCTTTGACAGCGAGGGGGGGATCTTCCCAGAAACCTAACCAGGATGAATTGGTGTTCCTGGAGGCATTTGGCACAGGACACTCTACTTCCTGGGTGTCCCCTCCTGCAGATCCACTGGTGGACATAATTACATCTCGGGCATGGAAGGAGGCAGCCACAGTGGAGTCAATCCACAAACACTTGACAGGAATTACAGGACCAAGGGATCCACTGTATATGTCATGGTGGTGGCAGTGGTCACTAAGAAGGAGCTCACACAGGAGAGCTCCACAGTTCATCCACTGGACTGAGAGTCCAGGACAATGGACCATTTTGGGAAGTGGGAGTATGCTTCAGTGACATTTTCAATGCATAAGCTGAACTACTTGGCACATGTGATTAGGCTTCAGCGAAATGTGGTCAAGGAGATCACGGAGTCTACCCCTGGGTCCATGTCAGCAGAGGACAAGAAAGGTTTCTCCTCTCAAATGGCCACCCTCACATCGATTGATAACACCTCTATGCATCGCCTCTCTCATGCTGCCGAGGGCGTTGCCATCAGGCATCATGCCTGGTTCCAGTTTTATGCCTTCTTGGAGCCCTTTAAGGTGTCTTTTACTAATGCCCCATACGACAGTTTCACCTTATTTGCAAAGTTGGTACGTGACACTCCAGACCAGATTGAAAAAGATGGGAAGACTCTGTCTGCCATTGGGATCCACTTTTCGGCTCCTCAACGAACCTTTTCAAGGAATCAATGGGCGACCAAGAAGATGTGATTCAAGAAATTTTAGAGCTAACCCCATGACACTCAGGACTCACCTTCCCCCAGAGGCAAAGGGGGATTTGATAGATGCTGCCCCTGAGGCAGAGGGGTTCCTAGGAATCAAGGGTCTTGAGAGCCTTTCTCAGACAGACCCACGCAGCAACCCTGAAGGGTTGCTCGGCTGCTTGGCTCTGGAGGCAGTCGTGGGATGCCTCTTGCTACACCCAATGCCCTGGGAGTCAATTATGGGTGATTGTTGTGTGAGCAAATCATATCCAGATGCTATTTAATCCCTTTCAATCAATCACCTCTTCAGCAAAAACAAAGGGAGGAAGCAGCACTGGAAATTGCAAAGCTGTTAGAAAATCAAATCATCCAACCCCTACCCCAAGATCAGGCCAGATTAGGCATTTATTCCAGATTCTTTTTGGTGCCAAAGAAGACAAGGGACTTAAGACCCATTCTGAATCTCTCCATCTTAAAACTCTCAGTTGCCAAGACAAAATTCTGGATGGTCACTCTTCAATTTATCCTGCCCTTTCTGCAAGAGAGCAATTGGATGTGCTCAGTTGACTTTCAGGATGCATACTACCACATGAAAATGGACAGGTGCTCTCAGATGTTTCTCTGCTTCCAGCTGGGGGCAGTCATTACCAGTTGAAAGCACCCCCCTTTGATCTCACCACAGCCCCTAGGGTGTTCAGCAAAGTGATGGCAGTGGTACTGGCTCACCTGAGGCTACAGAGATTCCAGATCTTCCCCTACCTGGACAATTGGCTCCTTGCTGCCCCTTCCAGGCATGAACTCTGCCAAGTGAGGGATTCTCTGCTTCACTTAGTCCACCAGTTGGGCATAATTGATGGGAGATCGTAGGTTTACCCTGGGAATCATCTCTGTGTCACTGCTGGACAGAAGCACAACAAACTAATGGGTACAGTATTTTTTCACATAAGGGGTGGCGTAAGCCACAAAACTTTGGGCTAGGCTTATAAATGCCTTAGGGCAGATAGCCTAGTATAAACCTATGAACCTATAAGCATCAATCTCAACAAATCTTCACTGGCTCCAGTTCAAGTGCTAGATTTCACTGGAACTAAGTTGGACATGATTCAAACCAAGGTCTTTCTAACCTCAGAGAGCATCCAGTCTCTAAAACAACATGACCTCGGTATCCTTCAAGCTCAATTGCTGATGGCAGAATTGGTATTATGGGTGTTAGGGTCCATGGGGGTCAGGAACACTCTCTTACTCATGGTCCGGTTACACATGCAGGTACTTCAATGGACTCTTGCGGTTCAATGGTCCATGCTAGATCTTCCATTGTCTCTCCCTATTCGAGTACCTTGGGTGTGCAGGGACTCTCTTCTGTGGTGGAATCATTCTCCGGATCTTCTCTAGGGTTGCCATTTTCTTCTGCCTCCCCCTTTAGCCACATTGACCATGGATGCCTTCCTACTAGGGTGGGGGGCACAGCTTTGGAAGGACAGTCCAAGGTATGTGGTCCCCCTACAAGACTCGATTGCATATCAACGTCCTGGAGATGAGGGCGGTGCTCCTAGCATTGCAAGCTCTCCATGCCCATCTTCTTCTAGGAATGATTGATATCCAGAAAGACAATAAGTTGGTGACCTGGTACATGAACAAGCAGGGGGAGCCAGGTCTTATCCCCTGTATCACGAGGCCATGAGAGTGTGGGAGTGGGTGATCTCCACTGGATGTTTTCTGGTAGCAAAGCACATTTTGTTGAGGTCCAACATTCTAGCCGACAGGCTCAGCAGGTCTATCCTGATGCTGTATGAGTGGTCTCTGACTCCTATGGCAGCAAAACAGATCTTTCTCAAGTGGGGTTAGCCTTGCTGTGATATCTTCACCTCTACTTCCAATGTGAATTGAAGTGTATTTTTTGCTCTGAATCCCCCTCAGGGGGAAGCCCCCAGAGATGCTTTAGTTCATTCTTGGTCCTCCGGTCTTCTGTATGTTTGTCCTCCTCTGCCCCATCCCAAAATTTCTTCAGAAAGCTCGCAGGCTGGGGAGCTCTGTTATTCTCATTGCCCCAATCTGGCCTCATCAAGTATGTTTCCCCTCTCTGTGGTCTCATGTTGCGTACCCACCCTGGATGTTAGATCCATTTCTGGATCTCATCTCTCATTCTTCAGGGATTCCCCATCCAGACCTGGTCAGTCTGAAGCTCACTGCTTGGCTGTTCCAGTTCCCATGATAGTCAGGACTCCCGGGTTATCTTCCCCGGTCAAAAGGATTTTGGTTGCAGCTCATAAATCATCTACCAGTAAGGTTTATTCCAGTAAGTGGAAACATTTTTCTATTTGGGCTTCTCAGCATGACCTAGACCCCTTCACTGCTCCGGTTCTGGCAGTTTTAGAATTTTTAGCAAGTATTTTTCAGCAAGGTGCCATTTCTTCTGTGGTTAAAGTCCAACTAGCAGCTATATCTAACGTTTATGTAGGTGACAATATGGTTTTTCTAGCTTCTTCTTAGCTTTGTGATGCCTTTTTAAAGGCACCTTTTTACTTTGGCCACCAGTTAAGGACCTAACACCTCCTTGGGATCTCATGCTAGTTCTGTAAGCTTTGGTCTTGCCCCTCCTCCCCTTTGAGCCTGCAGCCTCAGTGGACTTACAATTTCTGTCCTGGAAGATGGCTTTCTTGGTTGCTATTACATCTGCCAAACCACTGTCACTCAAGCATCCTTATTTGATATTTCATAAGGACAGGGTGCCCTTGCCCACTAATCCATCCTTTCTTCTTAAAGTAGCTTCAGAGTCCAATATTAATCAAGTGATTAATCTCCCAATTTTCTTCCCAAATTTTCAAAATATGGGAGAGTATAAACTGCACTTGTTGGATGTGCATAGACAGTTAAATTTTTACCTACATAGGACTAAATCCTTTCGTAAGTCTGACCAACTCTTTATTTCTTATTCTAAGCCTTTTTTTTATGGAAACCAGTGTTGAAGGTCACTATTGCCCATTGGATTTCCCAGTGTATTACCCTGGCATAATCAGCTAGAGGTTTATCCCCACTAGGTCATGTGAGGTGCATTCCACTAGATCTATGGCTACTTCAGCTGCATTTTGGTTAAGAGTATCCTTAGATGACATTTTCTCTGCAGCTACTTGGGCTTCTTCACATACTTTCATCTTGCATTACATGTTGGACATTATATCCAGGAACAGGGCATCATTTGTCCCTGCCATGCTCTAGAATATCCTTCCATGAGGGTCTCCCAGGTGTTTAGTAGCTGGGGACTCTGTCCTACAGGTTGAAGAGCAAATGAAGACAACAACTTCAGATAAAGATGTTATGCATTCACCATAACATTCCATTTGAGTTGTTGCTCTTCATTTGTCTTCAACCATCCCTCCCTTCTTCCTGCTGCCTTGTGTAGGCTGTGTGGTGGTCTGGCCAGAAGAGGAATGGTCACCACATAGGCATGCCTTTGTTCTCCTGTTGTTGCTTATGGAGACTTTTGTCATGGGACAATGTTTCTGAGTCAGGTTGGGATGCTGTGGTGGGCAGCAAACTTGATCTGAAGGGAAGAGGGAGGCAGAGGCATTATGGGTAGGGGAGGAGCTTGGAGCTCAGATCAGCTATTGGAAATGTGTCTGAGTTGGATCCATGCCAGATCTGAGTACCCACCAGTTGAAGACAAATGAAGAGCATCAACTCAGAAAGAACGTTATGGTGAGTGCATAACTTCTGTTTAATTATCAGTTAGCCATTGTTGATGGTGAGAAACGTGTTTTAAGTAATAGTATGAAGGTGAGTGATGTTATCAGAGAGGTATACAAGAGTAGAACTGTCAGCATATTGTATATGGGAAGAGGTTCTGCAGGATGAGTGGAGTTAGTTAGTAAAGATATTGAAGAGAAGAGGACCTAGAATAGAACCTTGGGGGACTCCTATCTGGATAGGTAAAAAAGGGGAGCAGGTAGTTTTCCCTCTGACTGACTGTAGCCTATTAGTAAGCTAGCTGGAGAACCAGAGAATAGCAGAGGTGGAGAGACTGCAATCAGATAGTTTAGTTAGTAGCTTAGAGTTAGAAACAGTATCAAAAGCTTTTGAGAGGTCTAGGAATAACCTTGATACCAGATGTCTTGGGATATGAACTCCTAAAGGTCTTTGGTATAGAGGAACTATGAACTGGTTGAGTAAAGCAGTGCTATTTATACTTGTTCTCTAACACTACTCTTTGTAGTTTTTCCATGATCAAGCAAGTGGATAATGTGCATGTTAACATGCCATCCTCTCAATTTCCCTGACTACTCTAAATAATTTAAAAGAAAGATATGGATGAGTCCTTTCACCAACTCACACCTCTCAATCTCTAAGTGCAAGAAATCTGGGCAAAGATAAAAATAATGGAGCGACAAAGACCCAGAATCAGAGACAGATTTTTAAATATTGCTCTTATAATAAAAATAACAGGTGTTTGCATTAGTAAGCATTTTTTCAAGAGTCTGTAGTCTGTACTCAAATGTATTTCAGTATTTAATGAGTTCAATCCTTCATGATTTGTTAGAAAACTACAAATTTTATTTGGAACAAACCAAAATTATGGGGCAAAAATCTGGACAGTTGAGCGGTATGCTCCAACTGCATTTTTTTGTATAGTATCCTTATAAAATGCTATTAATGATATGTGATAGCTCTTCCCTGTCTAGAGATATCACAGATACTATAGTCCCCTCTACAGAAAGTAGAATGAAAGTAACACTGATGTCTAGGCTTAAGTGACCACCAAATAATGTGCAATATTATTTTCTCTTATATTAATCACAACCTATTGTTACAGCACAATAGAAACAATTAGGGTCCAACCCAACACTCTCATACTGGCTGACTTCAACTACCCCTATATCAAATGGGAAAACTATTCATGCACCAATACACTTGCCCAACGCTTCCTGGAATTCATTAATTCCAATGCACTGGACCAGCTCATTCTTACCCCCACTAGAGGAAGCAACATCCTTGACCTGGTTATTACTAACATGGGCAACAGTTGCTCAACACCAATAGTCAATTCCTCCCTGGTTAGATCCGACCACAAACTAATAGCCAGGGAAATCCACATCTCACCCACACCACCAGCAAAGGTAGCCACCATGAAAAACTTTTCCAACGCTGACTTTGGACTCCTAAAAACAGAGGTGGATAACTTCACTGCACCCATGCAAATAGAAAATAGGTGCATGACCAATGAATCATACACTAATGCATTGTACGAACATGTACATAAATGTATGGAACTAGCCATACTCAACAGAACCAAGACGCTCTCCTCCAAAAAAAGGAAGACAATCTGGTGGTCCCCTGCCATTAACAAACTCTACAACAGAAGGAAGAAACTGTTGCAGGAAATGGTGAAGTCCCAAGAATGGAAAAACTCCCTTATTAGCCTCAACAAAAAGTTGAGATCCCTCATCAAAACCTCTACAGCTAGCTATGAAGTCAGGATTGTGGCAGACACTAAAAACAACCACAAAGCCTTCTACAGTTATATCAAGAATCTCCACGGCAATACCCAGATTTGCTCTGAGTTACTGCACAATGGTACTTCCTATACTGAGCCAACAGATATTGCCAACATACTGGCCAACAGATTCACTGCCAACTTTACCCCTCTCCCCCCTAGGACCAATCACAATACCAGAAGAATGCCAGGCACTCAGCATTACTGCAGCACAGGTTAAAGCTGCATTGTCCAAGGCCAAGAATACAGCTTCCATGGGACTTGACAATATCCCTGGCTGTGTTCTACATGAACTACAAAGTGAACTGGCACCACATCTGTGTGCCCTGTTCAGTCACAGCCTCACCTCAGGCTTTGTCCCTACCAAATGGTGCACTGCTATAGTTGTCCCTTGAATAAGGGGGAACAACTACAGACCCTGGGAATTATCACCCCATTAGCCTAACGAGTCGGACATATAAGGCTATGGAGCACATCACCATGGACCTAATTAAGAAGGATATAGGCAATCTCCAAACTCTGGATCCCAAGCAATTTGGTTTTGTGAAGGGTAGATCATGCCTGCTCAACCTGGTTGACTTATTTGAGTCAGTCACCAGAGCTGTGGATGAGGGCAAGGCAGATCATACAGCCTACCTCGATCTGGCCAAAGCCTTTGATACCATTCCTCACTCAGGAATTATTGATAAACTCACCAAACTAGGCATCAACCACTATATCACTAGGTGGTTTGCAAATTGGCTTACAGATAGAACCCACAGTGTGAAAATAGTAGACTCCATTTCAGACTGCCGACCAGTCATGAGTGGAGTCCCACAGAGATCAGTCCTGGGTCCTCTTTTGTTTGGCATCTACTTTTAGAAGTCCAGGCCAACATGGAGGGATTCTGGCTGACCAAGTTCGCTGATGATTGCAAGTTGGGAGCCATTATTAACTCCCCAAGTGATGAAGACATCCTACAGAAAGACCTCACTGAGACCACCAACAACTGGTGCCAAAACCATGGCCTTAAGCTTAATTCCAAAAATGCATTGTCATTCCCTTTGGGAAAAACTCAGTTCCCACTAATTACCACATTGATGGTAGCCCAATGAACACTGAAGGCGTTATAAGAGATTTGGGGACACAGGTTGACAGCAACCTCTCCTTCAACCACCACAGTGCCACTGTGGTCAGAAAGTCCTTCTATGTGGCACATCTCATTACCAAGAATTTTGCATCCAGGAAGAAAGAGGTCATCTCTCTCTACTCTTCCCTCATTAGACCAATCATCGAGTATAATGCCCCATTTGGCATGTGCCTCACTAAACACCTGCAACAGTTGGAAAGGCCACAAAAGTACCTCACAAAGAGGATCCTAGGCCTTAAACACATGCCCTGCATGGACAGACTAAAAAAACTCCATCTTTTCTGTCTCATATCGTCTATTAAGAGGCAATTTCTGCTTGACTTACAAAGCCATGTCTGACCCAGCCCTGTTAGAAATGTTACACCTAAAGAAATCCCAATCCCTCCGCACTACACACTCCAGGGACCTCAACCTCATTACCACAATCAACAGAACATGCTGGAGGGACAGGTTCATAACCCAGAGACTGCCGAAGCTCTACAATAGACTTCCCACAGATGTCAAGCAGAGCACCTCACTTGCTCTTTTCGAGAGAGTGGATGGGAAATAGAAAGTTCACCCCGGGGATCACGCCAGTGACTCTACTTGATAGAGGCACCAGGAACTAATGGCAGCATAGTGCCAGGGCACTTCTATGGGCTAGGCTTATAAAGGCTCCAGGGCCATTGGCCTAGTACACATCTATGAACCTATAAACATAAAAAAGTCATAGCCCTTTGTCTGGACCTTCTCACAGTGCCTGCATAACATAACATAGTTTAGGAAACAGTTTTATCCTCACCTCCAATAATTTCTGTTTTAAAGGTCACATAAAATCTTTCCACTTCATGAATTATGAATAGATACCTTTTGCAATTTCCCTAAAATTAAATGAAATATAGTTTTGTAGGCATTAGCCAAGGTGGTTGCCAGCTGAACTGGAAGCTCTTCAATAATTCATGCAATGGAGTACAACAAAGGCATAACGTTTCAGTTTTGACAGAATTAATCATGTAACCTGATACTACCTCAGATCTACACAGTGATTGCCAAAGTCCCCTAGGAGAATGCTGTGGGTTAATATGAAATATCTAGACGTCTTTATTAAATTATTTATTTGTTTATTTATTGCCTTTTGATGACTAAGAAAGTCCATCTTGGCACTGACATTACATTTAATCTGTTGGCCACTTAAATTTTATTTAGTTGCTACAAATGCTTAATGCAAAAGTAAGCAAAAATGTGTACAAAATATCTTAGCTACATCCACCCAACACACACACACACACACACACACACACACACACACACACACACACACACACACACACACACACACACACACACACACACACACACACACACACACACACACACACACACACACACACACACACACACATTAGAACTACAGTACAAATCCACATCCTGCCTGTCTTTGTGTTAACACTGAAGCACCCAGAAAAAATACATACAAGGAGGACATGGAAACTCCACACAATAAGCAACCCAACTAGAAGATGAACCAGAGAACATATATATAAGAAGCAACACTTCTATTCATTGCACCATTCATCTTTACTTAGCTAAGGTACATATGTACAGATATAATATGGTTCTGAAGCATTATTTAAAATACCTAGAAAGCATTCTTATACCATTACACAACTTGCATTCTTAATGTATAATCCATCAATAAATCAATTTCACTCAGAAGCGAAATAGTTATAAATGTGGTACATAGCATCATGTAAAAAAGCAGGACAATATGTGCAATATTTACATTATATACTATTAAATGTACTAATTTTGTAATATAATCTCCCACATTTACTCCTTGAATATCTCCAGATCCCCTTATTGCTAAAGAATGAAGTACTAAGCTGAATGTGAAAGGTAATAAAAGACATCTCTGCTTTTCACATGCATTTTGCCTGTGTGCCTGAAATATTAGAACATGATCCCACTGATATAACCAGATCAAAGTAAGACTTCCCAATCTATCTATCCAATCTAGTGGAAATGTTCATCCTTCTCAAAACCTGAAGTAAATATTTCCGTTTTAATTAATCAAAAGTTTTAGCAACTAAACAGACTACTCAAGGGAAGTTTTTATTGATTAACAGGTTTTGTCAAGAGCAATGTTTTTCTGATAATATTAAATGTATGTCTATTGCTAATGAAAATCATACTGATCTGTGCTGAAGAAATAAGTAAATCCAGCTGCAGGATGTTTCCCTTAGAGTTCATGAAGCTCTTCTAAGCACTATTAAGCAGGACATCTATATGGATAATGTAACTGCAGGTTTTAAATGCCTAACCAACTGAGATGCTAGTGTGTGCTTACAGGAGGGTGAGATCTCCCTCTGTTCATCTATGTACTACATAGTGTTAAACAGATCTTTGCAAATGGTTTTACCAGCTGCTTTATAAACTGCCGGTAATCCATCCAACTCAATGATTTTGCCCATCTTAAAGGCTTTAAATGTTGCTGGAATTTTTCCAAGTGAAATGAATTTCATGAGGTTTTCTGCACCTCATGGTGAACTGGGGAATTTGCACATCTGGCAACATGGCATACCTCTAAAAAAAATTACTCAGAAAACTTTAACAGCCACACTCATGCTCAACCATAAAAAATACTTTTTCCTCAAATCCCTCTCTGATGTAAAAAAAAAGAAGTCCTCTCTCTTGATAATACAACCACTGAGTTCACTGTCACTTCTCATAGCAAATAATTAAGGATGATAGTGGATGATAATCTTAAATTTGACCTGCATATACACAATTGCATAAGAATAACTCATTAGAAAATTTACAGAGCCAAAAAGATTCTCAACAACGGAACTAAAAGTACACTTGCCACTACTTTTCTCCATCCCTCACATCTTTATTGCTCCCCCATCCTTATTAACCTCCAGGCATCACATAAATCAAAACTTAAAGAGTGTTATAACACAGTTGATAAATTTTCAGCAAATACCCCTTTCAGAAACCACCACTGTATAGCACTAAAAAGCTTAAACTGATTAGAATTACACCATCAGCTAACATGCACAGCTTCTTACCAGCTATAAAATCACCCAGCATCTATCTGCTTGTCTAGCACTAAATAACATTCTACACAACTATGTTCCCAGTCAATCATTACAATACAATGATCAAAAACTCCTGTCTGTCCTCAAACCTGTCATATCTGCAGAGCATTGTCTGTACTTGTACCATATTGCTAAGGCCTGGATCTCATTAGGTCGTATCCAACAGGTCAATACCCTCCCTCCTATTGTTCAAAACCACTCTGAAAGACTTTCTAGTCAAAAGTTGACTCATTTTTTTGCTCAACACCAGGATAAACTCAAATGCGAACATTTGCCTAGTCATACCTTATACCTTCTTGCTCTTCCTTCTGCACTCACTTCTGTACTTCTATCAATTCCTCTTGCCTGGCTTTCTCTCTAAATATACCATAATCCTACTTTTCTCACACTTCATATTGCAATTCCTATTTGTATTATGCAAAATTCCTTTAATTTCTGTATAAACTGGCTAACATTTCTCTAAATATTAAATCATTGTCATATAACCTGTATCTATTCTTAACCAATGTTTTCATATTATGCCTAATTTGGTATACTTGATTAAACTGTAGATGTTTTTTGTATTATTTTTGAAGATTGTAAAATTATTGTTCTAAAATGTTTTGTAATACTTTGGAGCTTTTTTCTCTGGGCCTCCCCTGAAAATGGACTCCTACCCCATCAGACTTTCCTGGTAACTGAATGTCAATAAATAAATAAATTAAAATACCCAAATGCTACAAATTTTGCCTGGCTGATCTTCCATTGGAGCCTTATATATCTGCTGAAGAAGTTATTGAAAGAAGTTGTAGATGTTAGCTCTACCAATTCTATTATTTATCTGAAGATCCTGTTTTGACTTTTGAGTTGTGTGAGCCATTACGTCTATATATAGCCATCGTTCTAGTTATGAATTGCTCAGAAAATACTTTAAATTATCCCATAGTAGTAATTTTTAACAAATTATGCTCACTTGTTACAACCTGTTGTGTCATATTGCAAACAGGCTTAGTAGCTTGTAGGTGCCTCATTTCTATTTTGCATACAAAATATTAGGGAATACAACTGAATGAAATAAATTTAGATCCATGTCTGGTTAACTCATCTGTTTACCTGTTGGTTCTTGGTTCAACTATGAAGATACCCTTTTAGAACAACTAATAAAATGTGGTGGAAGGGATGGTAATTCACTACCCAAATTCAGGTTTCCAATATCCTGCTAAAGTCCAAGGCTAATCTACATCAGTTTTAAACAACGAAAAGCACAAAATATATAGATAAATAGATAGATAGATAAATCAATAAATACATAAATAAATAAAATGGCTATATCTATACATAAAGATTGACTTGGATCATTTAATGCAATGTACAGGGCTGCATGGTCAGAGGTAATTGAGGAATGTGCATCAGATCCTTGTATTTTGTCATACAGAATAATCAATATTGATTTATTTAATCATTGTGTACAATTTTCCTATGACAGAGATGTGGATATAAAACATCTAGTACTGTACAATAGCTAGCTTTCAGATCAACCAGACTGCATACATGACAAAGATTGTTCAGAAAGTGTTGTATTATATATGGCATTGCCATACTCAACATTTATATTTGGTCCCCTCAGACCTCATCTATAATGATCTGGCTCCCAGTACCCAATGTCCATGCAGGGTCTAGCAGCTACTATTCAATCCCCTGACTCACAGTGTTTGTTGGGGCTGGTCAAATGCCTCTCAACTGTCCAGATTTTCACAGAATGTCCAGATTTTTGCCTCATATTTTTGGTCTCTTCTTCATAAAAGTTGTGTTTTTTTGGCAAATCACTCGGATGATCTCTGGATAGAAGTTACTAAATAATGACAAACATTTGAGTTTCAGACCTCAAATGCTTCAGAAGATGTATGCTAACACAAACTCTGTTATTCTAGCAACTTCATAAATTTATAAGAGCAGTATTTAAAATCTGTCCCTATATTGTGTCCTTTGTCCATCCATTTTGTCAGGCTTTGTCCAGATTTCTTGTACTAAGAGGCTGAGAGTTATACAGCAGTCATGGAATCCTGAAAGTATCCTGGCAGCTTGTCGCATTTTGGCTCTGTCTGGGGGGGGGGCAGCAAATTTATTATTTATGACTCCCCCTCCTGCTAAGCAGCATATCAGCCAACACCCTCCCACCTAGGATGTTCATGCACATCCCTTCCCTGCTGCTCCATCAGTTGTCTGAGCCACTAATAGAACCTGGGTTGGCAGGGCCATAGTCAGCCTTTATCCTGCTATGCCACTGGTGTGGCCTTCGTATACTCAGCATAAATCAAATAAGTAAAATCACTTGCCAGTAGCAACTCACATTCTACTCAGTTAGGAAGTTTCAGTAGATACGCTCAAACTTACACAGGTGTAGATTCCATCAGAATAGAAATGGATGCTATCATGGCCCTCATGCAAAAGTGCACCCACAGCTAGTCTGTAATCTTCTATTGGCCTCTTTCTAAACATCCATTACTATGATATACTTAAGCAATAACCCACGTCTGGGTGTGGGTAATGCTAGATTTTTCCATGGCTGGAGTGGTTTGGTCACAAGGGGGAAGAAAAAAAATACTTTTCTTAAATATCTTTGTATAATACCTCCGAGGTGCCCTTCCGTGGTTTTCTGCTATCCTGGGGCTTTTTCTGATGTACTGTGCATGCATATGGAACTTGTGTTCCCATGTTTACACACTATATCAGAACTGTGTAGAGGAAGCAACGGAGAATGGAAGATCTCTGTTGCTTTTTTTTTTTTTTAATTAAAAAATGAAAAAAAAAGAAATCGGGACACGTTTAATTTAGGGAAAGCCAGGACACACAAAAATAAAATGATAATCAGGTATGTTTCTTTAATTTTGTAGAACTTACCTGATTATCATTTTAGTTTTGTCTGTGCTGTCTCCCTTGTTTGGTTTACATCTCCCAATTTCTTTTTTTAGTTAAAAAAAAAAGAAAAGTAATAAAATTATGAGACACTTACTAACGGCAAAAAGTCTGGGCGACCGGACCTTTTCTCATTCGTATAGTCTCCAATTTGCAACAGACACGCTGGTTGGGCTGGCCAATCAGCATGCTCATTTTTTACTATTAATGGCCAGTCATTGTATAATTAGTTAGCTACTCTATTATATTATGAGATTAAGCTATGATTAGTTCAACCCAAAATTTGTTTAACTTGTGTTCATGTATACACAAGTGTTTTTTTTTTTTTTTGTAATAAAGGCAGCCCCACATTTCATTGTCATTGTGTAGAACAGAAAACACCTTAATGTTCTTCAATGGTTTCTTAAATCAATCAGTATTTATAGAATAAAGCCTTATAGAAATAGTAATTGTTTTCTGAAAAAGTTAATTATTTTTAAGGGATGCAACTATATGCAATAATTGATAAAATGACTCACCAGAATACATGTCATGCATATAAACCTAGAACAGGAGCTATAGAGAAAGGCACAAACTATAACTTTGCACACAGGCACTTCCATTACATAAATGTAAGTAAGCAGAAAAATAAAGTGCTACCTTGGGTCAGGTGTCCCCAATCACAGAATATTGTGTTGGCAACGTAGACCTTTTTCACAAAGGGAATCCCTTCCTTCCTATTAATAAGCAAATGATCTTTGAGGCCTCCCTTGTCTGATAACCTCAAATGATTATTGACTGAAAATATGTAGCATGCAGTATCTATTCAAGACAGCAGTGAAAGTGGACAGCGAAATCACTTTACATTGTTAAGACTCTTGGGACTAAATAAACTTTACAGCTAAAAGGAGTTCCATAAAGCCTCTGACTAGTTGATAAAATTAATGCCAATAGTGCATATCATTATATGACCTAGTGAGATAGAAATAAGTAATACTTATCCTATAATTAAGATACAAATGATGCATTAATATTAAATTTCCTGCAAAAAGAAAAATCTGTGGTATCCCTCGAAGTCTCAGAAAACCCAGTATGCAACCTATACTGGGTCAAAAACAAACTAAGAAGAAACTTTGCAGTGTGGAGGGTGTGATGTTCACTTCCTGAATTATGTTAAGCAGCTAGCTCATTAATAAAAATTGAACTGTAAAATAAGTGCTATAAAATAATAAAATAAAAAACAGTAGTAAAGAGTAGGTAGAGCACAGCTGAGTTAAAATGGAATATCCTTTATTAAAATACACAAACAAGTGATCCTACTTGTGCATAAGAAAAAAACAAAAAAAAAAACAATTCTTATTTAAATATAATCCGGTTATTTGGAGCAAGGGAGTAGTTACAAAGGGTGGTTCTGTTAAGAGCAATAAAAGCATTAGAATCATTCCTTTAAACAAGTTCCCCTTCCCTCTTAGCACCACAGTGTAATCAGAGACTGTGCTACCTAAAACTGAAACTAAAACTAAAAAGCTAGAGACAAATTACAATATAATAACAGCTTATTTTATATAGGCTAACCAAATAATAATCCAAAATGTATTAAGAAATTAACTAACAAAATAATTAGCTGAACTAGTAATGTTTTTTAGCTTTTCCCAGTTAGGGGTCACCAGAGCAGATCACCAGTCTGCAGATCGATTGGCAGTGGAGTTTTTATGGTGTTTTGTTACCAGCTCAGCACACAACCTTCACAGAAGGCACAGGCACACACACACATGCACCTACCTGTATGTCCTTAAAACTTACTTGACCACAGGGAAGACATGCAGACTCAGCACAGAAGGCACTCAAGCTGAAAATTGAACTGGAAAACCTGTTGCTGGGAGGTGATAACGCTAACCACTGCACAACCACAGTTATAAATAACTATCAAAAAGATCTATTACTAGACATCTAAGAGCATGAATGTTAATATACACTAAACCACTTTTAACAAAGATTGCTCTTGTAGCAAATAACTACTTCACCAGGTTTGTGTGTTAATAAGAAATTATAAAATGAATGAACATGTGTATAAATCTACAAGTGAAAACCTAAGTAGGATGAAAACCAAAACTATAATTGCTAATGTGGAAATACAGTGATAAATGTTAAAAATAAAAAGTGCTAATGGCATGGGTATCTGTTAAAGTGAGGCATCTAACTAGGAAAACACTAAGTTTGAAAGTGTAAAAGTACACTCAAGGAAGGTGTTCCTTTAGAAAAAACAAATGTGCCCTTATATGTGGAGCCATCTGAAATTCACTGTATGATCTTAAACTGGCTGAACCATGTGTTTTCTACACTTACAAGTGTATGCAGAACAACGTTATGGTTAATAAATTAATTAATTAATTAAAAAACTGTCATGAAGTTAATCCTGTGTGAATGTGCTTAGCATTAACAGGCCCACACAAATGGTTCTAAAGTGAAATGATGCAACTATTCGCCCTGTTTTTCGCCCTGTTTGGAAGTGAAATAATGTAACTAGTCACCCTGCTTGGAAACCAGAGCTGTAAAACCAGAAAGCCTGACAGAAAAATAATGTGGCTTGTGTATATAATATGTTACATACATTTTAAGTGTTACAACTAAGGTTTATCAAAATAGAAAATAGAAAATAGAAATGTATTCTCCTCCCAATTGCCTAGGGCTATGTTGGCTAGGCTAGGGGTCATAGCTGCCCCATGGCTCTACCAGTCTTTTGTTTACAGTAATTTCCATTAAACATAAAGAAATTGCAGCTAAGCACCTTATCTTAAAATTTAACTGTTCTTTCATGTATGCTGGTGTGCCATTAAATACCAAAAATTGTAAAAAAGCACAAACAAGTATAATTCCACAGAACAAAGTGCAGGAAGATGTAAACGCCCACAACCAATATAGACCGTAATTAATAAATCAAAAAACTCTAATAATAAAGCAATAAAAGGAAGAAAACAAGTGCTTTCATCTCCACATTAGGAGACTTTATCGAGTTCAAATGTATAACATAAAGACACCATTTAAAAGTAAGCATGCCCACACTGTAAACCAATCAGAAAGTGTCACTGATGAATACATAAATACATTAATAAACGTCAGCCCACTTGAAAAACTCAATACGAACCTTTTTTCTTAAAGTAATACATGCCTAAGCACATAAAACCTATAAATAATGCAAAGACATATTACCAAATGTTATTAAAATAACAAATACACATATATAAAAAAGCAGAATTTAAAAATCACTATACCTTAAAAGTAACACAAATATATAATACATAAAATTGCATAAAAAGCTGTATAACAAAATATAGTCTCACTCAGCTATGCAAGATGGATATAACTGTGTTGGCCATATATTGGACAAAAAAAAAAGGGGGGACATGTTTAAAACAGGGAACAACATACAAGGACTACATAATTAAAATATTACATATTAACAAGTATCTATGACTATGTAGTTTTGTCAGAATTCAATAAATATATACACAAAAGAATCATGTAATAACAGCTATGTATAAAATACTATAAATAATTCAAATTAATAACCACAAGGATATATACAGTAAATATATATAATAAACCATACAAATATATAAATACATAAAAAACTGTTAATCTACCAAAAAAAAAATATATATATATACATGTATAAACATATGTATATAAACACATATCGTATAAAATTAAAATAATTCTGTTTAGACTTACCAAAGACAAAAAATAATAGTCTCTCCAAAGATTTCAATTTTAAAAAACAGTTAATGGAGAATGATTCATTAAGCCCAGATCATTGCATGGCATTAGTCCTAAGCTGTCATAGAGCTTCACTTCTCTCTAATAGCAATGGCTAAGGACCACCTCTTGGATTGCGCTCAAATAGTTCAATCACAATAAATTTAAAACTATGTCCTATAAACTCTGCACAATGTTTGGCCAAGGCATTAGATTCTTTTTTCAATCTTATGTCCCTCAGATGCTCATAAATATGATTCCTTAACTTCCACTCAGTTTTCCCTATATAAAAACAGGGGCATTTTGAGCAGAAAGCACAATACACAACTCTTTCAGTTTGACAGTTACAATTTTTCTTTAAAACCACTTTGACATCATTAATTTTATAAGTAGAAGCTTCAAAAATATAATTACAGTAGTTACATAAGCCACACTTCTTCATAGTACCCTTACTCAGTTTGTAACCACCATCTTCAAACATTCTTGAGAGAGCGACCCTTTCTATATACAATTAAAGGTTTTTCACCCACACATTGTTTGATATCATTACAGGAGGATAAAATGACCCAGTTTTTAAACAAAATATCAACAATATCCTTGCTTTCTAAACTAAAGGTCATAATGGAAGCTGAATGAAAATTTGGTTCACTAATTTCATTCTGTGTGCCCAAAATAGGCATTTCAAAATTCCTTGCTTGCAGTACTGTGTTCAAATTGGTATCATTCATAATACTAGGAGATGTCACAACATTATCACAATTCCAAATTGCACTAAAAAAGCCCCTCTCCCTTTTGTTGATAACCTCCAACATAAGAGTATTCACCAACTCAAAAGGATAGTCTCTTTTCAAAAACATATCCTTCAGAAGTTCACATTCAGAAAGAAAGGACTCAAAATGTGAAACCATACGAGCTGCTCTTACAAACTGACCCTTCACCGCCCCTCTCTTCTGCCTATAAAGGTGGGAGCTATCAAAATGCAAGAAGCTATTTGAGTATGTCTCCTTATGATAAATCTCAGTCGCATATTTCTTTAATGCATAATCTTTTTGTAACCTAACATCAAGATAATTAATTTCATCAGCACCAATTGTATATGTAAAAATCAAAAAATTGGTTGAATCATTAATATAAGCCAAGAAATCAGTAATCATCTGCTCAGATACATCCCAAAAAATAAATATGTCATCCAAAAATCTTATGTATATTTTACAAAAATTATAAAATGGAGAATTAAAGAGAAACTTCTTCTCCCACTGTAACATAACAATGTTAGCGTACAGGCCCCCACAAGGGGAACCCATAGCCACGCCAACATCTTGGATGAAATATTCCTTCTCAAAATATATACAATTGTTTTTCAGGACTAAGTTAAGTAATTGTTCATAAACATTAATACAAGGCTGAGGGACACCTTTATCTAATAAAAATTCACAAAACCACTCTACCCCAATATTATGGGGATGGATGAATACAAGTCTTTAGCATCTATGGTAATAAGTAAGCCTGTATCCAAAAAATCCATACTACTAATCCTATGTAAAAAGTCCGCTGACTCCTTGCATAATTTAACTTCTTCAAAAACCAAGGCTTTTAGTCTGATGTCCAAAAACCTAGCATGGGGATAAGTAATAGACCCTCTACCATTCACAATGGGGTGCATAAAAGCATTAGAAATATCCTTATGGATTTTAGGCAAACCAAAATGCAAGGGATCTTAGAGTGAGCCACCAACAAAAAATTGTACTCATCAATGGAGATAGAGCCATCTATGAACAGATCATTAAGTTCATTCCTAATTTTATTATAACAACCGTTAAGCTAATTTAATGATATCCTTTTATAAGCAACACCATCCAGAATTCTCAGCATTCTTGTATTATAATCACATATATCCATAAGCACTATCCCTCCACCCTTATCAGGTTTTAAAACCTTAATATTCTTATTATTTTTCAAAATAAATAAACCTTCATTTTCAGCTTCACTTAAATTCATATGACATACTTTTCACCGAATATTTCATACATCAATTTCACAAAGTTGTTCAAACAACAAAATAGAAGGATGAACAGGTGAGTTATATGTGCTGGATTTATGTAATGGATTACTAACAGACTCAACAGACTTAAACAAAACATTAAGGTTTAACTTTCTAATAAAATGTTTCAAATCAATGAGTGTCTGAGCTAAATCAAAATTCTTAAAGGGAACGAAAATCAAACCTTTCGCTAACAAATCACATATATGGACATCAATGTTCATGGTAGAATAGTTAAAAACATTAACATCACCACCAGAATTCTTAATTATACTACAGTTTTCAACACCGTGTTCGATACACCTTAATTCCACCCTCGATGACTCCCTCCCCTCCAGTAATTCGACTGGCCCACCCCTGTCCTCCATTCATTGAAAATGTCCCCTGAGCCTGATTGATCTGGTTGTTGTGGTTGTTCCTGTCTCTTAATCTCTCCGATCTCCGCAAAGGAGGAAAGTTTTCTTGGTCTAAAAAAGACTCTTCACTATTCAAGGGCAAAACATTTTCAGTCATATCAGTACTGTTATTCCAAACTTGTGACCTAGGTGGTGGAGGATAGGCCATATTGACATTATATTGCACACTGTCTCTTTCAATCTTTTTCATTTTCCTAGCTTTAATAGACCAACCTCTTGCTCAATACTTCTGAAAATGCGATTGTAATCAAACACATTATCCTCATGCGCAATATCCTGGGTAACCTTAACGTCCAAATTCTGTAGCTTCCTTAGTTAATTCAGCTAAAAGAATGTCATTATGCTTGACCACAAGCTCCATATACTCAGAGCTATGGCGGTCAAACATAATCAGAAACTCTTTGTGCAAAGCAGAATTAGCCGCAATGCCAGTAGAAAAACGCCACATACGCAAACCTTTTGGCACAAGTCTTAACCTTAGGCATTCCCTAAAATAGGCATTGTCCAGCTGTAGTTTCTTAATTTTTAGCACTATATGATCCAGTTTCTGCAATTTTTTTGAGTATGGGGATACATTTGAATTACAACTTCCAGAAAAATCTAAATTTTGTCCCAACCATTCATTCATGTTAAAATGTACATTTGTTGCATTTCCTACTGTGTCCCTTCGAATATTCTGTCCCCCTGTAATGATACTGGTTTGTGTGCGCTGGTCCAAGCGATTCTTGCCCACTCCAGCAGCAGCATTTAAACCTCCACCATGTAGGAGGTTATCAGGCATATCATCATTCAACAAAACATGACAATTTGTGTTGAAATCTGCATTTTCAACACCTATTAAACTCTGAATACAGTTCTCGCCAACACAAACAGAAGCAGTAGTGAAAAGTTCCTGGTTACGTCCTCCATTCGGAGCTGACGTCATCTGGGCATTCTCAAAATGATCCATCCTCTGAGAACTCCTCTCAAGCTTGGCCAAAATCCGCTCAACTGATTTATCCAGCGGTGAAGAAAATAAAGTTTGCTGTGAATCCATCTCCTGTACCTCCGAAGCCATAAACACCAAAAATTGTAAAAAAGCACAAACAAGTATAATTCCACAGAACGAAGTGCAGGAAGATGTAAACGCCCACAACCAATATAGACCGTAATCAATAAATCAAAAAACTTTTTAATAATAAAACAATAAAAGGAAGAAAACAAGTGCTTTCGTCTCCACATTAGGAGACTTTATCAAGTTCAAATGTATAACATAAAGCCACCATTTAAAAGTAAGCATGCCCACACTGTAAACCAATCAGAAAATGTCACTGATGAATAAATAAATTAACAAACGTCAGCCCACTTGAAAAACTCAATATGAACCTTTTTTCTTAAAGTAATACATGCCTAAGCACATAAAACCTATAAATAATGTAAAGACATATTACCAAATCCTATTAAAATAACAAATTCACATATATAAAAAAACAGAATTTAAAAATCACTATACCTTAAAAGTAACACAAATATATAATACATAAAATTGCATAGAAAGCTGTATAACAAAATACAGTCTCACTCAGCTATGCAAGATGGATATAACCGTGTTGGCCATATATTGGACAAAATAGGGGGAGAAGAAGGGGACATGTTTAAAACAGGAAACAATATACAAGGACTACATAATTAAAAATATTACATATTAACAAGTATTTATGACTATGTAGTTTTGTCAGAATTCAATAAATATATACACAAAAAATCATGCAATAACAGCTATGTATAAAATACTATAAATAATTCAAATTAATAACCACAAGAATATATATAGTAAATATATATAATAAACCTTACAAATATATAAATATATAAAAAACTGTTTACCAAAAAAAAATATATATATATATATATATATATATATATATATATATATATATGTATGTATAAACATATGTATATAAACACATATCATATAAAATTAAAAGAATTCTGTTTAGACTTACCAAAGACAAAAAAATAATCATCTCTCCAAAGATTTCAATTTTAAAAAACAGTTAATGGAGAATAAATTTATTGTGATTGAACCCTTTGAGCGCAATCCAAGAGGTGGTCCTTGGCCATTGCTATTAGAAAGAAGTTAAGCTCTATGGCAGCTTAGGACTAATGCCATGCAATGGCCTGTGCTTAATGAATCATTCTCCATTAACTGTTTTTTTTAATTGAAATCTTTGGAGAGATGATTATTTTTTGTCTTTGGTAAGTCTAAACAGAATTCTTTTACTTTTATATGATATGTGTTTACATACATATGGTATATATCTATCTATCTATATATATATATATATTTTTATTTTTATTTTTTTTTGGTAGATTAACCATTTTTTTCTGTATTTATATATTTGTAAGGTTTATTATATATATTTACTGTATATATTCTTGTGGTTATTAATTTGAATTTATAGTATTTTATACACAGCTGTTATTACATGATTTTTTTTGTGTATATATTTATTGAATTCTGACGAAACTAAATAGTAATAAATACTTGTTAATATGTAATATTTTTAATTATGTAGTCCTTGTATATTGTTCCCTGTTTTAAACATGTCCCCCCCACTTTTTCTTGGCCAATATATGGCCAACATGGTTATATCCATCTTGCATAGCTGAGGCAGACTGTATTTTGTTATAGAGCTTTCTATGCAATTTTATGTATTATATATTTGTGTTACTTTTATGGTATAGTGATTTTTAAATTTTGCTTTTTTATATATGTGAATTTATTATTTTAATAACATTGGTAATATGCCTTTACATTATCTATAGGTTTTATGTGCTTAGGCATATATTACTTTAAGAAAAAAGGTTTTTATTGAGTTTTTCAAGAGGGCTGACGTTTGTTAATTTATTTATGTATTCATCAGTGACACTTTCTGATTGGTTTACAGTGTTGGCATGCTTACTTTTAAATGGTGTCTTTATGTTATGCATTTGAACTTGATAAAGTCTCCTAATGTGGAGATGAAAGCGCTTGTTTTCTTCATTTTATTGTTTTATTATTAAAGAGATTTTGATTTATTGATTACGGTCTATATTGGTTGTGGGCGTCTACATCTTCCTGCACTTCGTTCTGTGGAATTATACTGGTGTGCCATTGTTGTTTTTCCTGTACGAATCAATCACTGTTCCAATGCAATACTTATGTGGAAGTACAGTGTATAATATTTCAGCATCTATTATTAATAAAATAATGTCAGCATCAATTGTTACATTTTTTTATTTTCCTTAAAAAATCATTAGAGTCTTTTACGTGTGAAATGTTCTTCTCAGACAGAAGTTGTAACCAGAAATCCAGGTAAAAGGCCGCAGCTTCGGTCAGGCCCCCTTCCCCACCACTGCAACCACTGGCCTGTAGTGAGGCTTTTCTCTATTTTTTGTGTGACTTAGGGATTCCAAAGAATTTAGGCAAGCTGGGGGAAGGTGTCTCTAGATAATCAAACAAGTTATCACTTAACAATCATCATAAAGTGCAGTCGAGGCCATGTACCAGTTATTGTACGATGCCTTAATCTCTTCTAAAGTTAAAAACTCATAATAGTTTGTGTCAGTCAGCATCTCTTTTATCCTGTGGTTATATCTGCTGGTGTCAGTAACAATAATACCCCCTTCCTTGTCAGCATTCGTAATCCATCTGTTTAGCTCTAACAATGTTTTTTCTCACCTTTGTAGAGGCTGTAGAAATGTTTTTCATGCTTTTCTTTATACTTAACTAGGATCGCTTGTTTGTGTGTTTCAGTAAAGGATATTCCATTTTAAACTCGGCTATGAGCTAGGTGCTTAACATAATTCAGGAAGTGAACATTGTACCCTCCACACCGCAAAGTTTCTTCTTGGTTTGTTTTTAATCTTAAATTTCCTACCACATGTATCGAGTATATTGGTCTGTTTTATAAGTGGGACTAAAAAGTACTTTATGCATGGAATCCACTTATCCAACTTTCTAAAAACCTAGCCGAAATTGTATTCGAATGACCTCTTGTAAGATCGACTGAAAACCTCAGGTAAGTAACCACTTGATTACACCACAAAATAAATTAAAACCAAAGCAAATTAAACCCACTCATGTGGGGGGCACACCCCATTATGTAGAAGGCTGCACCCCCCACACCCTCCTAACTAAATATACCAGTTCTGACATGGCACTACAGTTGGGGAAAGGGGCAAAGTTCATCATGGTGGCCAAGTGGTTACTAACCTGGAGTTTTCAGTTGGTGTTCCGAGAGTTTAATCAAAGGCATTGTCGGTGACATTGTTCCGGTGTTTAGAAAATCGGGTAAGTGGGAGTTTATTCATTCAAAGTAGACCCATATATACATATATACATATATGGGGTCTATGTTAGAACATTGACAAAGCTGTTAATCAAACGGCTTTATACTCGAAAATGCTGGTAATAGAAGTATGTGAGATTGCGGTACAGTGAAGATCGGAAAATGTCTCTTTTCCTCACTGTAGTGCAATCTCGGAGTTGATATATATAATTAGCAGTGGGTGGGGGGCAAAGCCTTCCCCCAAAAGTGAGTTCTATTACCTGCATTTTTGATTATAAAGCCATTTGATTAAGGGCTTTGTCGATGTTCTAATACAGATCCCATATATGTGCATGTGTGTGTGTGTGTGTGTGTGTGTGTGTGTGTGTGTGTGTGTGTGTGTGTGTGTGTGTGTGTGTGTGTGTGTGTGTGTCTGTATATGTATGTATATATATATATATAGATGCACTTTAAAAGCTAGAAATACTGAAATATCGAAATTCAGTATTTCGAGCCCATAAAGTGGAATCCTGAAAAGAGCAAAACCGCAGAAGCACGAAATTCAAAACAATTCAAAACCTTGAATACCGGAGGTTTTGAATTTTGCGCGTCTGAGGTTTCGTTGTGGTTATGGATTCAGGTAAGTGTGTATGTGTTAAGGGTTTTGGGTAGGGGCTGTGGTGTGTGTTAGTGTGTTTTGTTGCTGTGATGTGTGTTTGCGAGGAGAAATGTCGCTTGTGTGGTAGTGTTTTGTGTGTGTTTGTATGTAGTGCGACCTCGGAGTTAGAATTATTTAGTAGAGAGCTTGTGTTTATGTGTGGTAAGGGAGGTATATGTGTGTGGAGTAAAAGAGCGAAATTCAAAATTTCCAGTGTGCGAGATTTTGAATTTTGCGCTTCTGAGATTTCGTTGTTTTAAGGTTTCAATTTTATAGCCTTGAAATACTGAATTTCAACATTTCAGTATTTCGAGGATATAAAGTGAATCCATATATACGTATGGATCCCCTTCAGAAGCTCAAAGTTTCAAAACTTCGAACTTCAGATGACCAAGACTAGAAGATCAAAGTTTTGAAACTTCGAAACCAAAATAGAAAAATATAAAAACAAACAAAAACAATTGTACCCTGCACCCCCACGCCCCCTGCTAAATAAATATACCAACTCTGAGATCATACTACTGTGAGGAAAATGATAAATATCCCTTTCTGCACTGTACAGTGGTCTCCATTCTAAACATTCTAAGTTTCTAAACTTCAATCTTCTGGTTTTGGCCGTTTGAAGTTCTCTTTGATCTTCTGTGCAATTGGAACTACTTTGGCTTTTGCTCTGATGTCCTCATTTCTTCACTTGTCCCACAGTGTGCATTCTACCACCCACTTCAGACTCTTCATCTCCATCACCTCAGGCTTCACCTGTTCTGCCTTTACTGCCCAGGTGTCTGTACCATACAGTAGTACTGGTCACACTGCTGCTTTGTCCACCTTACTTTTCAGCTTTTTTGGCATTCTTCTGTCATACACTACACTCTGTGCCAGTTGGGCACAGCCCCTCTGATTCTAGCTTTGATCTTCTCATTCAGACCTCCCTTCTCATCAATCACCCCTCCCAAGTACTTGAAGCTGTTAACCTGTTCCCCTATTTACCTTCTATCTCAGTTCTCAGTATCTTCTGATTCCCTCCATTTTCTACCATTACAACTATTTTATTTGTACTCCTTTTCATCCCATGTGCCTTCAGTTTTATATTTTCATAGGTTCATAGGTTCATAGGTGTTTATTAGGCTAACAATCACAAGGGCCTTTTTAAGCCTAGCCATGCATCCCAAATCTCTGACAAGTTCTGATATCCTTGATAAGTGTAAGCAGGGGCGTGGGAGATTAACCATTTACAGGTTACCTGTTTGCATTAGAGACAAAGGTGTCAAACCAGGGATGAATTTCTAATTTCCTATCCAGTTGTCCAAGTTGTACTTGAATTGGTTAGGGAGGAACTCTGCTTCACATGGATGGGGAGCCTGTTCCATATATGGGGTAGTCTCTGGGATACCTACCTATCTCTCCAGCAGGTCCTATTTATATCACAGGCAAGGTTTAAGGATTTAGAATGGGTAATTCTGCTACTGTTTGTTTTGTGGATATACAGGAGGCCCATCAGAGTGGGGTCTGACAATGCCCTATCTGCTAGGCATAGATCTCCCCTCCAAATCCTGTAGGAGACAGAATTCAGGGATAGGGCCTTGAGGCGGTCTGCTTAGAACATATTACCTAAGCCCTTTTAGTGAGGAACCTCTGTGGACATTCCAGTTGTTGGATATGCCTGGTTAGATGCATATCAAAGGGTGCATTGTACTCAATGGTAGGGCTGAGGAATGCCGACTACAGTGGAACAATGACTTCCTTGGACTTAGATGCCATACCTTTGTTTATAAGTTGCTCAACATAGAATGATTTCCTCACCACTGTAGAGACGTGATGATCAAAGGCTAGATTACTATCTATTTGTGTCCCTAAGTCCCTGACTACTGGGTCAACTCTAAGGGGTGTGTTGTCAATATGATAGCTTCCAGGAACGGATGACTTCCCAAAGGATACAATTATGCATTTCTTGGCATTTAGTTTTAGTCCATGGCTCTAACACCAGTTATTTGTCTGTATCAGCTAATCCTGGAGAACATTTGTGTCAGTGTGAGATTCAATGACAGATCCTAATTTGCAATCATCTGCAAATTTATTCAGCCAGAGACCACTGACATTGGCCTTGACTTCTGAGAAGTACATGCCAAAAAGAAGCAGTCCATGGATTGACCCCTGAGGGACTCAACTTTTGACTGGCCTGTTTGTAGAAGTGGACTTCCCAATTCTAACTTCCTGGGTCCTGTCTGTGAGCCAGTTGGCTATCCACAGAGTGGCATACAAGTTTGTATCTAACCTCCTGAGTCTGTCAACAATGCTCGAGTGGGGCATTGTGTCAAATGACTTAGCCAGGTCGAGGTAGGCAATGTGAAGGATGTTGCCCTCATTCTTTGCTTTGGTGACCTTCTCAAAGAAGTCCACCAGGTTGAGTACCATAATCTGCCCTTGACGAAACCAAACTGGGTTGAGTCCTGTGTCTGGAGGTTTACTATATCTCTATTGATCATCTCCATGATAAATATTTCCATGCATTACATATAAGAATAGTGAGACTTATGGGTCTGTAGATGGCCCACCTTTGTGCAGAGGAATGGCTGTTGCCTTTCTGCATTCATGAGGTACGAAGCCTGTTTGGAGGCTACAGTTAAATAGTAATTCCAGAGGCCCTGATAGGTCCTGTTTCATGCTATTTAGAAGGTATCCTGCGATATTTTCTGGACCCATTGATGCAGTGTTCTTGGTCTTAGAGAGAACATTAAGGACCTGTTCCCTAGTGATAGTAGGGGGAGTTATATTTGATGATATTTCCTGAAGGAAGGTTCGGGGGGGAATAGGAGTAAAGTTGGAGCTGAATTTATCAGCCAGGAGGTTTGATATATATTCTGGCTCAGTATAGGTAGTTCCATTTACAATGAGCTCTGCACACAATTGTGTATTCCCTTTAAGGCTGTAGGCATAGCTAAAGAATGCTTTGTAGTTGTTCTTGGCTTGGGAGGCCAAGCTTAACTCAAATTTGGCTTTGGTAGGCTTTATTTGTCCTATGAGTTGTTTGTTTAGTTTGATGAGAGGGCTTTTATGCTTCTGGGTGCTGCACCTCCTAATTCTTGCCATGATTTTCTTCCTCCTTTTGTACATCTGATTAATTTTGTGATTCCACCAGGGTGGCTTATTTTTTGAGTTAGTTCTATACTTCTTCCTGGTGGGTACAGTTGCCTCTAGGAGACTATTAACATCCTTATACAGGGTTTCTGTGAACAGTTTTGCATAGGCAGAAGTGTTCTCATGGTTTATAGGGGCTTGAAATTTTGCCAGGTTCTCACTTAATAGCAGGAGGTTAGCCTTAGAATAGTTCCTGAATATTCCCGGTTGAGCTGGGAGTCCAGGTTTTATTTTTACTTCAAAGGAGACCATTTTGTGGACTGACATTACCAGGGAAGGAATAACAGTAGGGGGTATGCAGCACTCTCCCATATTAGTGAGGACCAGATCCAGTATGTTTGCACCCCTGGTTGGTGTATTGACTATCTGGTCCAGGGAGTTTGTGTTTACAAAATCCAGGAATCTCTGTGTATGTATGTTTGATGTCATATAGGATTCCCAGTTACTAGTGGAGTAATTAAATTCACCCATGAATATGGTATTGGGTTGGATGGTTAGTGTTTCTAATAAGTTTAAATACATAGGTTCATAGGTTGGTACTAGGCTATCAGCCCTAGGGCCTATACAAGCCTAGACATAACAATTCCCTGGCTATTTCTTCCCACAATATTTACTTGCCTGGAGCCCTGTCTAGCAGAGTGACTGACATGATCCCTGGGGTGAATTTCCTATCTCCCATCCAATCGTCAATGGCCCTTTTGAAGAGGGCCAAAGAGGTGCTCTGCTTGAGTCTGGGGAGTCTCTGGGTCAGGAACCTATCCCTCCAGCATGTTTTGTTTATTGTGATGATAAGCTTAGAACAAAACAAACAAACCAATGCATGAACGTCCACACAGTAATTTATTATAAAATAAAACAAGAAAATGTAGTAAAGCTTTCGAGCATAAAACTCTTTTTCAATACATTAAAAGACATCTTCAATTTACACTTTAAATAGTTCTTGCCAGCTAATCAAAATATAAAATTAATTAAAACACTTATTATATTTTAAAAACACAGTAACCCAGCTAAACATGAGTGCTTCATTTTCAATATGGGTTTAATGCTACTAATTTTATTGAGGCCTGATGGCATATCAGCTCTAAAAATATATCCACTTATACCCAGCAACCTCACTTTTATTTAAGATGTCGCCCCCTCTTTTATTTAGCTAGATCCTTTGTAATACCCTAAATTTAAACATATGATCATCACCATTATCTAAGATGTGCTTAGATAGAGCATTAGTCTCTATCCCTCTACGCATTTCCGAAATATGTGAAGCTATTCTTCTTTAAACCTACAGTTTGTCTTACCTATATAAAAGCAGGTGCATTTTACACAATTTGCAAGATAGATGACATTCTCAGTTGTACATGTAGCAAAAGTTCTAAACAAAGAAAATTTGTTTTAAGGACAGGATGTTCGAACTCCATATCTGTATTAATGAATGTACAATAGGTACAAATATGACATGGAACTGTATTTTTCGTCTGAACTTGAGTCCCTTGTATATTATAATTCATATTTTTAAAACATAGAAGTTGTTAACCTAAATTGTGTCCCTTCTTTTCCTTTTCTTTATTATAAGCACCATTACTTAAAGCACCGTTATTTAAAAGGTAAGGACTAGCTGACATCACATTCTGAATGAACATAATGTACACTATTTTTTGTTAAGGATCTATCATATCCCCTGGACACAAAATCATTAACCATATACTCAACTTCAGATCTAAAACCTTGATTGGTAGTGTTTAGTTGACTAGCACGTAACAACTGGCTCTTTACAACACCCTAATATATGTGTCTAGGGTGCATACTATTACTATGTACATACCTGGCGGTCTGAATGTTCTTTCTATGTATAGAGGTATGTAACATATCGCCATCATTAAGTAAATCAAGAACATTTTTTATCTGAGTAGTTTATATCAAAACAAAGGAAATCAGTTGTCTCGTGTAGTTCTTGGACAAAAAGTTCAAGAGTATGACTGGTTCCCAACCATAACAATACAACATCGTCCACAAACCGTTTCTAAAAATATTAGTTGATTATTCTTAAAAAAGTTCATCACAGAGTCAAAAACATATAACTCTTCCCACCTAGCTAGTACAAGATTGGCATAGCTGTTTGCCACCGGAGTTCCCATTGCAACACCTAAAATCTGATGGGACATAGTATCATTAAACATAAAGACATTATTCTTCAAAACCAGTTCTTAAAGGGAGCATATCAAAGACAGTTTATTTTGTGTATAATTACTATGCTTTACCAAAAACTCTCCCACATACTGTACGCCAATATTGTTAGAAATCATGCTAAACAGTGATTTAATGTCCATTGTTACTAGCCAGGGCGTCTTTACTATTGTTATTTTGCAAAAGCAGTCCTAAAGCATTTAGGAAGTCACATGTATCTTCAATGTAACTATTACTAAGCTTTAACAAAGGCTTTACTTGTTCATCAGGGTACTTAGAAATGGCCATAGTAAGCCACTGCCCCCCACTCCCAGACACAATAGGTCTCATAGGAGGGTGCTGTAAATCTTTTATGAATTTTTGGAAGGCCATATAATCGGACATATTGGATAAAAGAAGGGGTGACATCATAAATAAAACTGAGGTTGCTGAGTATAAGTGGATACATTTTTTTAGAGCTGATATGCCACCAGGCCTCAATAAAATTAATAGCATTAAGCCCATATTGAAAATGAAGCACTCTTATGTTTAGCTAGGTTACTGTGGTTTTAAAGTATAATTAGTGTCTTAATTAATTTTATAAGTTGATTGGCTGGCAAGAACTATTTAAAGAGTGAATTGAAGATGCCTTTTAATGTATTGAAAAAAAGTTTTATGTCGAAAGCTTTACCACATTTTCTTGTTTTATTTTATAATAAATTACTGTGTGGAGCTTCGTGCCTTGGTTCATTTGTTTTGTTCTACTGCTCAATGGGATACTCTGAGGCACATTTAGCTGTTTATCCAGCTCTGTTTTATTATATTGAAGTATAAATGCATGGTATGGGTTTCCTGGGTCATAGAGGGGGACGTATAGCTTGCAAGCAAGTGGTATTGGATTTTACCTATGGTGATTTGAACATGGAGCAGCTCAAGTGCATTGTCCTGTTTGACCAGCCTTGAGGTATATTTATTTTTGATGTAAATAGAGACACCTCAACCTTTAGTCCCTGCCTGTGAAGTAGCTGGTCTAAATGTGTGGAAGGCATTATAACCTTACACTGTTGGTGTGCTCTCCGCGGCTTTAAAACACGTCTCAGAGACCACACAGACATCAGCTTTCTCTAGGTTAAAGAGAGCTTCCAAGGAGTGGAGTTTTTTGTTTAGGCTCCTAGCATTGAGCAGTAATACCTTTAGATTTTCTTGGTTTTGATTTGCTATGTCAGAAGTCCTTTCAGTTTGACATTGCCTAAAAAGAGTACTATGGGGAAGACAATGTTTTGGCTAATATTTGAAAGCCTAGATGGGAGAGGTGCAGACCATCCCTGGAAAAGCAGTGTGGTCTGTTGACCATCTCCTTCCATGCTGACAAATATTGCACCCCCTTAGAATGACACCAGAAACAAAGCCAATTATTAAAGTCAATCATCTTTTGTTCATATTGTGGCATCATCCTTGGAGAAGGTAAAATGCTGCTCAGTGCTAGGCTCATACCAGCCCGAGACACATATTCTGAGAGCTCTATGATATCTCTCTTCATATAGTCTAGGGAGGTACGTCTCATGTTATTTGCTCCCACATGGACTATGACTGAGTCATATTGGTAAATGTGGTCCAATGACCCGAGTGCATGCGTAATGTAGTGGATCCTGTCCTCTGATGACCAACTGACTGTAACTTTCACCTTACTCAGCCTGGTGAGAGGGACATCAGTGTGTCTCATGATGGAGTCTCCAATGACAGGAATGTTGGATTGTGTGTTGACTTGCCTTATGGGCTTAGAGGTAGAGGCTCCATGAGATGTAGCTCTATGTGTTGATGTGGCTGTTCTTTTGAAAGAGTGTGTTTGGGGCTGCTGAGGGTATTTCTTATGTGTACTTTGTCTAGGAGGTGTTTGTGGTTTAGGAAGGTTACATGTAAGTGTCTCAGTACATGTGGGTCTGTATGTCTGCTTTGAATTGTGAGTGATGGTGCAGCATGTGTACTACTAACAACCTTATTGACATTAGGAGCATTTTTATGTGAGAGCTTTGCCTCCAGTGATGTTGTGTAAATACATCTCTCACATACCGTATCAGTTTGCTTGAGAATTAATTGGTTGTCAGTAAACATGAGGCAATTTCTACATTGCCTCAGGATGCCCATATCCACCAAGCCAGTAATGGAGACAGTAGAAAAGTTCATATCCATAGCAACAGACCCTTTTTCATTGATTAGACTATTGGTGTGAGAATATCAATCACTGTCAGGAGTATCTGGTTTGCAACTATGTGGACAGTGCTTGTCACTGCAAACTAGTTGTCCTATGTGCAACTAGATATTGGAGAAATTTCAATTGTGCTTTTACAGGAAAAATGTCACTCAAAGTGTCTGAGTCTGTACAGAGCACTGCCAAACACTTGAGAGGAAACTAATATGTAGACCCTGAAAATTTAAGGATGAAGTATTTAAGCAGATATTCTGAAGTTAGAAATAAATCAAGCAATACTTACTGTAAACAAAGAATTAGCTTATCAAGAATGATGAAAAGAGGGGTGTCGTGTGAATGGCTACTGCCTGGCTACTACTAATGCTGGTCTCACCACAGCTTCACAGTATTGGGATACAACACTCCTTTGCTTCTTCTCTTAGCAGAAGCAAAATGTTAGCACCAATCTGAAGAAGAAAAGGAGACCACAGCCTGTCTGATGATCCACAGTCTTGTCCAAGATGATGCGAGGGTATGTAGGCATGTTTGCTTGCAAGAGTTTGTAGGTTTTGCATTCCAGTCCCCTATCCTTTGCTGAAGTTCTTGCTCAGAGTCTGCCTGTAATGTCACATTGTCTGCCTACAGCAGATTTGTTGATCTGTCCTCTCTGACTTGTTTGGTAATGTAGTCCATCACTGGTATGAATAGCAGTGGGCTCAGAGCTGAACCCTGATGTACACCCACTCGCACTGTGAACCCCTCTGTCAGACTGGACACTGTTCCCACTTAAGTCATTGGGTCCTTGTACATAGACTGCACTAATTCCACAAATGTTTCTGTGACTTTGAACCACATCAGAACTGTCCATATTAGCTTTCTGGGGATCTTGTTATATGCTTTCTCCAAGCGTAGGAATGCCCAGTTGGAATCTTTCCTCATCTCTATCTTTTTATCCACTATCTGTCTCACTGCAAACATTAGATCAGTTGTACCGCATCCTGATCTGAAGCCAAACTGCTCATCTCCCATATTACTTTCTACTACTTTTTGTATTTATCAATCACCATGTTCAGAACTTTCATGCAGGTGACATGAGTTGGATACCTCTATACCACCCGCAGTTGTGAATATTACTTTGCTCTTGAACACTGGAACCATAGGTTCATAGGTTCATAGGTTGGTACTAGGCTATCAGCCCTAGGACCTATACAAGCCTAGCCATAACAATTCCCTGGATATTTATTCCCACAATATTTACTTCCCTTGACCCCTGTCTAACAGGGCGACTGACATGATCCCTGGGGTGAATTTCCTATCTCCCATCCAATCGTCAAGGTTCCTTTTGAAGAGGGCCAAGGAGGTGCTCTGCTTGACATGTATGGGCAGTCTATTCCAGTGTCTGGGGAGTCTCTGGGTCAGGAACCTATCCCTCCAGCATGTTTTGTTCATTGTGATGACAAGGTTTAGATCCCTGGAGTACTTATTTTCTAGTCGTATGAGATATTCCTTTATCTCCATACTGTTATGAGTACCCTCAGGAGCCATTTCTCCCCTATCTCATCCATCTTGATCATCTCTGCTGTGACCTCATATGAACATTTTGCTTTTTGTCAGTTCATTTTCCTTAGTGTTATTCTTACTTCTATGGTAGGCTCCTACTCTTCTCTCATCATAGGTTGTCTCGGGGCAGTACAGCTTCTGTGGGGTTTTCTTTTTTCAGAAGATATTGGAAGTATTCCTTCCATCTGCCTTTGAAGTCCTGTGGAATGGTGAGTAGGTCGTTTTGGGCATCACTTATGAGGAGTGTCTGACTATCTTGTTTATATTTCTGTCTGATAGAGTTTCTTTGTGCTATCAACTGAGTCACATTCCAGAAGTTGTTAGAGTGCCTCTGATGCCTTGTTCTTTGCTATTCCAACTCCTCTCTTAACCTATTTGTTAGACAACCAGTATTCCTTTCTAGCCTGGTCCATCTTTTTTATCTCCCACTTTTTACTGCATTCCATCTTTCTTTTGATAACTTTCTGGTCTTCTGAATTCCACCAACAGCTTTCTTTATGTACATTATTTCCATACATGGCTCAGCTTCATTCCTATTCTGTAGTCCTCACATATACTGTTTCAAAGTGGCGCCATCCTTTTTCTTCATCTCTCCCAATTTCCTCTTCTTCCTGAGGTAGTAGAGCCCTGAGTAATATATTGAACTCTTTTGCCTTCTCTCCAGTCAACTTCCAGGATTTCAGCCAAGTCTCTGTTGATCATAGAGCCTTCAATGACCACTGCTTACAGCTGATTGTGGTAACCAGTGGTAAATGGTATGGGCTGACTATTTCCCTAGGGATGACTTTACAATCACTGATTCTACCCCATTGACCCTTACTTACTAGGAGGAAGTCTACCTGAGTTGCTTGTTGACCACTCTTGTATATGATCTTATTTCTCTCTTTCTGAACCATGCATTGGTCACCATCATTCCATTTGCCAGACAGAAGTCTAGAATGGCCTCTCCTTGTTTATTCCTATTTCCTCACCTATGTTGCCCCAGACAGTCCTCATATTATGTTCTGTCTGTCAACATATGTACATTCAGGTCACTTATTATCAACACCAATTCATGCTGTCTTGCTTTATTTAGTAGGTTTTGTAACTACTGCTCAAATTCACTCTTGCCCTCATTGTCCTTAGAAAATGCAGTATTTGAACCTTTGAAATAGTGTATGAACATCCCCTTTAAGTACCTTACTTTTGCAAATATTTCCAGTTGTTTACTGATCATATGCCAACACTTCTGCTCTGCTGTTACATTGCTCCCCTACCCTATCCCTGGCTCAGCTCCTTGCAGAATCTCACACAATGGGTCCCCAACATTCGCTAACTGGGATGTCAGCTAGGCATTCACGGGCTATGCATACTTGCCTAGCAATTTCCCAGTGGTGACAGTACTGGTAGATACTGTCACTTGTTTTGTTTTACAAGTGAAGACAAACAGGTGGGATAGTTCGTTTATATGCTTTATTACACAGAAACACATCAGGATGGATAGCAGCAATACAAACTGATTAACAGACAGACTTCACAGACATGCATGCTTACATTTCAACAGCTTACTACAAAATGGCAGTCAGGCTTGCACATACTCAGTATTTATACACTTGTGCAAGCCCCTGGAAAGCTTCTTAAAGGTATACATATATATTGCTCTACAGATACCAAATAACTTTTTTTTTCACTAAATATTTTTTTTTATTATTTCAAATAAGATGTCTTAAACATTACATGAAATAAAGATAAATAACATATTTACAATTCTAAAACATTACTAACTTCAAACCATTATATAACTATTTACATTGGTGTCTATGCAAATAACATTGAAATTCTATATTATATAGAGTTAGAAACATAAGATGATATATCTTCTTCAATATTTTCAAGTATTTCCAGTACTTTCATCCAAGAGTAATAGTAAGAAGTAGATCTTTTAGTTCTGTTCTTCACTGTTAATATTTCCATGTGAGCAACTGTTGTTGTTAAAGTCTCAAATTCCTTGAACGTAGGCAGCCTCATTTTTCCAGTGTATAGTTATGATTTTACGTGAAATTGCCAATAGTGACCATAGGATTTTAGTGTCTTTTTCTGGTACACAGTTTGGAATAGGAGAGTTGAATAAAATTAAAGACTTTGTTAATTGAAAATTATCATTATAAACACGCTCGAAAGAATAATTAATGGATTTCCAGTACATATTGAGACATATACATTCATAAAAAACATGCTGCCAATCTGCTTTTATCTTGATATGGCATCTCCAACATTGATCTTCAATAGAATACATTTTGGCTAACCTATGTGGTGTATAACTTCTGTGTAGATATCTCCAAGTGAATAATTGCCAGTATTTTGATAATGTAGAAAATTTGGAAGATTTTAGAATATTACTTTTTTCTTCTTCAACTGGAGGATGGTTGTTTATTAAAGTATAATAATCCCAGTATGATTTTTCATGATAGCCTTTTGTTTTTTTAACAATTTTATAGATATTAGACAAATAACCTGTACCCTGATAAGGCTGTTTTGTGATAAGAATAAGGTATTCAATGAGTTTTGGAGCTTCATGTCTAACTGAAGGTTGCATTTGTTCTATTTTATTTATAAGAAAATGCCTTAGATTTTGTAAAAACAGCCAATTGTCTTTATTTATATTATAATTATAAATTATCTGTTCCTTTGTTAGAATTTTCCCTTTCTCTATAAGTTGATGCCAAAAGAGTAATGTTTCTTCTTTAAGTATATTTATTTTAGATATTTGGAATGTATCTAGAATATTTGGTGTAAAAGCTATAGGGAAAATAAGAAAAATCCAAGAATTAATATTTGGTATTTTGTTTATATATGTTCTGAACACTGAAAGTGTAGAACTTACATAGTTTGATGGCAATTTATTAATATTATTCCTTTTCCTTAAAAATAATCTTTTAACATCCATATAAGGGGTGATGGTATTACTGTTAAGTTGTCTTGTATGTGATTACAATTGATTTCTATGTAAATCTGCTCATGGGCTTGTTTCCATATAGGCGTGTATGAATTATTTAACCATAGTGTTATGTTTTTAATAACAGATGAGGTAATATATAAATCAATATCCGGTAAATTAATTCCACCATCTTCCCAATCTGGCAAATGTTTATTTAAGGCTATACGGGGTTTATTTGGAAACCATAGAAAATTTAAAATTAGTTTATTGTATCTTTGAATAATATATTTGGGAGGTGGCAATGAAAAATTTTGTATTAAGTATAATATTTTGGGAAATATGATTATTTTAATAAGATATAATCTGTCTGCTGTTGAAAAGATATATTTATTCCAGTAACCAATTGTTTGTTCTATTTTATTTTATTATAGTTAAATATTAGAGAATCTGTTAATTCATTGAGTAGATTTATTCCCAGATATAATAATTTACTTTCTGTTACTATATATTTGGAAAATCTTTTGTTTATATTATTTTTTTTTTACAATTACAGGGCATAATTTTAGTTTTGTTTTCATTAAATTTTAAGCCTGAAATATTTTGAAATTTATTCATGGAGTTAAATAGAGCATTCAAAGACTCATTTGCATCTGAGAGAGTTAATAGTATGTCATCAGCAAAGAGTTGGATTTTAAGGTTTAACATTTTATTAATACAAATGCCCTTTATGTTATTGTTTGATCTGATTTGATTTGCAAAGGGTTCTATGAGTAATGCAAATAACAATGGTGATAAAGGGCAACCTTGTTTAGTTCCCTTTTTATTGTTATAGGGCCTGATCTATATGATCCCAGTTTAACATATGCAGTAGATTTTTCATATAGTATTTGGATAAGATTATTAAAATTAGAAGGAAAGTTATATTCTTTTAAAACTAGTGAAAGAAAGTTCCAATTAACCTAATCAAAAGCTTTATTAATATCTAATGAGATTACATTTAAATTTAGGACTTTATGTTTGCTATAATCTATTAATGTTAGTATTCTTTTAATATTATCTGAAGTATTTCTTCCTTTAATAAAACCTGTTTGATCTTTGTGAATTAAGAAAGGAAGAAAGTGTTTGATCCTATCTGCGTATATAGCCATAAACATCTTGTAGTCTATATTGAGTAATGATATTGGCCTATATGAGGAACACTGTTTCTCATCTTTATCTGGTTTGATAATTGGGGATATCAATGAATATTTCCAAGAGGGTGGTATATTCAAATCTTTATTGGCTATATCATATACTTTTAATAATAAAGATATGGCTTGATTGGGTATTAATTTATACATTTCTGGTAGCATATTGTCTGGGCCAGGTGCTTTATTTGTCTTGAGCTTTTTAATTTGTGATTTTAATTCTGTCATATTGATTGTTTTTTTATAATGTCTATTTGTTCTTGTGTTAATTTAATATGAATATTGTTTTCTAAGTATTTTTTATATCCTTAGTAGGTGTATCTTGAGTATTTATGGAATTATCAATGTTAAATTGGAGTCTGAATGCTTCTAAAATATCATTTAGTTCCGTAACTCTTTTGTTAGTATTGGGAATAAATATTTCTTTTATTTGCTTAGATTTAATTATTTTTTTTGTTCTATTAGTTAAGTATCTCAGGTGTGCTGAATTAGTAGAGTATGAGTTTATTTTTATCTTTTCTAAGTTAATCATAATCTTATGGTGTAGCAATTCTGTATACTTCTTATTGATTTGTGTAAGTTCTTGAACTTGAGTAGCATTACCCTTTTGTATTTCCAGTTTCAATTTATCTGCTTTGTTTTGTAAGTCTAGCATATCTTTATTCCATAACTTCCTTTTATTTATGTACCAGGATAATATCTTCCCATATGTAACTGCTTTTAATGAATCCCAGACATATATTTCTGAAATATCTTCTGTGTAATTTATTTCTAGAAAGTTTTTGATTGTTTCTTCATAAAATTCTTTGAAATCTCTCAATTTTGTGATATAGGAAGGTATCCTAGTAATGGGATTTGAATAAAATGGTGTAAGCTCTAGCTCAAAGACTATGGCATTATGATCAGATAAAGGACAATTTATGATTTTGACTTTGTCAATTTTTGTTATTAGGTCATTGGCAACATATATTCTATCAATTCTAGAGTTAGTTTTATATCTATGAGAATAAAATGTGAAGATTAGTGAGTCTGGTTCTGCAAATTCATTTATATCTTTTAAATACAATGTATCTATAAATTTTGATAGTGCTTTAGAGATGGGTTGTTTTCTTCTTTTGGATTTAGAATCTGTATCTTTTCATTCATTATACAGTTGAAGTCTCCTGCCAATATCAGGCTACCCTTAGTTAAATGAATTATCTCTTCAAAATGCTGTTTAACTGTTTTTAATCCTAGTCCTGGGATCCAATATAGATTTACTAACGTATAGATTCTCTTATTTAACTCTATTGAAACTAGACAAAACATACCTGATGTATCTTGATGAGTAGTAATTATTTTAGGTGTTATAGTTGAGTTGCTAAGTAGTATAGCTACTCCTCTTTTTTTGTTTTGTATTGAGAGTTTATTAGTACTGTGTAATTATTAATATTTAAGTTGTTTATATCTCTATCTAATAAGTGTGTCTCTTGTAAAAAGACTATTTGTGGTTTATGTAAGTTTATGTACTTGAATAGGCTTCTCCTTTTATTACTATTATTTAGACCATTAACATTTATGGATAAACATTTCATTTCCTAGTTTTGAGTTTGTTTTATGTGTAAGTTTATGTAAATATTGTTTATTCTTAGTTCCATCTTGGATACAGAATTCAAAAAGTTTTTCTTGTATGATTTTTGCATGTTTCTGAGCGACACCAAAGTGATAGAAAAAAAAAACAAAGAACTTCCAAACTTGTAATTCTTAACCTTAAAAACCATTCCCTATTGCTATGAGGTAATATACCTCTTCGTTTGGTTAGTGAATCTAACCAAACAAACTTTCTACCCTCACAAATAATATTTGGATCAGTTTCTCTTATCCTCTTAGTTTTAAATAAAGATAATTGAATAATATATTAAGATAATCTAATCAGCTAAAATATATACATATATTCTTTACTCATCTTATTGTAATTCAATAATACTTACTTCTAAGCAGGTTTCAAAAAGGTACAAATATTTAGATTAAGGTAGTATCATTTCAAAATAATTTAGGGTATTAATAAACATCATGTTAAAATCTATAACTGTATATTTCATACATCTGTTGAAAACTATTTACTGACATTACTGTATAATACAGTACCATTGTTGTGCAATTGTTTTAGACTACTCATGTCCGAAACCAGTGTTTAAATTAATATTTGCAAAGTCATATTGGAATAAAAACATGAATAGTTCTGAAACCACATCATATTTCATGTTTAACATAAACTGAAATGCGATACAATGTATAAGTATATTAATATTTCTTTAGTAGACATTAAATATGTTCCTCTGATTGCATTTTTCAGCTTTTCAATGACAATTCCCATGGCTGGAGACAACAAGATCACAATTTAGACAGCTCCCTTATCCAAGAGACCACTCATAATGTTGTTACCTGATTGAGTGTCTTGTTGCCAACACTTCCATCAACCCTCAGAGGGACCCTGCACAATGAAAACTGACACAGTACAGAGGTAAAACTGCAGCGCACTTGACCACACCCTCAAAGCAAACATCTATGTATATCACACATCAACTCCCACAGCTTAGACTGACACCCAACCAGTGAGTCTATCTGCTGACAACAAGTGCTGGAGATACAATCCTGACCTACTCAACACCAGTAATTCAATCCTATGACTGAACAAAAGTATACCGGAGAACACATCAAAACAATGGAAGCTGCCAAGATTCAAACCACCATGTACGAAAATATTACAGGCCAAAATTCCCAACCCATTTTGCAGCAAAGAGACAAAATGTATTCAAACCATGGGGTAACACCTTTACCACGTCAAAAAGGTGTCCAAGAAGCTTGTTTTTCCTCCAACATCGGAGGACAGCCACGATGATCCATGCACTGCAAGAGTACCATTTTATCCTGGCAATTGCTTCACAACTGTATATAGAAACATTTAATCCAAATCATTAACTGGCACCACAACAATATTTCTCAGAAAAGCTATTTTACAGCCAATGACCAGACAGAACGCATCATTGAGAGGATACATTTATCAAATGTCAAGTGCCCCAGCCATAATACAAGTGTCTCCTCAAATCAATCCCCAACAAATCTACTGCCCACCAAACTTGCAGACCAATACTGGCATCCTTTCATGCAGTCACATTGAAACACAAAAATACAGGTCCGCTGATCAGGAACAACCAGGCTCTCAACTGCCAGACAACACACCCGTCTGCAGAAAGGTCCAATAATCATAGTTGCATTGTCAAGCATCCTTGTCCACACTAACAGTAACATGATATATCCACATACACTAGTATTGTGTCATTCTTGATAATGTAAAAAGCCAGACAATATTATAAGAAGGGTGAAGCCACAGCCAGGCAACATAACAAGAAGAGCACAGCCGCAGTCACCATTCAGATGAGCAAACGGGAACAGCATGAGCCATCTAAGGATGGATAGCCCGTTGAGTACCTGCCACAATGCATGCCCATAATGCATGGCAACCCAGTAACAAATTAGGGTGTGGGCTAAGCCTCTCCCCCTTCCACTCAAATCAGATCCAACACAATATGTGTGTAGAACACAGATGCTTCGACAAAGCCCAAAGCCACATGGGATATAAACATTGTATAATTGACACACCAGGTCAAATCCACTGTTGTTATGTTACTCGTTATAGTTGCCTATACACTCATTGCTTCCACTTTCTCCATCTAGTATACCATAACGCCATCTAAATGTTTGATTTGCCAAATGCACATCCAACCTTCTTGTTGCATCCCACCTGCCCACCCGAGGGCATACCTTGGCAGCAGGACATCAGTAGTATTCTGCAGGAGCACCAGCGTGGGAAATGGCAACCCTCCCCAAAACAAACCTGTCAGTTGCTTGACATTTACTAGTTTTTTTAGAGAATTTGTAAAACAGCAGTGATTTTATTTGCTGATGATTAATTTCTGCTTTTTAAACTCTGCTGTATAAAACATAGTAAGGGATAGCTAAAATGTCTGGAAATCTAAACTGATAGAAAGACAAGCAGATATATGTCCTTATCTATCAAGGTGCTAGAAGACATCAGTAGCCATAAACTGAAAGTGCTTCAAAAATAAATATCTGTGTATATTTATATGAACCTTTTATATTATTTATGTTTCCTTAGAAGGAATTTAGGTTTCTGTATCTTTAAATGTGAACCTAGCTTATTTTCTGACTAGACGTCAATTAGAAAGAGTCAGGGGATGGCGTACACAAGTAAATGTGACAAGCAATAAGTAACTCAAGTTTCTAGTGATGTTTGTGGCTGTTAAATTGTCTCGAGAACCAAGCAGGAAAAGGTATGTGTTTTTTCTTTTTTCTTTTCCCTCCTCTTATTTGGTGACAAACTCATGTAGTGTGCACGCAAACACTCTAGTTTATGGAGTAGTGTTCACAACTGTCAAACTTTGCATTTTAAACATGCTATGCCTTATTTCTCTACAAAAGAAAAGACAACAGGATATCTAAGCTAGTCACAAGCATCTTTCAACTCCGGATGTCTGGAGCCACAACACACATGACTTATAGCCTCAAAATATCACTTAAAACATATTTTTTCACTGGACTATATCAGTATGTGCATATGGGTCAAAGGCAGAACATCTTTTAAGATTATTTAAAGTAGTCTTATGATACATCCTAACTGAAATACTTCATTTCAAAAGCAACACATTTCTGCCCAGCATCCAAACAGGAACACTTTTAACTTATAAAAAGTAATACTATCAGGGATGTAACTGATAATAAGTTATATAGCAGCCATTACTCTACCTATTAAGCAATATAACCATATACTGATTAAAGTATTATAAGTTAATGAAGATTTAATAAAAAGAAGAGAAAAATAAAAACAACAAAACACAAAGAGAGAAAATAAATAAATAAATAAACTATTTGGGAACATTATTATGCATTGATTACTCTGATTAAGAATATGAAAATAATAGATGGATAATAATGAAAAATAGAGTAATGTTTAAATTATGCTTAGTATATTGATGTGATTTGAGATAAATGTATTTACATTTATGCTAATTTTGACATTTAAAATATAATTGAAAACAGTACCTGTTTTGGTGTAACTTGAAGACAGTAAGAACTTTTCTTTTGTTGTTAGTATTATTATTTAGATTTTACAGAATATAACATATGTAAGATTATTTGTCCTTTAGTTTTTTTTTCTTTTGCTCAACAGTTTTCCAATTATTTACTTCAGCATTTCTCTTCGGTGTACTTATTGTCCAGTCCATAGATTCTTCATGTGTTAAGATGTTGTTGTTGGTAAGGTATTTTATTGCTGAATCTACTGTTTCAAAGATTTTTATTCCATTTGGTAGAAAAACTTTCAGTCTTGCTGGAAATAAAAGATGGACTTTCAGTTGCTTTTTCTTCAAGGTTTTTTTTATTGGTAGAAATTCTTTTCTTTTTGAAACCACCTTTGTAGAATAATTATTGTCAAATCTTATTAATGAATCATTGTATTTGATGGGAGAATTTGCCCAAGCATTTCTTAATATAAGATCTTTATCTTGTGTAGAAAAAATTCTCACAATTATAGATCTCGGCTTGTTCTTACCCGGAGAAGAAGCATTTCCAGAAGCTGCTAGTGATCTATGCGCCCGTTCTATACCATATGAAAGAGCTTCAGGTATTTTTGTTACATCTGGTATCCAAGTGGTAAGAAAGTTTATCATATTGTCCCCTTCAGATTTTTCTGGTAGACCATATATTCTAATATTATTTCTTCTTGTTCGGTTTTCCATATCATCAAGCTTTTCTAGTAAATATGTATTCTGTTGAAGTAAGAATTCAGTTTGTTGTTCTTCTATTTGGACTCTAGTGTCAATGTCACTTAATGACTGTTCAATAAGTGATATCTGTCCTTTCTGCTGTGTAAACATTTCTTGAAGCTGTTCCAGTTGTTGTGAGCACTTTTCTTTAAAAGTATCTATTTTATTGTCCATCTTGTCGATTTTTATTGTAAGTTCCTGTATATTTGTAATGAGAGACTGCAGGTCTTTTTGAGAGAAGAGTCTTGTGCTGTATTCCTTAGATGACTCATGCTGTAAAGCTGATATTGGTGCTGATTTTCCAGTAATTAATTTGACAGGAATTATTCAAGTTCTGACAATAAAATTTTTCTTATAGATGCTCAGAGTTATTAGAAATAAGTTAGTAATAAAAATTTCTTCAAATTAAATATTATTTTGTAAAATTCCTGTCAGGAATTGTATTGAGGTAAGAGAGCTGAAATGAAGTGCAGCTATCAGTTCAGCATCCTAGCCACGCCCCCCCTCTAATTCACCAAATAACTTTGATGGTTTTGGGGGGCAGCATACACTGTCCCCCTGGTAGCTACTCAACTCCTACCCTTCCTAGTCAGATTCTAAAGGCACTTGAGCCACTCTTCAAGCTACAGTCCTTCTGTGATACACTCAGGGCTTTATTCATTCTGTGATGCACTCAGAGCTTTATCCATTCTGTGATGCACTCAGTGCTTTATCCATTCTGTGATGCACTCAGGGCTTTATCCATTCTGTGATGCACTCAGGGCTTTATCCATTCTGTGATGCACTCAGGGCTTTATCCATTCTGTGATGCACTCAGGGCTTTATTCATTCTGTGATGCACTCGGGGCTTTATCCATTCTGTGATGCATTCAGGGCTTTATTCATTCTGTGATGCACTCAGGGCTTTATTCATTCTGTGATGCCCTCAGGGCTTTATCCATTCTGTGATGCACTCAGGGCTTTATCCATTCTGTGAAGAACTCAGGGCTTTATTCATTCTGTGATGCACTCAGGGCTTTATCCATTCTGTGATGCACTCAGGGCTTTATTCATTCTGTGATGCACTCAGGGCTTTATCCATTCTGTGATGCACTCAGGGCTTTATTTATTCTGTGATGCACTCAGAGCTTGATTCATTCTGTGATGCACTCAGGGCTTTATCCATGGCTTTATTCATTCTGTGATGCACTCAGGGCTTTATTCATTCTGTGATGCACTCAGGGCTTTATCCATGTACTTTACAGAGCTGTTCAATGGTTACTCTCCTGCTTAGCTTTATGTCAGTGCTTTGAAAAAAAATTTTGTTCACCTGCCATCCTCTGTCACTGCTTTTCACAGGAAAGTTTTTTTCCCCTACTTTGGTCTTGCATAATATGTATAAAAAGTTTTCTCACAGTACAATTAACTGAATTGCATGTACTGGATATTATGTGCATTTGTAAATAAATTCAGTTATAAATTTAGAAAGAAAAGATATACAGTACATATAGCTGTCCCATATCTGCTGTGCTCACTAAGCACACTTCATCTTTTGATGAAAGATTTTTTCTCCTTGGAACAATAGTTTTCCAAACATCCGACATTTGTCATCATTTATTTTCAGTTTTCAAACTGTTGAGCAGTTCAGGCTGTTGCATCAGATATGTGTTTATCTCAGCTGCTTGTTCTTAATTAGCCACATTTGGTCTGGTACGTGCCATAGATTTATACCATTGTTTGGCATTGAAGCTCACTACCATTTTTTCCAGTCTTTCTTGAAGACGTCTGCTAATCTCTCCCAGTCTATTTTGTGTCATGACATGAAGATCTTGCACTGTGTAGTACTGTTTGTGCAGCTCTCTTGTCAGTAATCTCCTTGCTGATTTTCCTCCTTAGCTGTACATACTGCTTCACTGTTCCTGCTTTCTCCTGGTCATTCTGTTTAAGAGATCCTGGGGGAAATCTGTTGCTATGATGCCTTTTGTCTCCACTGTACTGATCCATGTTCTGTTAGGGGATTCCCAGCATTAACCTATCTCAGATTCTCCATTTTGGTGGGCTACGTGTAGCTATTTGCTTCTACACTTCCAGATCAACAAATCTCATTACTCTATTACAGGGGCTACAGTCTCTTTCCCTAGGCCTCACTATGTCTTGCTAGTGGACGCTTCTGCACCCTTTTCTCACTTTTTCTTTATCTTCAGAGTTCCTGGAATACTTTCTTTTCAGTGCTATGTCCCTAATTCCATGTCGTGTGATGTGTCTTTTCCTTTTTTCACAGGTCAAATCCTGTCATTCCTCAATGACTCTTAGGAATCCCCACACTTTACCCAGTCTATTTTATCTTGTAGGTGTCCTGTTTAAGCTCAGGATCAGTCTTGCAGTCAAGAGCAATCTCATTTGAATTTATAGCTTACATCACTCATTGTAAGGAGGACCGAAGTCTTCTCTTTTGGCTAGTAGACATAGCTTGTATTCTAGGATGATTGTAGTGTGTTGGGCACGTGCCCCGGAGTTTCCTTTTTTTCACTGCATCCCACAGCCATTTCTTTGCTGTGTTGGCATGCATCTTAAAGAAAATGTGACATGGGACTCTTATTTTTATTTCGCTTACCTATTCTGTGATTTACAGTCTATATGTTTTGATGGGTTGCTCTTGCTAGATTACTCTCTGAAAAACAATAAAATAAAATAAGTCCCCAGCTCCAGTCTGTTCATCTATTTCTGGCAGCATTATGTTCCTCCCCTCAATCTATTTTCTAAGGCATCTATTTCTTCTCTCATGATACTCTTTTCTTGATCCTTCAGCAAAATTCTTGCAAGGCACTGGGGTAGCTTGTACTCTTCTTTGTTTATTTAATGCCTCATTTCCCTGCTGTCTTCCTGGATGTCATCTAATGTGTCTTGGTGCTTGCTGAGAGCTCACTTGAATAAGTTTGTGTACTCTGTCTTGTGCTAACACCCTGCCTGCTTTCCTCAGATTTCTCAGAGACCACTCTTTGTCTGAAGGATCCATTCTGACTGTTTTTCATTGTTGTACTTGTTTTTTGATTTATAATGCAGCTTTGTGAGATTTTCCAACTGTTTTTCTCAGAAGTGAAGTAGGTTCAGGAGAGAAAGGTTGGTTGATGGTCACTAATGCCATCATGCAGACAGATGGATTGAGAGCATAGGCTGGGGCTGTTAATAAGAATCCAGTGAAGGAATGACTGTCATTTGGAAGATTTGTCAGTTCTTGCAGGAGATGTGATAATTTGGACAAACCAGTGAAGGTTAATATGAGTTGCTGGATTCTGAGAGGAGCAGGTGAGCCAGTCAGTGTTAAAAACCTTTGTGACACCCCAGCCCTGGCCCAGTAATCAAGGAACCTCAATCCTCACCACTGGCAACAGTGGGGAATGTATACACTGGGGAGGATGACAAGTACACACACACTAAAGTACAATTTCCCTTAAGAGGACACAGAGACCACAGTCAGTCTGGGGCTGGTTTCTCCCCTTTTCTACAGATCCCCAGTAAGACTCCCCACCGGCACAGCTATATGGTTGAGATTTCAGCTGAGTGGCCAAGCGAAAACCTCCACCACCCTCTCCATCCAACCAGTGCTTTGTGAGCTTGGACACACACACACACACACACACACACACACACACACACACACACACACATACACACACACACACACACACTTTGAGGTTTGATTTATATACAAATACACACACTCCTAGAAATGTCTGGCACAGGTTTACTAGCTATGCCCCTTTCTGCCAAGACTATAAGGTAGTTTCAGCTGCCACCAGCCAACTCCTTATCAGCTACTGTAAGGCCCTTAACAAAAGGTGTCCAATCCTACTGTGTAATGTTACTACTAATCCAAATGGTAGTCTGACCAAGAGCAAGGCTATTTAGGAGTACAGTGTCACCAAACAGATATGCAAGTACTCTAAGAGTTTAAATATGTCTCAAAGATAACAGCCACAAAGACAGGTTTAAATATATTTAATAATAAATAATAAAAGAGAACTACAATACTCAGTAAGAAATCAGTTACATCAGAGTTCAAAATCACAGGAAATATTTAAAACAACATTGCAGGACAGTCTCAAGTAAATACAGACAACATCTAAAATACACCTTACTATATTCCTATCTGAATCTAAAAGAGTTACTATGCCCTAGAAACTTACTTACAGCAAGGAAGTGCAGAAGGTGATAATGAGTGGATGTTCTTCTTAGGTCAAAGATGAAATATGAAATGCACAGTTTCCCTCTGACAGAGTTTTTAAATATCAAATATTACTGCTGGGTTAGCTTGGATGACATCATTCTTTGTCACCCAACTTCAATTTCCAAGCTAAAGCCCTTTTGTAGCATTTGACATTTTCCTGTGAAAATACATAGACAGAGGCTTCTTCTGCTCATAGTTGTGCAGCTGTCAGAAGTCATAAAGCAAAAAAAAAAAAAACACTTCCACTTCTCAATCCTAGTAGTTATCACTTTTTCAAGGCAACACAGAGAGTCCCCTAGTGTAGACACCCTGTCTCCTGCTGCATTGAAACTAGCTTTTATAGCACAATTGTAAAACAATTTAATTTCAACTCATTTTCTTGCAGTTTTGCAAGTTAACTCTGCATGTTCTAGTTTCTACTGTTAAAACATATACATTTTCACAATTGCAATAGTTGATATACATTTCTGTTCTAAGCTAGCAGGGCATGCTGCTGTTACATTTTAGCTTAGTACTTTAAACACACTTCTGTATAAATCATATCAGTATTCAAAATTGACATGGAATTATTTACAAAATTCCAGAGAGCTGGGCTGGCAGTATTTCCTTTTGTGACATCCCCCATCAGGATCGTTTCTTGTCAATCGAATTGGAGATCCAGTGAAGTAAATTTTTTAGTGTGGGAGTGTTATTCACAGGTGGGAATTTACCACCTATAATGTTAATGCATTTATTGGGGTTAATTTTTTGCTTAACAAAGAATAGTTCTGCATTGTCAAAGTTAGGGATAGTTAGCTTTTAAGCTTTTAACTTCTAGGTGATTTTTGAATAATATTGCAATTCCACCATCCCTTTTGATTGATCTATCTTTACGTATAATATTGTATCTGGGAACTAGGATTTCATTGTCACAGTTGTTGGGTTTTAGCTAGATTTCAGTTAATATAACCATATCAGGAGAGTGGAGAGAGAGTACTGCATGCAGGTCATGTACTTTTTACCTATACTTTTTAAATTTATGTTGAGAAGAAGAAGGTTAGAATTGTTATTGTGGTTTAATAGTGCTGTATTAAATGAGGGAATGATAGAGTTGCTGGAATTACATTGTGAGGGAATTGGACCAGGGTTTGGATGTATGTGCTCAGAGAGACTTAGTTGCATGGTAAGACGAAAGAGAGTTTGACAAGATTGTTTTGAACATTGGAGTGCTTTTGGCAGGTTTGAGTACAATTTCTAAGTGGATGAAATTTGTTTGCATAGTATGCTGTGTGGCTGGTGTTAAAAAGGCTTGGGGCTATGTTATAATATAATATAAAGATCTGTCTTGGTGGTTTAGGGAAGTAGTTTGCCAGGGAGTGGGATTAGGGTTTTGCAGTTGATTATGATATGAGGAAAGGTGGTATAAGAGCACCGGCAATGTGGTTGTGGTGGTGTGTAAGGCAGTTAGATGAAACTGTTTTCTATTAAGATGTGGCATTTTATGTGAGGGATGTGTTAAAGAGTTGGGTTGTTTTGTTTGTTGTGATTGGTTGAAAAGTTTGTGGGTATGGTTAGCTAGCTATAAATCTAGGGGAAGTGGGGGTGTGGGAATGTGGGTAGGGTAGAGGAGCAGAGTGAGCTTGAGCACAGTGAGCGTGAATGGAGTGGGTCGAAACCGTCAGTGTCAGGTGCAATTTCAAATAAAAAACTGTTAGTAAGTATAGTTTTTGTATTAGAATTTAATTAGATACTGCCTAATTTCTGATGGGGCAAAAACAATATTTGTATGCCAATTCTCAGAGATGTCATGAAAGTAGTTCCCAGTAGGTGTTATGTGTATTTAACAGATGTTAGAGTCCAATTCCAATGGTAGGGAAATTAGATATTTTAGACAAAGTGGCTACAGTCCAATCGACTAGATGAAATAATAGTCAACTTTCTATTAAAATTGTACCAACATTAAAGTACAGCAAGTAGCGATCTGATCTTTCAGATTAATGGCTGCTCTATCTAGTCTAACATGCCCAATTTATACAGTGGGGTAGGGGGAAGTATGCCTTGCTGCTGACCCAGGCAAATTAAGCTCCCTGTGCACCCAGGCTAACATAGGGCTTAACACTGAGCAGTGTAAAATAGTAATAACATACACTAACTTTCCCCAAAATGTTCCCATTCACTGTTAGGTTTCAGTTTATTTGTGTGGAGTGAATGGAGCAAATGCTAGTCAGTAAATGCAGTCTCCCTTGAATTGTGCTTTACTTGGTTGTGCAGGGGTGATTTTGAGACCTGAGGGAAGGTAGGTAGAAACTAGCTTTCCCAAAAATGTTCCTATACACTGTTAGGTTTCAGTTTATTTACCTGGAGTCAATGGAGTGGACACTAGTCAAAATGCAATCTTCCTTGACTTGTGCTTTACTGGAATGTGTATGGGTACTTTTGAGACCCGAGGGAAGGTAGGAAGAAATATATCAGTAACCGCAATAGATCATTAATGCAAAAATACAGGTGTGACGCCGCCATTTGCGGAACTCAGAACTATATCAGTGCTCAGTATACATTCACCCCAAAAATGTTACCATACCTCTCAACCTCTAAAAGCAAGAAACCTGGACAAAGCCATAAATAAAAGTGGGACAAATGCCCAAAAATAGGGACCATTTTTAAATATTGCTCTTACAAACCTAGAAAGCTAATAGAATAACATGTATTGTATTAGCATGAATTTTCTGAAGGTTATGAAGTCCAAAACTCAAATGTCTGTCATTATTTTCTAACTTTAGTCTTTAATGATTTGCCACTAATTTGCCAGAAAACCACAATTGTATGAAAAATGGACCAAAAATATAAGGCAAATATCTGGACATTCTGCGAAAATCCATATAGCAGAGAGGTATGGATGTTACATTCAGTTTTTACTTGCACACATACCTCTCAACTTGGAAACATCAAAAATCTGGACAAGGCCCATGAAAAATAGGTACAAATCTGTACACTGATTAACATCTAATTTGCATACATATTTATGTAACCCCACCCACTCCAATGGAATTGTGGGATACCAACTTTCAAACACAAACTGAAGAAAAGACAACCAAAATATGGCACCAGCATCCCCCTGCAGCCATTACAGTGTCCCATTACCTGGCAATTTTGCCCCATTTACCATAAACGCTAATGTGTACATACTAACTAAACCACGGTGGTACAGCGGTAGCATTGTTCCCTCACAGCAAGAGGTTCTCCCATTTGATTCTCAGCTGGAGTGCAGGGAGTGTCTTCTTTGTGGAGTCTGCATGTCCTCCCCACAGTTGGGTAGCATTTGAAAGACATGCGTAAATGGGCATGCCTTCATTGAAGGTTGGACATCGAGCTGGCACCTCGGCATTCGTGAAAATCTACTGCAATCATTAATGGACCGTAGTTTCGCTGTGGTGACCGCTATCTGGGAAAAGCCAAAAGACACAACAACTAATGTGTGCATACTGCTTTACTTCTACACTGATTATTTGGATTTTACTTTTATATTTTACAGCACAACAATGCACAAACACTAATAGACATCTGGTAAACAAAACAATACTGTCTCACAATGAAAATAGACTTGGCATTAAAACTTCTTTGTCCTTGAAACTCACATTCATTGAAACAGCATTGTAACCCACACCACATCCAAAGAAAATGCATCTGGCCAGTGGTGGATAAAGATTACCTTTCAGCTGTTTTCAAATCATTGGCCCCTTGCACACAAAACAAGAAACATACATGTGTTCTTTTCTTTGATACACCTTCCTGACTTGATTAAATCATATTCCTTGTATAATACAACACACTTGTATAATGCAACACACGTGTTAGACAGAGCGCATTTTAAATTTATTGTTTGAACATTTTTCCAGTAGGCTGCCCTGTAGGCAATGAAACAAAATGCATGAACCAATAATGACAAAACTGCCCAATTCAGAACATTTCCATCCTAAATGTCTACTTCCACATCCACACTATAAATAGAATGACAGTACTGTAAGCCATAGGCATCTTGCACAGCATCTTGCACTTACTTTCAATTTCATTTTTTTTGGAGTGGGGGCAAACGGTCAAAAACCAGGGACACATTTTATACATTGCTTGTATAATTTTGTAAAGTTGCTAGAATAAAATGTGTTACCACCATGCATTTCACTGGCAAGTTTTGAACCTGGGACCCTATGCACTACAGTCAGAGCAACATACCACTGTGCCAAATCAGCAGCTTCCTGAAAAATAGGAAGACTGAAACTTAATAGCTATCATTTAGTGAATTCATTTCTCACTTCTCACCATAGCTCTCAACCTCTTAGCACAAAAAACCTGGATAAAGCCAATAATGGGGGAATACAAATTCAGTTCTCACTTCTCACCATTGCTCTCAACCTCTTAGCACAAAAAACCTGGAAAAACAAAGTCAATAATGGGGGAATACAAATTCAGTTCTCGCTTCTCACCATAGCTATCAACTCTTAGCACAAAAAACCTGGATAAAGCTCACAAGTGGTGGTGGCTAGGGACTTACCAGGGGCAAATTTTAAACATTGCTTGTATAATTTTCTAAAGTTGCTAGAATAAAATGTTGTGTTACCACCATGCATTTCACTAGCAAGTCTTGAACCCAAGACCCTATGCACTACAGTCAGAGCAACATACTACTATGCCAAATCAGCAGCTTCCTGAAAAATAAGAAGACTGAAACTTAATGGCTATCATTTAGTGAATTCATTTCTCACCACAACTCTCAACCTCTTAGCACAAAAAAACTGGGAAAAGTTCATAAGTGGTGGTGGCTAGGGACTTTAGGCTCTTTTTACCCTGTACCCAAGGTACAGCGTTTGAGCCTGGGTACCTCTAGCCACCAGGTATATTAAATGGGGGGTATTTTCACACACACACACACACACACACACTGAATCTCCACCTCCATTTTGTTAGCATCATTTTAACTTGATATTCCTGTTGTTTCATATTTGCATGAGTGGATTTTTTATTTAGTAGATTTGGCTGGAGCACTGAGGATGGTTTCTTCAGTCACTTCACAGATCCTTAGAAGATAAATTAAAAGCCAACAACAAAGCAGCAACTTGAATTTGTATGTATAATCAGTTAGGAAGACATGTTAAATATAACTTGCCTGGGAAAATACTACTCTTGTGGTTGTCATTTCCATAATCTAATCACAAACATTTAATGCAAAGTCAAATGAAAATATCAGTACAATAATTAGTGATTATTTGATTTTTTCACATTGATATATGAAAACAGTTTTAAACCAGGGTTTATGCAGAACTGAATATACACCAGTATTAAGTTCCCAACTTTAATTTGGAAATTTCTTTATAATCAGTCAACTAAATGCACAATACAAGGAGCACACTGATTAAACACTCCGGAATCAGCAGCAAGATAATGTTTTTATGTATCTTTCTAATGTAAGCCACCATGACAAACTCCTCATAGAAAGGTTCATAAGTCATCAGAATCTTGATATTATCAAGGCTCACATTGCCACAAACTTAAAGTTGCCAGAGAAATGCATCAGAGAAACCTTCTGACACTTTTAAAAGTTACAACACATTTCACATGTTACCCCCCCACACACACACACACTCACACACACACACACACACACACACACACACACACACACACACACACACGCATATTTTCATTTTTTTCCTCTAGTTAGCTAAAGTAATGCCTGTGTAACTACATTCAACATTTTACCTTTTAAGATTAGGATTGTCAGGCTATCCTGTCCACATGTATCGTGCATTATCACATTATCAATTAAATAAACCCACATTCTCAGCTAATATCTTATCCCCTTAGTAGTCCCTGACACTTTCATAACACATCACCATGACACGGGTATTTTTGTCTTATCATACATTCTTTTAACCAAAAGTTCTGCCTCTCGCAGATTTCTACAACAAACTAACACATTATAAATTATAAATTTGTGTCTTCTTTTACTTGATTTACCTAAACTTTCTGGACATCTTCTTTATTATGATTTACTTTCCCATTAAGTGTCTGACTAGAAGACCCGAACTGAAATGGAATGTTTTTCTAATTCTGAAAATAATGTGGCTTGTAATGGTAAACTATGAATACACACACACACACCACACACACCACACACACACCACTCACACCACACACACACCACACACACACACACACACACACACACACACACCACACACACACACACACACACACACACACACACACACACACACACACACACACACACACACACACACACACACACACACACACACACACACACACACACACACACACACACACACACACACACACACACACACACACACACACACACACACACAAACAGACACATTCCTTACCTCTAAATACAGTGAGCGTCTTCTTCTAAATAAAATCCACATCCATCTGTTTTAATCCAGCCAGCAAAATCCTTTCCGGCTCTGGTGACTTGCCGCTTGCAAAAACATTTGAACCAGAGCTGGTAATACATACTACGTACATGCGCAAGCTAAATTCCGACAGGCTGGTGGCACTGATGTCATCACGCATGTGATGACGTCAGCTCGCGAAGTGCGAAAATTAAAAATTAAAAAAAAGCATGAATAAATCAGAAATGAAGGGGTGCCACTCGGGAATCATCGCACCCCATTATTTGGACCCCAAAACTTGGTACAAAAATGAGTAATTTGGGACAGTTGAGAGGTATGCTTGCACACTTATTTATTTGCAATTATAACAGATTCATGTTTTTCATGTTCCTGGGAGAACAATAGCATACTTCTGGAAATAAAATGTTTAAATATACTGTTGCCTAGTATGGACTAGTAATGTCACAAAAAACTGCCTCACCCTTCTTAATTCCAAACTTCTTCTCCAGTGTTAAATGTATGCACATAATGATCAAACCACATACAATGCCTTAACTGTGATAGAAGGTCTGGGTACAAAATCAAATGCACTTACTCAATTTTCTGTATTTTACACTGTGGGCTCAGCAGGGCCTCAGACAGGGTTGCTGTCCCTTCAGGTCCAATGCTGTTGTTTGATAAGCTGCATAAAATTGTGAAAAAGAGAGTTAAACCCATACACATGATCATTGCTTTGTCATATGTGTCATTTCTAACTGCATACAATACTCAATCATGTAGATTATTGTGTCTGTATAAAGGGTGAAACACACACACACACACACACACACACACACACACACACACACACACACACACACACACACACACACACACACACACACACACACACACACTCACACACACACATACACACACACACCACTGGTCTTGTAAAATACTTGCCTGTCTCCAGACTGAGTGCTTGTTTCTTGCTTTGACCTACTCTCAACAGCATAAAATAAGGTGTTTGTATCTTATAGCAATGAGAATGTGTTTTACTTGTTTCATTCTGTGACTTTTGCTTTAGTCATGTATTTATTTACTTAATATTTGATCATTATTTAAGTGGGCTGATCCATGTACCCTTTTCAGGCATAACCCAAGCCAAATAGGCAAAAGCAAAGCACAAGCAAACATAAAGCTTAAACATAAGTTTTCTTTGCAGGATGCCATTTATTTTTTGTATTTATTTTGTTTTTGTTAACCTTCTGAAGTAACATTTATCGAAGTAACATAAGAGTAGGAGTTTAAATGAGTGATTTGATTACAAGTTTGTGTGTACAGCGGGCATATAAATCAAACTAAGGATTTTATCACTAGGTCTACAGGCTGACAGTTAGTGGATAGGGTTAAGTGTGCTGTTTCTCAAGCTTCTTGTAATTTAGATTGTAGGGTTTGACTGAACTGTGTTCTAAAAATGTAGAACTATCCCATCTATCATAAGTACTGTTTTTAATGCTTGAGTGACCAATGATTCTCAGTCTTACCCCCAACCATTGCTCAGTGTTTGCTTTCATCTACCTTGTGACCAATCTTAATTTTCTCAACATTTGAAAATATTGTATATAGCAGTGTTTTTGTCCTTTTGTAATCCCCTTTACATGTTTGCTAAAAAAAATCTGTACTTCATTGTATATTATATTTACTTTTATCCTACAATATATTTACTATTATTGCAATACCATTTCTGAGTATTTAAAATAAATCTTGCTTTGTAGTAAACATTTAATTAATTGCTTTCCTGGGGAAAGGCAGTGGTTTTAACAGCAATGTGCTAGATAACATTTGATAACACAGAAAAAGAGACAATTAGTCTATTTTGTCTTCAAGGGTATTTTGTATTCTACCTCATGTCTAGTCCTCATATTTCTTCTTTTCCTGTTCCATGTACTTTTGAATGTATACATTCCCTCTCACCACCCATTATAGTAGTTTATTCCTTGGAACCACAGTCCCCACTGTGAATAAATACGTCTGCATTTCCATATAATAGTTGTTCCGTACAATATGCTGCCTGTGCCTCTTTCATCATTCTTCAGTTGTTCAGACTGGTCCCCTTTATGTCTTCCCCATGTCATACTTTGCATACATGTCATAGTCTCAATATTTTCTGATTTATACTGGGAAGACATCTAGTTCATGTAAGTGGGATCCTACCATACCATGCCTCTCAACTGCCACAGATTTTGCATTAGATTTTTGCTTTGTTCACCATAACATTTGTTGTTTGATGGCACATTCTTGAGGAATGCAGTCACTAAATAGCAAGCAACACTTGAATTTCAGATTATATATACTTCAAAAAATGCATCATAATGTCATACCTGATATTCTAACAACTTTCTAAAGCTATTACAGAAACAAAATAAAATTTGTCCCTACTTTTGGGCCTTTCTCTCACATTACTTATTTAGTTTTTGCTTTTTTCCTGATTCTTGAGCTACGTTTTTGAGAGCAATGGACAGTACTCTTTACTTAGATCCCATTTGCTCTCCTGTTGGTTTTCTTCTGTTTTAACCAAAAACAGCAGGAACACATAATACTTGGTGTAGGTAAGGCAATGACACAACTTCCCGATTAGGGGTAAAAATGTTTTATTTTAACCCAAAGAAAAAAATAAACATAGGTTACATACTTTCATCCTCAACTTGATCAGGACTTCATCAGAACCAAAATGAGCAAGTCAAAGTTAAATATCAAGAGCAAATCACATGATCTTATAATAAAGTGGGGTGTCTTAAAGTGAACCAATCACAATTAATCAATTCACAAAAGTGAAATACTATAAAGTTAACTAATGAACTAAGAAACACTCAAAAAATAATGGAAGAAAACCTGAGTGTCAGTATTTTAAAAACTCAATATAAATTGCATGTTGAAACATGTCTGGGAAAAGAAAACATGTCAAAAAATATTATTCAATAAATCCCCTTAAAGTTTTGCTGCCCTCAGCTTTAAAATATAATTAATTGTTATGTGTTTATTCACTTCTTGAGGTATAGAAGCATTCAGTTTCAATTGCCATATTAATTCCATGTATTCTAAATGGGTCTGCCAGTGTCCCACTCTCTCGTCAGGTACCACTATTTCAATGAAACCAAAATAGAACATTGAGAAGCCAACACATTTCAAAGAATGTTTATATAATGTATTGTTAACATTTTTTTTGAGATGTCATAATAATGTTCATAAATTATTTTTTGCAAGGGTCTTTCTGTTTTACCTATATAAAAAGCACAGTACTTGGAAAAGATGACAGAGTAAATCATTCCAGTAGTGACACAACTACCTTTCATAATGTGTACTCCATCAAAATAATAATTGTCCAAAATTATAAGTTCCTTGTCTAAAATATAAAGATACTAATAGCAGGAATAACGTCTGTAAATACCTTTACTGCTGGATGTATGAACAGCATTTTTGTATTTATTTTCTATAATACCTTTCAAGTTCCTGTCCATTTTAAAAACACAAGTAAGTTTACTGCCCACCTACAGAAACATGATCTCATTGCTTCTAAAAATGTTTCAGTTTCTCTAAATAATATCCTTAATCCACTACTGTATTTTAATACCATTGCTCTTATAAAACTCCTATTGCCCTGCCTATCTGTGGAGACTATAGTGTTACTCAGGTCCAGTCTAGGGGTAACCTAAGTACTCAACAATGGGGTGTGCCCTTTACCCCACTCTGCATCTACCTCTGAAACCAACTGATTAACAAGGATATGGGAACAACCTCTTTCTAGGAACACTATAGATAACCCACCCCTCTCCTAGGATAACCTCTCTCTAGGAACACAGTAGATAACCTGCCCCTCTCCTGGGCTAACCTCTCTCTAGGAACACTGTAGTTAACCTGCCCCTCTCCTGGGATAACCCCTCTCTAGGAATACTGTAGATAATCTGCCCCTCTCCTTGGATAACCTCTCTCTAGGAATACTGTAGATAATCTGCCCCTCTCCTGGGATAACCTCTCTCTAGGAACACTGTAGATAACCTGCCCCTCTCCTGGGATAACCTCTCTCTAGGAATACTGTAGATAACCTGTCCCTGTCATTAGTAAACAAACCATAAGTTGAACACATTCTAGTTAACCTCACAAGTTGGCCCTTGATAATATTCCTTTTTGAACATCCAAGGGTAACAACTTGAGTAATGTAAATCAGTATAAGGAAAAGTGGAATTCTAATGAATCATAGAATCATAAAGACCACCATTTTAAAGACTGTGATGTCTAAATAATTTACCCTATCCACAGTATGTCTGAATGTGGACATCAGAATGGAGATACACTTCTCAAAATATTCAATAAATAGTGCTATTTCTGCCTCAGAAACTTTACAAAGGATGAAAAAATCATCCAAATAAAGAAAACAGGAGTTCCAGTAAATTACATAGATAGAACTAAAGTGAAATATTTTTCCAAGGTAAGCATTACAAGATTTACATATATTGGGGTGTAGGCCCCCATTGCTACCACTCTCAGTTGTCTGTAGTATTCACCATTAAAACAGATAAAATTGAGATTGTGCATCTAAATTTTCTAATTCTAATAGTGCTGAATGAAAAAAAAATTCAAATCAGTCTCATGTGGAATATTGGTGAATAAATCCAATACATCAGCCATGAGAAAACTGTACCTAGGAATAGTTAAGAAATCCCAGGAGTCCTTTAATATGTGCTTAGATCTAAAGAGGGAGCATTTAGTCATTCTTTCTATAAAAACAGTGAGTGGAAAGGTTTTTGATTCTTGGGCTACCACAATCTATAAGATGGGTTACTGATGTTTTTATGGACATTAGGAATGCAGAAGATGGCTGGAATTACAAGATTCTTATTTAATAAAAAATTGTACCAATCTAAAGTGATCAAATCATGACAGTGATCATCATCTAAAAATAAATAATTGTTTCTATAGGTGATGTCTGTTTCATTTCTTGACATAGGGATATAGTTGTTTGTTATCTTATGTTTGTTTGTCTTTTGGCTTTTTCCCAGTAAGGGGTTGCCACAGCGGAACTCCAGTCCGCTAATGATTGGCAGTAGATTTTTACGAAACGCCGAGGTGCCAGCTCGACGCCCAACCTTCAACTTAGGCACGCCCATTTATGCACGCATGTCTTTTGAATGCTACCCAACCGCGGGGAGGACATGCAGACTCCACACAGAAGGCACTCCCAAGCCACACTGAGTATCGAACGGGAGAACCTCTTGCTGTGAGGTAACAATGCTACCGCCATACCACCGTGGCATATTTGTTTGTTATAACACCTCAAAAATCTTTCTAACATAGTCAGGTTTATCCACTAGTACCCACCTAACTCCTTTATCAGGTCTCATGATTCTGGATGAAGGGTCATGGCATAAAGAAGACAGCAAAATCCTCTCTCTCCAGGACAAATTAGAATGTTTTTGCTGCTGTAGTCCAGCACAACTGTATAAATATTTCTCACAAGCCTTCAGAAATATCCCAGCTAAATGGTGCCATGAAGGGTTGAAATTACTTTTGTTCTCATTTATGTCAGTATTTTCTGACAGTTTATCATCATTTTCTTGAAACATAATGGCTATATTAAGTTTCTAAGTGAATAATTTTAATTCAAGAAAAAGATTAGGTATACCAATACTGTCCTGAGAAAAGAACGAAAAAAACTTTCTCAAAAAGTGAAAAGAAATGTCATTAACTTTAAGATCACTGTAATTGAAAATATTAAAGCCTGCGTAAATTAGAAGCTTGCCATTAAGAGCAGTCTCCCTAACTAGTAAGTTGTGTTAGTTCTCTGCCTGCACTAAACACTACATATGCATTGTTTTATTTCTTATTTTTTATTTTTTGGGCAGAACAGTCACATGCTCTTTATTTGTGGTTCTTTCTTCTGGTTTCCTACCAGTACTGTGACATTCCTTTCATTGTATGATCTGCACAGTTAAGACCAGTATACAGGCTTTGCTGTATTCTGGGCTGTGTGTAGTTCCTGTGTTGGCCATTGCCTTACTTGGATAGAAGGAAGTTTCTGAGCTCACCAGTGGGAGTGGGGAGCCTTGAGCAGCCTATCTGTCCCTGGGGGAAGTGATCTCAGCACTTGAGCTGTAATTCATTGGTTGCCTTGGACCATTTCTAGCTCTTTTCAAGTTAAAATCCGCCTCAGGGCGTTGTTTTTGGCTATATACCCAAGCAGAGCTCCACGTGGTCCTGCAGAGGGGTCCTGGCAACAGAGAACTGAAAGAAGCGACCACTTTCCTGATTTAAGTACTTTTTGGCTTTTTTATCTGCATTGTCCTCTCTGGCTTTCATTTAATAAGATATAACTGTTTTTGTGTTTTCTGCTGAATTCTAAAGTATCTGCACTTAAAAGTAGCATTTTGGTCGACTCTGGTCGAATAATACTGAATTTTTGCTAATTTAATTGCTGAGGCTGCTCACTAAAGTGTGCTAGCCTGTGTAAATCGATTTTACTGTTTGCCTAACTGCATTTCTGTGTTCTTTCCTAAAAAAACAAAAAACAAAAAAATACTCCTTGTTTTCCGCCTTTGCTCGACTAGTTAAGACCAGTATACAGGCTTTGCTGTATTCTGGGCTGTGTGTAGTTCCTGTGTTGGCCATTGCCTTACTTGGATAGAAGGAAGTTTCTGAGCTCACCAGTGGGAGTGGGGAGCCTTGAGCAGCCTATCTGTCCCTGGGGGAAGTGATCTCAGCACTTGAGCTGTAATTCATTGGTTGCCTTGGACCATTTCTAGCTCTTTTCAAGTTCCCTGTATAAAAATCCGCCTCAGGGCGTTTTTATTTTTTTGCTCGGTCAGCTTCCTAAAGCAGTTATACAGGTGTAAACTATTTTATACAGGTTTTAACCAAGTCTGCTCTTCAATTTTTCCCTTAGAAGCTCTACTCAGTCTATTTAGCTGTATATATTAGCACTTGTTTTGAACTTCTATCCTTAGCAAGCACTCATAATAAAACCAAGCACTCTTACCCTAAAGTAAGCACCACAGGCATCCACTACCCTGTGAATACCCACTAAAGGCACAACACTCCTTATAATATTCTAGTATGTCGAGTGGTAGACCACTAGCATCCTCTCTTGTTCAGCTGGTTAATCTGGGAATCTTAAGACAATGTTACAATTGTCTCATGTACACAGACAACCCTCTCCTCCTTCCTACTACACATATACTTGTGAGAGATGCAACTATATAGCCAGACTGGAGGCTGAACTCTCTCAACTCAGGACTGGCAAGACCAGTCAGGAGGAGATGGTACCCACACCCAAAGCAAAACCAGTCACACATAAAACCACCACTAATGCAAACCAAACACATAAAAACACAAAGACATACTCTGAGGCTCTTGTAAAAAACTTACCAAAACAACAGAGGCCCCCCAAGCAGACAACCAGAAAAACACCCCCTCAAAACGCAACACCTACAACACATACCTCAAGCAACAGGTGTGTCACAATCACAGCCCCTAAGGCAAAATACTATGCCAGAGACATTAGTAATAGGTGACTCTATAGTCAGACACACCGATGTTCCACTTACCAGGCTGAATAAGGAGAGGGTAACGGTGAGCTGCCTATCGGGGGCTAGGATCCCCACATTACACACGCACTCAGGTCGCTCCAAAGCAAGTACAAGTATGATTCAGTCATTGTCCATGCGGGTGTGAATGACCTGAGACATACCTCCCTGGACTACATGAAAAGAGACATTGAGGAGCTCTCCGATTATGTAGCCCAGACTGGTATGACCCTGACCCTGAGCAGCATCCTGCCTTCACCAAGAATGATGCCTCAGTACAAAGACAAAATGATCAGTTTTAACAATTGGCTTAATCACTGGTGTCATTCTAGGGGATCCAATGTCTGTCAGCCTGGGATGATATGCTGGACGGGATGGCTTGCACCTGTCACCACTGGGCTTCCGGATACTGGCCAAGGCTCTTGCCACCCCCATAGTGCCTTTTTTAGGCAATGCTCAAAGGACAAATCAACCTCCATAAAAACAAAAATGGAAAAAATTAAGGGTAATGCTGCTCAACGCCAGAAGTCTAAATCTCAAGATGCAGGCACCACTTCTCAGTATGGAGAACATCGATGTCTGTGCAGTAACCGAAACCTGGTTTAAGGCTCCTGAGAGCACTCCAGCTACCAGGCTATAGCTCATATCATGCTTCGACCTCAAGTTCCAGGCCTTTCATAAAGGACACCTACACCTCTCGGTTGGTGGCTACCCATGAAGCATCAGAAACCATACAAGTTTTACTCACCATAGGCAAACTGCCATACAACTGGTCGCATGTTATAGAACTCCTCCCAATCCCAGGAATCCCATCAAGCATTCCTGAAAACACTATAGGATATGAATGTCACACCAAACACCATCATATTGGGTGACTTCAACTACCCCAACATAGACTGGGCCCACTATTCTAGCCCTAACACCCTAGCCCAAAGATTCCTGGAATTCATAAACTCAAATGCTATGGAGCAACTGGTCACTTCTCCTACGAGGAGAGATAATATACTTGACCTGATTATCACAAACATGGGGTCCAAATGTTCGCGACCTCCTTTTGGATATAAACTCCTCACTGGTAAGATCTGACCATAAGCTGCTCACGTTGGATGTACATATCCCAGCCCCACCCCCAGAACAAAAGACTACAGTGAAAAACTTTTCAAAAGCTGACTTTGTGCTCCTCAAGTCAGAAATGATATCCAAATCACATCCCAAAATGCTGAATCCTTCAAAAAGCCTTCGACATCTCCAAGAATGCATGGATCAAGCAATCCCAACTAAAACCAAGACCCTCTCCAAAACAAACTGTACAACAAAAGAAGGAAGCTACTGCAGGACAAAGCCAAATCCCACAAGGGAAAGGCTTCCTGATCAGCACAAGTAAAAACTACGTTCTCTCATAAAACATCTAAAGCAAACTTTGAGAAAAAGATTGCCAAGGATACCAAAGACAATCACAAAGCCTTCTTCAATTATGTCAGAACCTTGGGAGGAAATTCTCAGATATGCTCTGAGCTAGTACAAAATTCACTGACCCTACTGACATTGCCAACATTCTGGCAGATAGGTTCAGTGCAAATTCCTCAACCCCTAAAGATGAAGTAATTATCCCTGCTGAATGTAACCTACCTGTCATCACAGACACACAGGTGAAATCAGCACTCAACAAGGCAAAAACACAGCATCTATGGGACCCGATGGAACTCCAAGATGAAAAGAACTCTATTCAATCTTAGCCTCACTACAGGATATGTACCTGAACACTGGCGACAGCAACAGTGGTCCCACTCCACAAAGGGGAAATTCTACTGACCCAGGTAAAGTTTGACCAGCCTGGTCTGTAAGGCTATGGAAAGAATCATCATGGAACTCATCATTGGGGATCTGAAGGCAGATCCTGCCTCTTAAACCTGGTTGACTTCTTCGAGACAGTCACTAGTGCCATCGATGAGGGCAAGGCTGTCCACACTGCCTATTTGGACTTGGCTTTGACATGATACCACACTCTGGCATCATTGACAAGCTCAGCAGCCTAAATGTAAATCCATATGTCACAAGATGGGTAGCAAACTGGCTAAAAACAGAACCCATAAGGTTAAAATTGCTGGAGCCATGTCAGACTCAAAACCAGTCACAAGTGGTGTTCAGATGTGAAAGCAAATATGGAAGGATTATGGCTGACAAAGTTTGCAGATGACTGCAAACTGGGTGCCATAGTTGATTCACCTGCCGACACACACATCCTACAGAAAGGTCTCAAAAATGTATAGTCATCCCTTTGGGAAGAAGTAATCAGAGACCTGGGGACTCAAGTCGATAGTGACCTCTCCTTTGACAACCATGTTGCCAAAGTGGTCAGAAAGACATTCTACCTTGCCCATCTCATCATGAAGGGATTCTCATCCAGATCAAAGGAGGTCATTGTACCTCTATATTCCTCCCTTGTCAGGCCCATGATTGAATATAATGCTCCATTTGGGATGTATCTCACTCACCAAGAGGATCATAGGTCTCAAACATGTGCCTTATCCAGCTAGATTAAAGAAACTCCAGCTCTATTCAGTAGCATACCGCCTGCTCAGAGGTGATTTGTGCCTAACATACAGGGCCATGTCCAACCAGGAATTGATGGACATGCTCCATCTCAAAAATCCAAATCCACCAGAACCACACGAGCTAAAGATTTCAACCTCTGCACAAATATGAATAGGACATGCTGGAGGGATAGATTCATAACACAGAGGTTACCCATACTCTGGAACAAAATCCCAGTTCATGTGAGACAGAGCCCTTCATTGGCACTGTTCAAGGTGTCACTACTAGACAGAGGTATAGTTTACTAAATAATAGATAGCCTAGTACACTACTATGAAACTATGAAACTGTACACAGTATGGAAGGTGTAGTGCAACAGTGTGACATCATTACATCTTTGCTTTTAAAAAATCTGTCCTAGAGTATTGTTCCCACCATTTTTACTGTTGACGCTGTCACCTCAGTCTATCCCTGGAGGTCCAAATATCCTTCCCAGGCATCACTGCTATCAGTTTTATACTTCTAACTGTCACTTTTCACTAGAGTTGCTGTAACCCAAGTGTAGTATTTAGCATATGTGTGCACCAAACCTCAACAGCCACCTTTCTCACCAATTAATCAGCCTTTCAAGAGTCATCCTTTAGACTTTTCTCCTATAATTTACTATTGCACCTGCATTTGCATAATTAGCAAAGATACTGATTTTTCACGGTTTCCTTGTTTACATCTGAAACAAAGAAGCTGAAGCTGAACCTTGGACTGATCTCTTGTGATACTCATTCGTTATTTCCATTCTCTCAGAGACTGCAATTTTTCTTCTTTTTCTCAGTTCCTACAGTTCTTCCAGTAATTACTTCAGTGGGACTGGCTTAGACAAATTCCATGGTAGAATCCATGTTGACAAAGTCTGCTGGTAATTCTGTCGTGCACAAGAAACAAGGTTTGATACTGATCTTTGGCCAATGCCTGTTTGGACTTTGCATGTTATCCCCGTGTCTTTGTGGGTTCCTCCCACCTCAGAAAAACATGCAGTGTTTCCATCTCAAAGTCACAAATGAATGAAGCTGTGGCAACAGCACAGACTTTACATGGTGTTCTATGGGGGAAGAGTTGTATAGACTGACTGCTTTGGACATCTACTGTGGTGGACAATATCCTAAAGATAGGACAACATGGATTACAGACTCTGTGCTATGGCAGAGCTAGCCATTCAACAGTGTAAAATATGGTTCTAGGTGATTCGGTCATGTTGACGAATGTCACCAAAATGGGCATGGGTAGTTACCAATGATAAGTGAGTTGAGGACCCAGCCTACTCCAACCTACACCAGGGACCCATGCTAATGGTGAGAGGGGTGTATGTTCCTCTGTTGGTCAATGTGTGCCCACCATAAAGCCCCTCAGCCCTATTGCAATGTGCTCAGTCTGAATTACCTGGGATAGCTCTGTTGAACAAAAGCTGGATGTAAAACCAATCAACCTGTCAAACAAGAACTAAGAATTGCTGCACTCAGTGTAGGTTTACTGACAGAATAGAGCTTGGAAGTGGATGACATGATGTTACAGAGGAGGCTAGACATCCTATGTATCTACAAACTGAACTTTGAGATGCAACGGAAACTCCAAATACAAACAAAAAAATGGCTCACAGTAGCCTCCACTTCAACAGATAGTTTATTAAATTAAAATTAAAAACAGACTGTAAACAACCATTCTAGTATAAAGCGTTTTTCGTCCAGTGAAGTTACCGGACTTCTTCAGATACAAAAACACATATCAAATAGTCCCTTTTAATATTTAAATATTTCAACAATCATCTGTGTATTAGATTAATTAATCAATTAATTGCAGTTAACCCTTCCTATGCCTATCAATAAAATGCATTGTAGCCAAGAGGTTCGTTAAAACCAAGAAGTTCATTAAAAAATTTTAAAAATTACATTTAATATACATTTAATTTTACTGTTCTCCTATGCCAGTTAAAAGTAACAGACTTGATATATTATAAATATATTATTTAAACAACCTATCAATTCCTAAAAAATGTATATGAATCAATATTAATAATAGTGTATATGTGTATATATATATATATATATATATATATATATATATATATATATATATATATATTAAAACATTAATGTATAAAAACATACAAAGATTTTTTTTATGTATAAATATAAGCAACACATTGTTTTACATAATATTTGTGTGACCAGTGGTTCTGTCTTCCATCCTCACATTTCGCATTCTAGAATGTATCCATAAACATAAATCTGAAATTTGAAGTGGGTCTCCCTTCACCTACTTATACTTTTCAATTTCAAAACACAGGTCAAGGAATATATTTTATTAATCCCTGGGTATTGACAGGAGTCCAATCTAAGTTGCCACATAAGTTCACGCTCTTCTAGTAGCAAACTTAGTGGTCCCCCTCTATAATTGTCATCTATTGACACTTGGTCTATGGCTCTAAATTTGAAAAAAAATGGAGGGGGTATTCACTACAATGTTTTGCTAAGGCATTCTCTAGTTTATGTTTGCCTATAGCATGCACGTGTTCGTAAATGCGTTCCTTCAATTTACGGTCAGTTTTTCCAATATAGAAAACTGTACACCCCTGACATTGTGCAAAGCACACTATAGACTTAGAGTTACAGTTATATTTCTGTGTGGTTGTATAACTTCTCCCCCTTACTTCGAACCTTTCCCCTATATCAGTGTATTTACAGTACCTACATGACTCACAATGGAACATACCTGGGTTCCTACTAATAGTTGGCACGTGGCCCTCAATCCAGTTTTTCAGGTTTCTACCTCTTTTTGTAAGTAATCATTGGTCCATCCCCTACTTTGTCCATTATATCTCTGTCAGTAGATAGTAAATGCCAATTCTTCCATAATATTTTCTGTTTCTCTTTGGAAAATGAATTAAATGTTGTAATAAAACTATACTTGTATCTAGATTCATTATTGGAAGTATTGGTCTTGCTCCTACTATCTGTTCTTAACTTACAACTAGTAGTTGGTTCTTCCTGTACTGTTTGTGTTCTAATAATGGTCCTTCCTTTATTTAATATAGGTTGATAGACTCCGAGTTCATGTTTTGTTTGAATTTCTGTAACAATTTCTCTTAGGAAGCCTACTGGGTACCCTCTATGTTCAAACATTTGTGTCAAAATGTCACATTCTTCTTTAAAATCTCCTGCATGGGTAACCATTCTTGCCGCTCTCACCAGTTGCCCCTTAACAATAGACTTCTTCTGATGATAAGGATGGGAACTGCTGAAGTGCAAGAATGAGTTTGAGTAGGTATTCTTCCGATATATTTTGGCACTATATCTTTCATTACAAGAATCTTTTCATAATTCAATGTCTAAATAATTGATTACAGAATCCTGGTAGTTACTGATAAACTTCAGGAAGCTAGTAGTATTGTTGAACAAGTCAACAATCCTATTTGCTACTGTACCATCACCTTTAAAGATAAGGAAAGCAACTTGACTTGGCATCCAGAGACTTCTATTCAGGAGGAGGACAGGCTAGAAATGGGGTGGAAATTGTGGTGAGAGAAAGGCTTCAGAAGGTAATGAGGGATGTCATTAGAATTAGTGACAGACTCATGGCAATCAGACTCCAGTGTAATGATAGGGCAGTATTCATAATCTCAGCCTATGCCCCACAGCAGGTTATGATAGTGAGGAAAATAGTGCATTCAGACAGCAGTTGCAGGACCTACTAGATAAAGCAGGATTACATGAATTGGTGCTGATAATGGGTGACTTGAAAGAACATATCAGGACAGACAGAATAGGATATGAGGACTGCCAGGGTCCACATGGGTGAGGCAACAGGATTAAAGAAGGAGAGGCCATTCTAGACTTCTGTCTAGCAACTGGCTTGATACTAGCCAACACGTTTCAGAAAAAGAGACACACAGATCACATAGAAGAGTGGCCAACATGCAGCTCAGGTAGACTTCCTCCTAGTAATGAAAGGGCACTGGGGTAGAATTAGTGATTGCAAAGTCATTTCTAGTGAAACAGGCAGCCCACAGCATAAACCACTAGTTGCCACAATCAGGTGCAAGCAGTGGTCAGAGAAGGATCTGAGGTCAACAGAGACCAGGCTGAACACTGGAAGTTCACTAGAGAAAAAGTACAACAATTCAAGAAGTTACTTAGGGTTCTAGCACCCCAAGTAGTGGAGGAAATAGGTGAAGTTGAAGAAGAATGGCAGTGTCTTAAAACATAATGTGTGAAACAATAAGGAACAGAGATTTGGCTAAGCCAGGTATGGAAATAAGGTACATAAGGAAAGTTGGTGGTGGAATTCAAAACTCCAGGAAGTCATCAAAAGAAAGAAGGAGTGCAGGAAAAAGTGAGACACAGAAAAGACAGACAGGCTTGGAATGAATACTGGCTGGCTAACAAAGAAACTAAAAAAGGAGTTGCAATAACAAAAAATAGGGTATTGGAGGCACTCTACCATCTTCTGGAAAGTCCCCCTTGGCACAAAGAGACTATATCAAGTTGCAAGGCAACGACAGAAAAATAAAGAAGATAGTCAGACACCCTTCATAAGGGATGTCAACAACAACCTGATCACCAGCCCACAGGACATCAAAGGCAGATAGAAGGAGTACTTCCAGCAGCTTCTAACTGAAGAAAGCCCTACAGAAGCTGCACTGCCCCCAGACACAGCCTACAATGAGAGGAGAAGAAGGGGAGCCCACTCTTGAAGAAGTAAGAATAGCACTAAGGAAAATAGGTTCATAGGTTCATAGATTACATTTTAAACCTAGCCAATTAACCCTTGTAAGACTCAAACCCTGCACATTGTGCTTGCAAGGCAAACACCTTAACCATTAGGCCACCCTCCCAACCTCCCAACCCTCCCAACCAAAATGAAGCTAGGGAAAGCAGCAGGCACAGATGAGGTCACAACCGATATAGTAAATATGCTTGGTGAGATATGGGAGAAATGGCTCCTGAGGGTACTCATAGCAGTATGGAGAGAAAGGCATATCACAGATGACTTGAGAGTAAGAATACTTGTGCCAGTGTACAAGAAAAAAGGGAACATACACAACTGTGGGCAGTACAGAGGTATCAAACTCCTGTCACATTGCATGAAAGTTCTGGAGAGTGAATGATAAATGCATACACAGAGTGCAGAAAGTAAGATGGGAGCTGAGCAGTTTGGATTCAGATCAGGATGTAACAAAATTGACTAGATCTTTGCAGTGAGACATATAACTGAGAAGAAGCTAGGGATGAGAAAAAGAGTCCAACTGGACATTCCTAGTCTTGGAGAAGGCATATGACAAGGTCCCAAGAAAGCTGATTTGGGCAGTACTATGGTGGTTCAAAGTCCCAAAACATAGGTAAAATTAGTGTAGGCTATGCACAAAGACCCAATGACTTAAGTACGAACAGTGTTAGGTCTCACAGAGTGGTTCCCTGCGGGAGGAGTCATACATCAGGGTTCATCTCTGAGCCCACTGCTGTTCATGCTGGTGATAGAATACATTAGTAAACAGGTTGGAGGGGACAGATCAACAAAGATGCTGGATGCAGATGATGTAGCATTACTGGCAGGCTCTGAGCAAGAACTTTAGCAAAGGATAGGAGAATGCTGAAGGCACATGAGATGAAACAAAGCACTGATAAGACAGCACTAATGGCAGCAAATTGGGGAAAGGAGAAGAAGCTGATAAGTGAGACAGAAGGAAAGACAGTGAAACAGGGGAAAATAGCTTCAAGTATTTAGGACAGGTGGGTGAAAAGGGAAGTCTGAATGAAGAGGTCAAAGCTAGAATAAAAGATGCTGCAGTCAACTGGCACAGAGTGTTAGGTGTAATGTGTGGCAGAAGAATGCCAAAGAAGCTGAAAAGTTAGGTGCACAAGACAGTGGTGCAACCAGTACTACTGTATGGCACAGAAACCTAGGCAGTAAAGGCAGAACAGCCGAAGAAACTAGAGGTGATGGAAATGAAGTGCCTGAGAAGGGTAGTAGGACGCACCCAGTGGACAGATGAAGAAATGAGGATATAAGAGCAGAAGCCAAAGTATCTCCAATTGCAGAAAAGGCCAAAGAGAACTAGAACAATTTTCAGACTCTGTATCCAATATGCTGGTACTATCAGCAAGGAGGGGTTTTAGATTAGGGTTTTTTAATGTTTATATCTTTTACTGTGGTTGTATATTGTGTTTAACTGCTTTTGTGATATACTGCTTAATCTGCAATGTGTAATGCATTTTGAATCTAGGAGGTTTGAGCTCCCTTTATTGTACTGGCTGATTTTTATCTACATTTTGTTCTTTTAACTTCTGCTGCTGCTTGCTTCTCTTTATCACTTCTTCCTTTCTCTTTTAACCTTCTTCCCTCTTGCTGGTACCTGTATCTTGCTCTTCCTTCCATACTATCTGTGCCAAATTAATACATGAAGTATTTACTGTTTAAACAACATCTGCTGCAATATTGGCATCTATATTGCATTGTTTCTTTTGGAATCTGTGTCTCTACTACTCTAGTACTCCCATAATCTTTCTCTTAAACTTTTTATCCTCTCTTTGTTTCTCCTTTGGTGACTTTCCTGTTACTTTGTCTTAAAGTATCTGCTTATCTATCTTCTCCTATTGTATTCCAACTTCTCTCCTTATTCTCATTTGTTTCTTTACTTGAATTTAATTCAATTCTTATTTAATTTTTCATACTATAATATAACTCCTCTTTCAACTGTGTATCTTTATATGGAACTCCACTTCTTCCTATTAGAGCCATTAAGCTTAACTGTATTTTTTTTCTTTTTTTACAGACCTTAGATTGGGATTGTGTTTCTGCTCCCTTTAACATTTGGCCAGCTTAAATTTTTGAAATACAATTGCATTCAATTCTACTATTACTTTGAATCTTTGCGGGCTTCATACGGACAGTAATTTGGGACTGAAATCCTTCTCTTTGAATGCTGAATTTTTGCTTCTGACTTTAGCTAATCATTATTGTGTAGGTTATATATTTTTTATTTTATACCTAATGTTTACTTTATTTTAGAACTAGGGTAACTACTTTATTTAAGACTATCAGTCCATATTTTTGGACTAAGCTGGGTCTGCACTCCACAGAAAGGCTCTGAGAGCATTTGTAAAATTCCCTGTTCTACTCTTTCCCACTTTTCTGGTTGCTCTTTTCTGCTTTGACTTTTTTTGCTGACTAGATGGCAGTGTACTATCATTAAACTGTGGCTTACTCATGTAGTTCATTTTTCCTCTCTCACCTTGACAGCTATTCCCTGTCTGCTTTTTACACTGCTCTTTATGGACTTAGTGACTTTACTCCCCTTGCCATTATCTCTTTTTTGCATTTTTCGCTTATCCCCCTGCTCTGTAACAGACAATACTGTCCTGCAAATTAAATAGTTACATAAAAAAGGATTTTTGCAGTCTCGCTTACTGATTGTACTTTTTTTTGGTAGTGGTTCATGCCTCCTGTTTATCTTCTTCGGCTGGGCCAACCCACTCTGTTTCACCCTCACTGCACTCAGGCTTCTCTCCACTCTGTTACCCTACCCCCATTCCCATACACCCCCAACATAATTTCCTTTATTCTCTACATCTTCTAAACACTCCCCTTTCAATCCCACCCCTTTTTAATTTCTACTCCAATCTCCTTCATCTCTCCTCTCATCTTCCCCCACTCTTTCTGTTTCCTATTTAACTCTTCTTTTTTAACTTTCCCCTCACTGACTTTGTCTCTACCAACATCTACTGTTTTCCTTTTACTATATAACCTTTCTACTTCTTTCTTTCTCACCCTACATACTCACTACTAAAACTTCTACCCTACTCTTCACCATGTCCCACCTTTCCCTGCCACTTACACTTCTAATTACTGTCTTTCTAACTATCTTTTGCTACCTAAACTCTTATACTATACCTCTTAAACCTAACTTTTATTCACCTACCTGTACTTATCCTTCAATCTTCCCTCAACTCTCACATTGTTTCTTAACACCTCCACTTAATCTTTCAGACATCTTAACTCCTAAAGCTAATCTGAGGATATTTTAAACCTACTCAACCTAAAGTAAAAATCAAATATGATGTTCTTCATATTTCTGACCCTCAAACTATCTTCATTAATTATTAACCTGAGAAGCTTAGTAAATAAAACTGCTGAATTCCATTCTTGGATTTCTCAACACACTCCCCACATCATTGCTCTCTGTGAAACTTGTGTTACACCCCATAATCTAGATAAAGACATCTTCCACCTGGCTATAATATCATAAGATTAGACAGAACCTATAAAAAAGGAGGCGGTATAGCTATCATGTACAATGAAAATCTCACAGCAACCCCTCTTGTGTCTCCCTCTCCTCCACACTCTCCAGGCAGAACTAATTCTGGCTGTCGAGTTAATCCTCACAATGCTTTTAACATTGCTGCAATTTACATTCCACCTGGTGACAATATCCCTACACTGGAATGTATTGTTTCCTCTCTGTCATCTGATCTCCATAATGAGGCTATAATCATGGGAGATATTAACATCAATTGGTCAACACTAACTGTGGCATCCCCTTCCACTTCCATCAACTTACATGGTTTTACCCAACTCATAAACTCACCTACTTACATCACTAAATCTATTACCCATTCATCTATACTTGACTGGATACTAGTATCTCACCCCCATAAATATCACTTCCCCAAAACTCTTCCTGACACCCTGAGTGACCCCTGCCTCTGTTTCTCTCCTCACATACTCAAACCCCATACAATTAAACCTTGAAGAAATATTAAAAACTTTGACCCTATTGAACTTAACTACAAACTCTCTGCTATCAACTGGTCCTTTCTCAGACAGATACAACTCAATAAAGCTGTTACAGAATTTAGTCATATATTTCTTAACATACTCAATTCCCTTGCCCTATATACCATGTCAGAATAAAATCTACTATATCCCCTTGGCTAACTCCTCCCACTCGCTCTGTTATGGTTCAAAGGGATAACACTTGGAAGCTTTGGATCAGAACTAAACTGCCTTATTACCTTCAACAATATAGACTCCTTCGGAACCTTACTAAAAAAGCCATTTTCAATGATAAGAGAAACTTTTACTCTAATCACCCTAAAACTCACCTACAAAATCCGAAGAAATTCTGGCATACTATTAATCAAATCCTTCATCCCAGAAGCCCATCTACTCCTCAGCCTAGCCCTTCTCTCTCTCTCTCTCTCTCTCTCTCTCTCTCTCTCCCTCTCTCCTCTACAAACTGCTACTAACTTCAACTCTTACTTCATTCACATTATCACAAAACTCTTAAATTATCCTCACTCTTACTCCACCCCACCCTACTCTCCAATAATTCCCTCTCATAATACCTCTCAGTTCTGCTTAAAAACTGTTTCTACTATTTATGTTAAATCTTTATTTCTGAAGCTTAAACCTTGTTCTTCCTCAATAGATGGTCTCCCTCCTCTCTTTCTACAACTAGCTGCCAACTCACTAGCCCTACCCATCTTTATTCTCATTAATCAATCTTTTACTGAGACTTTGGTCCCTGATCTATGGAAACAATTTTTACATTCTACCTATCCATAAAGGATGGAATTCTCTGGATTTATCTAACTTTAGGCCTATAGCAATTCTATCTCCTCTGTCCAAGATCTTGGAAAAATATGTACATAAACAAACATTACATCTTACAGATGAAAATCTTATTACCCCCACTCAGCATGGTTTTCACCCTGGTCATAGCACCTCTATTGCTCTCATCTCCTTCATAAACACCATTTCACAAGCTAGAGACCAAAACAAACTTGTCTCCTGTCTCTTCCTTGATCTCTCTAAGGCATTTGACACTGTCTCCCACCCCTTTTTTACACAAATCTTCTCATTTAAAACTGTCAAACTCCAATATCTTCTGGTTCTCTAGTTATCTTAGTAATTATTTCCAATCTGTCAAATGGTGCTCTGCTATCTCTCCTGAACTCCCTATTCAGATGGGTGTTCCCCAAGGGTCAGTTTTTGGACCACTTCTTTTTAACATCTTTACTAATCAGTTTTCTTCCTCTACCCAATACTCATCACTTGTCCAGTATGCAGATGACTCCACTATCACTGTTGCTGATGAACTTCTTACTAAAACACAGAACTCGTTCTTGTCGGTTGAAAACTGGCTTAACCGTAACTTTTTAATCTTAAATCCAAAGAAAGCTAAACTCTTACTCTTCATACCAAAATCTATGTCACAATTGAAATAATCTTTCACCATCTCTTCCCTCAATAATACATCCATCATAGTAGAAAGTCACACTAAGCTACTAGGAGTCACTATTGATGACCAGCTAAAATTTGATCTTCGTGTTCTAAGTAACATTAAAAAAAAACATCAAAAACGTGGCCTCCTTTATATAAACAAATACTTTCTTTCTAGTACTGCTAAAATAGCTCTTTCACATGGCTACTTGTTACACACCCATCTCTGTGGCTCTCAAATTTTCACCAGCTTACAGACCTCACTTATCTCTAAACTTGAATCCACTTACAACAAGATTGCTAAATTTGCTGCTGAACTTCCATACTCTACTCATCACTGCATAGCACTTAGAAAACTGAACTGGTCAGAATTCCCCCATTACCTCCTCCTCTCAAATAATTAATTATATTCTATATCAACCAACTTTCTGTCCCAGCATTTTGTCTATCTCTCTCTGTACCCCTGCTTGAACCGTACGTAGCTCTGAACAATATTTCCTAACCATTTTCAAACCTTAGTCCAACATAGAAAAGAATCTCTATAGCTGTTACCCTGCTGAAAACTGGAATAAACTACCTCTTGACATTTGATACATCAGATCCAAATCCCTATTTAGAAAATCAGTAAAATTTAACTTTAAGGAAAATAAACTATGTCTGTGCTATCTTCCTCCTGACTAAATATTCTCTCTAATTAAACTACTCTCTTATTCTTACTTCTACATCTGTGAAACCATACCTTTCTCCTTATTTCTCTTTATAGCAACTATATCGTCTTGCCTTCTCTCCTCTCTATGTTTCTTTTCTGTAACTTATAAATTCTTTCATTCTTCTTCATTTATTATACTTTTCTTAGACAATTGTATTTGCACTGCTTTTTAGTTTTTCTAAGACTTAAGGTCTATCTGTATTTTTTATGCTACGATATTTATTCAAAGTGCCAGTAATGTTAAATTCTATTGTTTATGTCTTTGTAAATTTTTGATTTACTTTATGTCCAATTATTGAATGTTTATTGTGGAGCTTTTCTCCCCGGGTGTCCACTGAAAAAGGGCTTTGTCCAAGCTGGACTAACCTGGCTAACAAATGTCAAATAAATAAATAAATAAATAAATAAATAAGGAAGACAATCTGATGTAGAAGATCTGGGACAGAAAGAAGAAGTTAAGAGATAATGAGGGCATCCAGCAATGAGGTGGCTGGATTGTGTGAGAGAAGATCTGTGAGAGTCAGGCATGAGTGTTGAAGAAGGCAGGAGTGTGGCACTGAATTGAGAGAGTTGGTGACAGTTAACATGACACCCCGACCCCATGTAGAAAAATGTGAAAAAGGGAGTTGATGATGATCATGATGAATGTGTGTCACGTTTTCCTTTAAACAACCAAACGACCAGTCCCTGCAAGTATGGAAATGGTGCATGGCCAAAATTCTATGATATCCTAAAAACAAACGTCCAGCACACAAAAGTCAGCACTATGGAATTATTTTTTAATTATAACAATATCCAAGGAGAAAAGAACCCCCGGGTAACAAATGGGCCAGAAGGGTCTTGCTTTGGTGAAGAAATAAATGGGTCAGTTAGGTACAAGGAAGGGGAGTCATTGGGCTATTCCTGTGGATGATAAAACACAAAAGGCCTTTTGTCTGCTTTGGGTACTGCAGTAGCCACTTGCTTGTTGAACCAGAGTTAATTATCAAGTATACAGTTCAGGAATGTAGTAAGAAGACAGACATTCAGTCAGGGCTAAATCTGTAGAGTTGACGCTATCAGCTTTGCAAATTGAGAGACAGAGATTTAAATCTTGTTTTTTTCCTGTACAGGGACATAATAAATATGCTGCCTGTTTTTAGATATGAATAACATTTATTTTGTCTTAATGCAATTTTTAAGAATCATTTGAATCAGTGAAAGTTCAAAGCTACTGAGTTTTGCAACCACCTTGCTAGATCACACCTTGGACTGTACCGCCTTCTAAGAAAGGAAGGCCCACCAAGCCCAGAGTGAATTTATGAATTCCCATCCAATTATCCAGGTACCATTTGAAGTAAGAAAGTGCCTTACTCAGCTTTATCTGCAGGGAGAGTCTATTTCAGAGGTAATTTGTCTTAACAGAAACCCTTAACTCTAAACTATATATTTAGTGTCTGAAATCTAGATTGCAGTTTTGAATTAATCCTCAGATAGTCTTTGTTGTGATAAGGGGAGATATGACCATCTAACTGTCAGTTCTTAGATGTAACTTATGCCAGTTTTGTCTCATTGGCATTATGCTGCATCCCCTAGCTGTAAGCTATACATGCAGTACTGCTTGTCTGCAGTTTGGTTTGGAACCTGGTCTGGAACCTCACATGACTGACACAGATGTAAGTCAGTCTTTGTCTGTTGTTATTGGGGGACATGCCCATTAAACTGCCAGCTTCTAAATGTAAATAACATTGATTTTGTCTTATCGGCATTAAGATGCAACCCCCCCCCCCCACACACACACACACAAACACACAGACATACACTTGTTCTATGCATTTCTACAGTATTGGAAAGCTAGGCTACAGATGAAATTTGACAGGTTTCAGTCTATTCACTGTGATAATAATAACAGAGTTGTCAGCATACTAACAGCTTTGCATGGAAACAGTGATTAAGAATATCATTCTAAGGTCATAAAGAGAATAAGGCCCTGTGCTAAGCCTTTAGAGACACCAATCTCCAATGCAAAGAGGAAGAGATGACAATATTCCGTCTGACTGACTGGCCTCATTCCTCTTATGTAACTGGTAAATCCACAAACCAGTCTGCTAATTGGTACTGAGGACTTAGGCTATGAGTTGTTAGTATATGACATCCTATGGTACAGGGATTGAATGCCTCAATCTTTATTTGGTTACTGTATGACCTTGCATAAAGTCACTTAATCAGACAGTGGTTTTGGGCAATTGAGAATATGGGCTGGGCTCATTAATTGTCTTTGGAATGCATGCCTAATAATTACCTATGATCCTATCCTTTCTGTAAAAGATCCAAGAAGCAGCAAACACAGGTGCATCACCTATGTATATATAGTGCAACATGTATTCAACAGAATCTTGTAGGGCTGTGTTGGTGCCATAGTTTATCTTGAAACCATGCTTTATTGCATATAAGACTAAGATTTAACAAATGCAAGAATTGTGATTTGATATATTTTCTATGATTTTGAATCCCTGAGACAGAGGATATAAGGGGCAACAGTTACTTAGTACAACTGACAACCTCCATCTGAGAAGGAAACTCTATAAGTCCCTGCTTCCACAATGAAGGGATATTACTTTCCTTTTAAACAATAATCCATGACTGGGTGTGGGTAAATCAGGATTTACATATTTAACCTTTAATATTTACATATTTAATATTTATTTACATATTTATAATTTACATGATATATATATATATATATATATATATATATATATATATATATATATATATATATATATATATATATGGGTTCACTTTATAACATTGAAATGCTGAAATGTCGAATTTCAGTATTTCAAAGCTATAAAGTCGAATGTTTGAAATAGCGAACGTTCATAATCACGAATTTCACATATGTCGAATATATGTCGAATTTGCGGTTATGAAGTTGCGCTACGTAATGTCCAGGTTTGTGTTTTGGTGGTGCGTGGTGCCGTGTGTGGATGTAGGTGTTATGTCAGGTAAGTGAGTGTTTTGTAAGGGTTTTGAGTGGGAGTTAGAGTGTGTGTGAGGGATTGGAGAATGGGCGTGTGTGAGTGAGCTTTTGTGTTGTGTTTGTGCGATCTTGGAGTTAGTATATATAAGTAGGGGTGTGGGGAACAGCCCTCCACATGGGTGCAGGGGCTTGCCCTGCTTATGTGTGTGTGAGTTGTGTATGTGTGTTTTTTTTTTGTTTATGTTGTGATGTGGGTGTTGTGGTGTATGTTTAGTGTAGTGTGTGCGGTGTTTTCGGTTATGTGGTTTCTCGGTTTTTGTTTGTCGGTGTTTTGTGGATTCGGTTTTATAGTCTCGAGATACTGAAATTCAATATTTCAGCATTTCGAGGTTATAAAGTGAATCTATATATATATATATATATATATATATATATATATATATATATATATATATATATATATATATATATATGGGTCTACTATGTTTGGTCGAAGTTTCAGTACTTGGAACTTCACTTGTATGAACCCACTTGTTTGAAGTACTAAAACATAGAAAACTGACTACGAAGATCACAATACAGCGCTGAATGGGAATATTCTGTTTTCTCACTGTAGTGCGATCTCGGAGTTGATATATTTAAGTAGGGGGTTGTGGGGGGCACATGTGTAGTTGCGGCTATACTTTCATGTTTTCAGTCATATAGGTTCATAGGTTCATAGGTAGGTACTAGGCTATCTGCCAGAGGGCATTTATAAGCCTAGCCAGAGTGTGTCAGCTTTTGCCACCCCATTGATTAATTAATTGATCCTCTGTCAAGCAGAGCCAATGAAGTGATCCCAGGGTTGTATTTTCTGTTACCCATCCACTCGTCAAGGTTTCTCTTGAAAAGTGTTAGTGATGGGCTCTGCCTGATGTAATTTGGAATTTTGTTCCAAAGCATGGGGAGTCTCTGTGGCAGGAATCTATCCCTCCAGCATGTTCTATTTATTGTTGTGGTGAGGTTTAGCTCACTAGAGCGCGTGGCTTGCAGTGACTTGGATTTCTTTAGGTGGAGCATATCCATCAATTCTGAGTTGGACATGGCTTTGTAAGTCAGGCAGAGATCACCTGTGAGTAAGCGATATGCCACTGAGTACAGCCAGAGTTTTTAAGTCAGGCTGCATTGGACATATGTTTGATACCAGTAATCGTCTTAGTGAGGTACTTTCGTGATCTTTCCAGCTGTTGGAAGTGTCTTGTGAGGTACATCCCAAATGGGGCATTGTACTCTATGATGGGTCTAATGAGTGACGAGTAGATGGGCACTATAACCTCTTTATTTCTAGATGTAAACCCTTTAGTAATTAGATGGGCCACAGAAGGATTTCCTAACTACCTTGACAATATGATTGTCAAAGGAGAGATTACTATCTACCTGGGTCCCCAGATCTCTTATTACCTCTTCTGTATTAAGGGGGCTGCCACCTATGTGGTAATTCGTGGGTGTTTTCTTTTTCCAAAATGTGATGACTATGCATTTTCTGGCATTTAGCTTGAGGCCATGATTTTGACACCAGGTGTCTTTCTCAGAAAGACCCTTTTGGAGGAGGTCCATGTCAGCCGGTGAGTCAATTATGGCTCCCAGTTTGCAGTCATCGGCAAACTTGGCTAGCCATAGTCCTCCTGTGTTTGCCTGTACTTCTGAGAAGTATATGCCGAACAGTAGAGGTTCCAGGACTGAGCCTTGCGGGACACCACTTGTGACTGGTTTAGAGTCGGACCTGGAGCCCGCTATTCTTACCGTGTGAGTTCTGTCTGTAAGTCAGTTGGCAACCCATCTCGTGACATAGGGGTTTATGTTCAGGCTGGTGAGTTTTTCTGTAATACCTGAGTGGGGAATGGTGTTGAAAGCCTTGGTGAGGTTAAGGTAGGCTGTGTGAACCACCTTTCCCTCATCAATGGCCTTCGTGACTGTCTCAAAGAAGTCAACCAGGTTTAGTAGGCATGATCTGCCCTTAACAAAGCCGAACTGGGTCGGGTCAAGTGTATGGAGGTTCCCAATGTCTTTGTTAATGAGTTCCATGATGATGCGCTCCATAGCCTTGCAGACCAGGCTAGTCAAGGCTTATGGGCGAAAGTTACCAGGGGGTCAGCTGGCCTTTCTGAGCACAGCGAAGAAATCCATTGCTGCACCATGCACCATGCACGTAGCCTGTGGAAAGGCTGAGGTTGAACAGCGTGTTTAGGTGAGGGGTTAGTTCATTCTGTGGTTTGCGCAAGACGCAGCCTGGGACACCATCTGGTCCCACTGACGCTGTGTTTTTGGCTTTTGAAAGGGCTGTTTTCACCTGTGCTTCTGTGATTTGTGGGACACTACACTTTTCCATTATTGTTGTGGGCCCTTTTGGAGGTGGGAGGGGTGTGAAGTTTGCACTGAATCTATCTGCTAGGATGTTGGCAATATCAGGCTTATTTGGGTTTCCCCTAGTTTACTCAGGGTTTTTTTAGTTTTGTGGGGCCCCTTTTCCCATTTGTGCAGCCCCGTAAGGAACATGCCCATTAAACTGCCAGCTTCTAAATGTAAATAACATTGATTTTGTCTTATCGGCATTAAGATGCAACCCCCACACACACACACACAAACACACAGACATACACTTGTTCTATGCATTTCTACAGTATTGGAAAGCTAGGCTACAGATGAAATTTGACAGGTTTCAGTCTATTCACTGTGATAATGATAGCAGAGTTGTCAGCTTACTAACTCAGCTTTGCATGGAAACAGTGATTAAGAATATCATTCTAAGGTCATAAAGAGAATAAGGCCCTGTGCTAAGCCTTTAGAGACACCAATCTCCAATGCAAAGAGGAAGAGATGACAGCATTCCATCTGACTGACTGGCCTCATTCCTCTTATGTAACTAGTAAATCCAAAAACCAGTCTGCTAATTGGTACTGAGGACTTAGGCTATGAGTTGTTAGTATATGACATCCTATGGTACAGGGATTGAATGCTTCAATCTTTATTTGGTTACTGTATGACCTTGCATAAAGTCACTTAATCAGACAGTGGTTTTGGGCAATTGAGAATATGGGCTGGGCTCATTAATTGTCTTTGGAATGCATGCCTAATAATTACCTATGATCCTGTCCTTTCTGTAAAAGATCCAAGAAGCAGCAAACACAGGTGCATCACCTATGTATATATAGTGCAACATGTATTCAACAGAATCTTGTAGGGCTGTGTTGGTGCCATAGTTTATCTTGAAACCATGTTTTATTGCATATAAGACTAAGATTTAACAAATGCAAGAATTGTGATTTGATATATTTTCTATGATTTTCAATCCCTGAGACAGAGGATATAAGGGGCAACAGTTACTTAGTACAACTGACAACCTCCATCTGAGAAGGAAACTCTGTAAGTCCCTGCTTCCACAATGAAGGGATATTACTTTCCTTTTAAACAATAATCCATGACTGGGTGTGGGTAAATCAGGATTTACATATTTAACCTTTAATATTTACATATTTAATATTTATTTACATATTTATAATTTACATGATATATATATATATATATATATATATATAGTATATATATATATATATATATATATATAGTTCACTTTATAACATTGAAATGCTGAAATGTCGAATTTCAGTATTTCAAAGCTATAAAGTCGAATGTTTGAAATAGCGAACGTTCATAATCACGAATTTCACATATGTCGAATATATGTCGAATTTGCGGTTATGAAGTTGCGCTACGTAATGTCCAGGTTTGTGTTTTGGTGGTGCGTGGTGCCGTGTGTGGATGTAGGTGTTATGTCAGGTAAGTGAGTGTTTTGTAAGGGTTTTGAGTGGGAGTTAGAGTGTGTGTGAGGGATTGGAGAATGTGTGTGTGAGTGAGCTTTTGTGTTGTGTTTGTGCGATCTCGAGTTAGTATATATAAGTAGGGGTGTGGGGCACAGCCTCCACATGGGGTGCAGGGGCTTGCCCCTGCTTATGTGTGTGAGTTGTGTATGTGTGTTTTTTGTTTCTGTTGTGATGTGGGTGTTGTGGTGTATGTTTAGTGTAGTGTGTGCGGTGTTTTCGGTTATGTGGTTTCTCGGTTTTTGTTTGTCGGTGTTTTGTGGATTCGGTTTTATAGTCTTGAGATACTGAAATTCCATATTTCAGCATTTCGAGGTTATAAAGTGAATCTATATATATATATATATATATATATATATATATATATATATATATATATATATATATATATATGGGTCTACTATGTTTGGTCGAAGTTTCAGTACTTGGAACTTCACTTGTATGAACTCACTTGTTTGAAGTACTAAAACATAGAAAACTGACTACGAAGATCACAATACAGCGCTGAATGGGAATATTCTGTTTTCTCACTGTAGTGCGATCTCGGAGTTGATATATTTAAGTAGGGGGTTGTGGGGGGCACATGTGTAGTTGCGGCTATACTTTCATGTTTTCAGTCATATAGGTTCATAGGTTCATAGGTAGGTACTAGGCTATCTGCCAGAGGGCATTTATAAGCCTAGCCAGAGTGTGTCAGCTTTTGCCACCCCATTGATTAATTAACTGATCCCCTGTCAAGCAGAGCCAATGAAGTGATCCCAGGGTTGTATTTTCTGTTACCCATCCACTCGTCAAGGTTTCTCTTGAAAAGTGTTAGTGATGGGCTCTGCCTGATGTAATTTGGAATTTTGTTCCAAAGCATGGGGAGTCTCTGTGGCAGGAATCTATCCCTCCAGCATGTTCTATTTATTGTTGTGGCGAGGTTTAGCTCACTAGAGCGCGTGGCTTGCAGTGACTTGGATTTCTTTAGGTGGAGCATATCCATCAATTCTGAGTTGGACATGGCTTTGTAAGTCAGGCAGAGATCACCTCTGAGTAAGCGATATGCCACTGAGTACAGCCAGAGTTTTTTAAGTCGGGCTGCATTGGACATATGTTTGAGACCAGTAATCCTCTTAGTGAGGTACTTTTGTGATCTTTCCAGCTGTTGGAAGTGTCTTGTGAGGTACATCCCAAATGGGGCATTGTACTCTATGATGGGTCTAATGAGTGACGAGTAGAGGGGCACTATAACCTCTTTATTTCTAGATGTGAACCCTTTAGTAATTAGATGGGCCACAGAAGGATTTCCTAACTACTTTGACAATATGATTGTCAAAGGAGAGATTACTATCTACCTGGGTCCCCAGATCTCTTATTACCTCTTCTGTATTAAGGGGGCTGCCACCTATGTGGTAATTCGTGGGTGTTTTGTTTTTCCAAAATGTGATGACTATGCATTTTTTGGCATTTAGCTTGAGGCCATGATTTTGACACCAGGTGTCTGTCTCAGTAAGGCCCTTTTGGAGGAGGTCCGTGTCAGCCGGTGAGTCAATTATGGCTCCCAGTTTGCAGTTATCGGCAAACTTGGCTAGCCATAGTCCTCCTGTGTTTGCCTGTACTTCTGAGAAGTATATGCCGAACAGTAGGGGTTCCAGGACTGAGCCTTGTGGAACACCACTTGTGACTGGTTTAGAGTCGGACCTGGAGCCCGCTATTCTTACTGTGTGAGTTCTGTCTGTAAGTCAGTTGGCAACCCATCTCGTGACATAGGGGTTTATGTTCAGGCTGGTGAGTTTTTCTGTAATACCTGAGTGGGGAATGGTGTTGAAAGCCTTGGTGAGGTCAAGGTAGGCTGTGTGAACCACCTTTCCCTCATCGATGGCCTTCGTGACTGTCTCGAAGAAGTCAACCAGGTTTAGTAGGCATAATCTGCCCTTAACAAAGCCAAACTGGGTTGGGTCAAGTGTATGGAGGTTCCCAATGTCTTTGTTAATGAGTTCCATGATGATGCGCTCCATAGCCACGTAGCCTGTGGAGAGGCTGAGGTTGAACAGCGTGTTTAGGTGAGGGGTTAGTTCATTCTGTGGTTTGTGCAAGACGCAGCCTGGGACACCATCTGGTCCCACTGACGCTGTGTTTTTGGCTTTTGAAAGGGCTGTTTTCACCTGTGCTTCTGTGATTTGTGGGACACTACACTTTTCCATTATTGTTGTGGGCCCTTTTGGAGGTGAGAGGGGTGTGAAGTTTGCACTGAATCTATCTGCTAGGATGTTGGCAATATCAGTAGGTTCAGTATATTTTGTGCTATTTTGCACTAGTTCAGTGCATATCTGTGAGTTGCCACTTAGATTTTTAACATAGCTAAAGAAGGCTTTGTGGTTATCTTTTGAATCCTTGGTTATTTTTCTTTCAAAGTTAGCCTTGGATGATTTCATGGGGGACCTCAGTTCCTTACTGATACTAATCAGGGATGTCTTTCCTTCTTGGGATTTGCTTTTTTTCTGAACTAGTTTCCTCCTTCTATTCTATAGCCTGTTTATTGCAGGGGTCCACCAAACTGGTTTCCTTCTCTTAGAGGAGTGAGTCCTGGTTTTGCTAGGGATGGCACAATCCATGCATCCTTGTAGGTGCTCATAGAGTGCATTTGTAAAGGTTTCTGTATCTTGGATAGCGTTATCCTTTAGCGTGCAGGCTGTGAAACTTACCACCTCTGTCTTAAGTAAGTTGAAGTTTGCTTTAGAAAAGTTTATTAATGCGGTTTCCTTAGTTGGGAGTGGTGGTGGGGTGTGGACATCCAGAGTGATTAGTTTATGGTTTAATCTAACCAGTAACAGGTTGACCTCCAGTGTGGAACACCTGTCGCCCATGTTGGTAATGACAAGGTTCAATATGTTTTCACCTCTGGTAGGGGAGTTTACCAGCCAATCCAGGGCGTTTGAGTTGATAAATTCCAGGAAGTGCTGGCCTGGGAATTTGTACTCAAGTAGTTTTCCCAGTGAATGGTAGGGTAATTGAAATTGCCCAATATCAGGGTGTTTGGTAGGACCTTCATGTTTTGCAGTGTCTCCAGAAAGGTGGAATGGTGTCCTGGGTCATGGAGGGTGATCTGTAGCAGGCCACAATTTGCACTGCAGATTTGCCCGATGTTAGTTGCACATGGATGATCTCAGAAGTATCATGCTGCGCCCCTAACCTGGAGGTGTAGGTATCCTTGATGAATATGGATACACCCCCTCCTTTTGTGTTTCGGTCTGTGTTCTGTTGCCGAAACGTGTGGTATGAGTTCTAGCCCGGTAGTGTTGGGGTGCTCTCTGGAGCCTTGAACCAGGTTTCAGTTACTGCACAGATGTTGACGTTCTCCATACTGAGGAGTACTTCGAGCGCATGTGTTTTGAGATTTAAACTCCTGACATTGAGTAGCATAACCCTCAGTTTTTTGTTAATTGTGCTAATTACAGAGGTGGGTATGACGTTTGAGCCTTGCCTACAAAAAGGCACTATGGGGGCAGCAAGAGCCTTGGCCAGTATTCGAAAGCCTAGGGGTGACAGGTGCAAGCCATCTCTTGCGAAGCAACGCAGCTTGTCAAGCATTTCATCCCAGGCTGACAGACACTGGATCCCCTTTGAATGACACCAGAAGCTTAGCCAATTGTTGAAATTGATCATTTTTTCTTTATACTGAGGTAATTGGTGAGGGCAGGATGCTACTAAGGGTCAGGGTCATACCAGCCTGGGCTACATGATCAGAGAGCTCTTCCATGTCTCTTTTCATGTAGTCCAGGGAGGTACGTCTCAGGTCATTCACACCAACATGAACAATGACAGAGTCATATTTGTACTTGTTCTGGAGTGACCTGAGTGCTTGTGTTATGTGGTGGATTCTGGCTCCCGACAGGCAGCTAACAGTAACCATCTGCTTATCCAGCCTAGTGAGTGGGACATCAGTGTACCTGACTATAGAGTCACCTATTACTAGTGTGTTAGGTATATTATTTCACCTTAAGGGCTGCGATTGTGTGGCACACTGATTTTGTGTTTTATGTGTTGTCTGGTTTGTGACAGGAAGTGCAGGTTGTTTGGGTGTCTACTTTGAAGGTCTCTGATGCTTTTTCAGGTTTTTATTTAGAGCCTCCGAGTATGATTTTGTGTATTATGTGTATTCTTTGCCAGTGCTGTTTTAGTAGGTCTGTGTGCGGCTGGAGTTGTGGTGCAAGTGTTAACTTTCTCCTCTTGACTGTCTGTTTCAGTCTTGGGTGGAGACAGCTTAGCTTCCAGTTTGACTGTATAATTGCATCTCTTGCATATGTTAGTGTTTTGTGGTAGGAGGAGAGGGTTGTCTGTGTATATGAGGCAGTTGTAAGATTGCCTCAGGATACCCAGATTCACCAACTGGACTGGAGAGTGCACCTGAAGTTGCTCTTTGGTCATGCCTGAATAGTAGGGAGAGCTGCTTAGTCGCTTGGTTGGTGAGGGGTGAATAAAGAGCCTTGTCCTGCTGGGCAACCAGTGTCAGGGTATATTAGTGCTTGCTATTAGGTCTGAGCAAGTGCTGGGCTGTAAGATGCTTTTTGAGTGTTTATGTTGAGAGTTAAACTAGTTTCAAGGGAAAAATTGAAGAGGAGACTTAGTGGAGCTGGGAATAATTTAACCGTAGCTAACCGGCACTGCCCGGTGTGCAAAACCGTGCAAACGTGGTTTTTATACTAGGGAAATGAAAGAGATAGAAATTAGCCTAAAATGGCCAATAAACTACTAACTTCTGGGTTGGAACCACTCCTCCAGGGACAGATAGGTTGCTCAAAGCTCCCCTCTCTCACAGGTGAACAGAAACTTCCTTCTATCCAAGTAAGGTATAGGCAACTCAGAAACTAGTATGACAGCCCTGAATTCAACACCAGCCTGAAAACTGGACTATACTAGCTTAGAAAGGCAGGAAACAAGGAATTTTTTTTATTAAGATAAGGCAAAAACAGTAAAAAATACACTTAAAACAGCTTTAAATGACTACAAATGATCCGAAAAGGCTATCGAACTTTAGCGTGTAGCCTATAACAGTTAAACAAATTATTTAAACAAAAAACAACTTTCTAAAAGTGCAGGCAGTCAAATAAGTACAATATGTGAAAATAAACAAGCTTTTTAATCAGAATAAACGCTGGAAAATCTGTGTTTAGGCAGAAAACAGTTAAGAACAGCAAGGAAGTACAGAAAAGTGATACTTAATCTCTCCAAAGTCTCTCTCCTAAGCTAGAAGGCTTGTATCAGTTTAAGGCTTTCTAGTGCTACCCAGTAGGTTAGTTACAGGAAAGATGGGAAACAAGCGCAGATGTGGTCTTTAAAACCAGACAGTTGAGAGACATGGACAAACTGTCCAAATGATCAATAAACTACAATTTCTGGGCCAAGAACCTCTCCTCTCATGGTCATACATTCAGAATTAAGGTCCCCCCAAAAAAAACTACTAAAGAATTCCACTGGAGTGGGCAGGGTTACATAATTATCTATGCAAAATTTTATGTTAAACAGTACAGCAGATTTGTATTTTTTCATGGGCCTTGTCCAGATTTTTGATGTTTCAAGGTTGAGAGGTATGCTCATGGTAGACAGGCTACCTAGTGCTTACCACTCCCACTGAGAAGCTAGAAGGCTTTCCTCCAACACAGAAAGGCTTGCAGGGCTCAGAAGTTTACCAACAATGCTGGATACATCAACTCTGCATCTGGTCTAGGCTAGTTACAGAAAAGGTGGGAAACAAGTGCAAGTGCGGCTTTTAAACCAGAACGTTGAAAGAGATGGGAAAAAACTGCCCAAATGGCCAATAGCTACAATTTCTGGGCCAGGAACCACTCCTGTTGTGGCAGATAGGCTACCTAATGCTTACCATTCCCACTGATAGGCTAGAAGGCTTCCCTCCAACACAGAAAGGCTTGGGGAGCTCAGAAGCTTACAAAGAGTCCTGGAATACAGCAAATATGTACCTGGACTAGACTAGTTACAAGAAAGGTGGGGAACAAGTACAAACATAGGCTTTTAAGCCAGCAAGTTGAAAGAGATGGAAAACTGCCCAAACGGGCAAATAAACTACAATTTCTGGGCCAAAACTCACTCTTCCCGTGGAGGATAGGCTACCTAGTGCTTACCACTCCAACTGATAAGCTAGAAGGCTTTCCTCCAACACAGAAGGGCTTGGGGGCTCAGACACTTACTAACAATCCTGGATACAGCAACTCTGTAACTGGACTAGGCTAGTTATAGGAAAGGTGGAAACAGGCACAAGTGCAGCTTTCAAACCAGAAAGTTAAAAGAGATGGAAAAAAAACTGCTCAAAAAGCCAATAGCTACAATTTCTGGGCCAGGGACCACTCCTCTTGTGGTAGATAGGTTACCTAGTGCTTATCACTCCCACTGATAAGCTAGAAGGCTTCTCTCCAACACAGAAAGGCTTGGGGGGCTCAGAAGCTTACAAAGAGTCCTGGATACGGCAACTCTGTACCTGGACTAGACTAGTAACAGGAAAGGTAGGAAACAAGTGCAAACACAGGCTTTTAAATCAGAAGGTTGAAAGAGATGGAAAAGCTTCCCAAACGACCAATAAACTATAATTTCTGGACCAGAAACCACTCCTCCTGTGGTAGATAGGTTACCTAGTGCTTATCACTCCCACTAATAAGCTAGAAGGCTTCTCTCCAACACAGAAGAGCTTGGGGGGCACAGAAGCTTACCAACAGTCCTGGATACAGCAAATCTGTACCTGGATTACACCTGGACTTCACTAGTTACAGGAAAGGCAGGAAACAAGATTAGAATATTTTTTTTGTTACAGAAAAGCAGCTAAAACAGCAGTAAATACAATTCAAATTGTAGTGCAGACCAGCACACCCGAGCGTGTAGCAGCACTACGGCAAATACAGTTAAAATAAGTGCAATTAAATTAACAAATGACTAAAAAAACAAGTGCAGAAGGCAGTATACTATAAGGCTGTGGATTTTTTTGCATTCAACTTATGGTGTTTTCACTAATAAATGGTACACCCTTATTTATACATATCCTATATATATATATATATATATATATATATATTTATATGGGTCTACTTTAAAACACCGACACACAAAACACCAACGACGAGAACATCGAGACCAGAAGATCGACAACTGAGACGACTGACAGTTTAAAAGCACGAAACGTCACAGGCCCGACAAACCACAATCCCAACAATCAACAAAACAACACAGATACCTTTTCCAAAAAACACACGCACAACACAAGCACAACAAAAACCTTACAAACCTACACTAAACCTTACATACACAACTATCTATGCACTAACCTTAACCCAAACCCTATCCCTAACGTCCATCACTATCGCACACTCACCTAACCCACGCTCTAACCCTAACTCACTTAACCCGCCCCTAACCCTAAAGTCTGTCACTATCGCACACTTACCTTACCCACACCCTAGCCCTAACACACTTAACCCGCACCTAACCCTAAAGTCTGTCACTATCGCACACTTACCTTAACATGTCGGTGTTCTCAGCATCGGGCTTTTAAACCGTCGGTCATCTCAGTTGTCCATCTTCCGATCTCGGTGTTCTCATTGTCGGTATTTTGCATGTCAGTGTTTTAAAGTCGATATATATATATATATAGATATATGTGTATGTATATATGGGTCTACCTGAGATGCTCGACAGGCCATATGATCGACACTCATTTGGTCAACAATTCATTTGGTCGACAGGCAGATTTGCCCCCCTCCCCAATGTTGTGCGACCCTGGAGTTGATATATATAGTTAGGAGGGGTGTGGGGGGTGAAGCCCCCCACATAACATGCTTGTCGACCAAATGAATTGTCGACCAAATGAGTGTCAATCATATGGCCTGTCTACCATCTCAGGTAGACCTATATGTATATATATATATATATATATATATATATATATATATATATATATATATATATATATATATATATATATATATATATATATATATATGTATATGTATATATATATATATATATATATATATATATATATATATATATATATATATATATATATTTATATTATAAACTGTGCTGCATTTATTAATTTGCTTGAGATTGCTTTTCTTGGTGTCTGCATTTTGTTTTAGTTAACAAAACTGCTCCATTTATTAATTTGCTTGAGATTGCTTTTCTTGGTATCTGCATTTTGTTTTCGGTTTTAATGATAGTTAACAAAACTGTAGTGCTGTTATTTATTTGCTTGATATTTCTGGTCACTGTCTAGATCCTGTTCAGCTGGTTTCATAGCGGGGGTGATCTATCTTCTTTTGAAGCCAGCCTATCCAAGGTGTGAGCACAGCTTTTTGCATTATCTGATTCCCTGAGGCTCTTAAGTTTTCCTTTATACTACTGTATAAGGAGTTACAGTTCTGTGTGACAGTCACCAGGACTCAGCAAGCTCTGCACGGTGTGCAGGAATAGTGTAAGAACTGCTGCAGGCAATATGGCCAACGTGTGATCCAGGAATGAGCTCCCGGGATGTGCATCAGTGCTCTTGCAATATTCCTGCATGGACACAGCCCCTGTATGCTAAGTAACTCATTTGCTGGTGAAAACCATGCAAATGAGGTGAATTAGCGATCCAGGAAGCAGGCAGGCATCCGTGCAGGAATAGTGTAGAATGCAGAAATGTATTCAGCCAGTAGCTGAATACATTTCTGCAAACTACAAAATGGAGACACGACAGCTCATAAAAAAAGCATGCATTATAAGGGTTCATAGATTCATAGGTAGGTAATAGGCCATCTGCCCGAAGACATTTATAAGCCTAGCCAGAATGTGTTGGCTTTCGCTGTCCCCTTAGATTAGTTCCCTGTGCCTCTGTCCAGCAGAGCCACTGAAGTGATCCCCGGGGTAAACTTTCTGTTTCCCATCCACTCATCAAGGTTTCTCTTGAAGAGGAGCTAATGTAGAGTGCAGTCTTGTTCCAAAGCATGGGAAGTCTCTGGGACAGAAATCTATCCCTCCAGCACATCCTGTTTATTGTTGTGGTGAGGTTTAGATCCCTAGAGCGTGTGGCTCGAGGGGATAAGGTTTTGTTTAGGTGGAGCATGTCCATCAATTCTGAGTTGGACATGGCCTTGTATGTCAGGAAGAGATCACCTCTGAGCAGGCGGTATGCAACTGAGTACAGCTGGAGTTTCTTCAGTCAAGCTGCATAGGGCATCTGTTTGAGGCCAGTGATCCTCTTGGTTGGGTACTTCTGTGGTCTTTCCAGCTGTTGCAGGTGTCTTGTAAGGTACATCCCAAATGGGACATTGTATTCTATGATTGGTCTGATGAGTGATGAGTAGAGGGGCACAATGACCTCTTTTGATCTAGATGCAAATCCTTTTGTGATTAGGTGGGCCTCATAGAAGGACTTTCTAACCACTTTGGCAATGTGATTATCAAAGTAGAGATTACTATCTACTAGGGTCCCCAGATCCCTTATTATGTTTTCCATATTTAGGGGACTACCACCTATGTAGTAGTTTGTGGGTACTTTGTTATTTCCAAAGGGAAAAACTATACACTTTTTGGCATTTAGCTTGAGGCCATAATTTTGACACCAGGTATCCGTCTCAGTGAGACCCTTTTAGAGGATGTCTGTGTCAGCCAGTGAGTCAATTATAGCCCCTAGTTTGCAGCCATCTGCGAACTTGGTTAGCCATAGTCCTCCTGTGCTTGTTTATTCCTCTGAGAAGTATATGCCGAACAGGAGGGGTCCTAGGACTTAACCCTGGGGAAAGCCACTTGTAACCGGTTTAGGGTCAGACCTAACTCCCGCAACTCTCATCATGTGGGTTCTGTATGTGAGCCAATTGGCAACCCATCTTGTAACATAGGGGTTTATTTTCAGGCTGGTGAGCTTGTCTATAATACCAGAATGGGGAATAGTGTTGAAGGCCTTTGCGAGGTCTAGGTAGGCTGTGTGTATCACCTTTCCCTCATCTCTAGCCTTGTAATTGTCTCAAAGAAGTTCACCAGATTTAGGAGGCATGATCTGCCCTTAACAAAGCTGAACTGGGTAGGTTCCAGTGTTTGGAGGTTCCCAATGTCTCTATTAATGAGTTCCATGATGATGTGCTCCATAGACTTGCAGACCAAGGTAGTCAGGCTTATGGGGTGATAGTTCCTGGGGTCTGTTGTGGCTCCACCTTTGTGGAGCAGAATAACTGTTGCTGTGCATCACTCTATGGGTATGTAGCCTGTGGAAAGACTGAGTTTGAACAGTGTGTTTAGGTGAGGGGTTAGTTCATCTTTGAGCTCATGTAGGATGCAGCCTGGGACACCATTCAGTCCCATTGATGCTGTGTTTTTGGCTTTGGAGAAGGCTATTTTAACCTGAGTGTCTGTGATTTCAGGGGGTTTACATTCTTCTGGTATGGTTATGGGCCCTTTTGGGGGTGAGAGGGGGGTGAAGTTTGCACTGAACCTGTCTGCCAAGATGTTGGCAATATCAGATGGTTCAGCGTATTTTGTGCCATTCTGCACTAGCTCCAAACAGATCTGAGCATTGCTACTTAGATTCTTGACATAGCTAAAGAACGCTTTGTGGTTATCTTTGGAGTCCTTGGCAATTTTTCTTTCAAAGTTAGCCTTGGATGATTTTATGAGGGATTGTAGTTTCTTGCTGATACTGATCAGGGATGTCTTCCCTTCTTGGGATTTTACTCTTTTCTGTAGTAGTTTCCTCCTTCTTTTGTATAGCTTGTTTATGGCAGGGGTCCACCAGACTGGTTTGCTTTTCTTGGAGGAGTGAGTCTTGGTTTTCTTGGGATAGGACAATCCATGCATTCTTGTAGGTGCCCGTATAATGCATTAGTAAAGGATTTAGCAGCTTGGACAGCATTATCCTTTAGCATCGGGGCTTTGAAACTCTCCACCTCCATCTTAAGAAACATGAAGTTTGCTTTTGAAAAGTTTTTCAGGGTGGTTTCTTTGTCCGGGGGTGGGGGTGGAATGTGAATATCCAAAGTGATTTGTTTATGGTCAGATCTAACTAGCGAGGGGTAGACCTCCGGTGTGGAACACCGGTCGCCCATGTTGGTGATGACCAGGTCCAATATGTTGTCACCTCTGGTGGGAGTGTTGACTAGTTGTTCCAGGGCATTTGAGTTTATAAATTCTAGGAAATATTTGGCAAGGGAGTTAGTACTTGAGTAGTTCTCCCAGATAATGTTTGGGTAGTTGAAATCACCCAATATTAGGGTGTTTGGTAGGACCTTTATGTTACCCAGTGTTTCCAGAAATGCGGAATGGGGGGACCTGGGACATGGTGAGTGATCTGTAGCAAGCTACAATTTGAATTGCAGTTTTGCCCATTGTTATTTGCACGTGGATAATCTCTGAAGCATTGTACTGTGCCACTAACCTGGAGGTGTGGGTATCCTTGATGAATATGGATACCCCCTCATCTTTTGCATTTTGATCCGGGTTCTGCGGCCGAAATATATGATATGAGTTGTAGTCTGGTAGTGCTGGGATGCTCTATGGAGCCTTAAACCAGGTTTCTTTTACTGCACATATATCGATTTTGTCCATACTGAGGAGTGCCTCGAGTGCATGCATTTTGAGGTTTAGACTTCTGGCATTGAGTAGTATTACTCTCAGATTTTTGTTACTTGTGCTATTTACGGTGATGGGTTTGTCTTTTTAGCCTTGCCTAAAAAAGCCACTACGGTGGTGGCAAAAGCCTTGGACGGTATTCAAAAGCCTAAGGGTGACAGGTGCAAGCCATCTCTAGTGAAGCAGCGTGGCTTGTCGAGCATTTCATCCCAGGCAGACAGACACTGGATCCCCTTTGAATGACACCAGAAACTTAGCCAATTGTTGAAATTGATCATTTTTTCTTTATACCTTGGTATCATTCTTGGTGAGGGCAGGATGTTACTCAGGGTCAGGGTCATACCGGCCTGGGCTACTTGATCAGAGAGCTCTTCCATGTCTCTTTTCGTGTAGTCCAGGGAGGTATGGCTCAGGTCATTCACAGCAACATGGACAATGACAGAGTCGTATTTGTACTTGTTCTGGAGTGACCAGAGTGCTTGTGTTATGTGGCAGATTCTGGCACCCGACAAGCAGCTAACAGTAACCTTCTCTTTATTCAGCCTAGTGAGTGGAACGTCAGTGTGCCTGACTATAGAGTCACCTTTTACTAGTATGTTGGGTATGTTATTTTGCCTTGAGGGCTGTGATTGTGTGGTACACTGGTTTTGTGAAGTATGTGTTTCATGGTTTGTGTTGGGGGTGGAGGTTGCTTGGATGTCTGCTTTGGAGGGCTCTGTTGCTTTTGCAGATTTTTATTTAGAACCTCAGAGTATGGTTTTGTGTAATTACGTGTGTTTTTTACCAGTGCTGGTTTAATGAGTCTATGTGAGACTGTTGGTGTGATGCCAGTATTTCCCTACTCCTCTTGACTGTCTGATCCAGTCTTGGGTTGAGAGAGCTTAGCCTCCAGTTTGGCTGTATAATTGCATCTCTCACATGTATTAGTGTTTGGTGGTAGGAGGAGAGGGTTGTCTGTGTATATGAGGCAGTTGTAACATTGCCTCAAAATGCCCAGATTCACCAGTTGGACTGTAGAGTACACCTAAAACCGTCCTTTGGACATGCCTGGATTGGTACAGTAAACTGTTTTACTGAATAGCTGGTAAGGTCGAATAGAGAGCCTTGTCCTTCTGTAGTGCTAGGGTTTATAAGTGCTTGCTATGAGTTTTGAGCAAGTGCCGGCTGAGAAATAAATGGCTTGAGTGCTTAAGTTGAAAGTTTGTCTAGTTACAAGGGAAAAATTGAAGAGGAGACTTTGTGGAGCCGAGAACAGATATACCCTAGCTAACCGGTGCTGCCCGGGGAGCAAAACCGGCCAAATGTATTTTTTATAGCAGGGAAATGAAAGAGATAGAAATTAGCCCAAAATGGCTAATAAACTACTACTTTCTGTGCTGAAACCACTCCTCCAGGGACAGATAGGCTGCTCAAAGCTCTCCTCTCTCACAGGTGAACAGAGAAACTTCCTTCTATCCAAGTAAGGTATGGGCAAACACAGAGATTTGTAACACAGCCCTGAATTCAGCACTAACCTGAAAACTGGACTATACTAGCTTAGAAATGTGGGAAATACACACACACACACACACACACACACACACACACACACACACACACACACATATATATATATATATTTTTTTTTTCCAGAAAATAAAGCAGATACAATAAAAAAAACACTTTAAAATCGCATAAAAATATGCTTATTGTTATATATCTCAGTTCAGAGTTGTAGTCAATGCCCCTAGTAGTAAAGTAGGAAGAAACACAAATACAGTAAAAGCAGATGAATAAAGTGCAATTTTTTTATATATATAAAACAACAGAAAATGAACAATCTAATTTAAACAAGTTACCCAATTAACCAGAAAAAAAAGTCAAAACTGAGCCTTGTTACAGCTGTCTTCAATCAGGCAAGTTCTAACTGCACATTCCCGTTACTAGGGTGCAGGGAAACGTCTCCAAAAAGGATGGGCTGGATCAGTGCTCAAGTTATACAAACAATGCTAGATTCAGCAGGCCTGAATCTGGTCCTGTGCGACAGCAACAAGGCGCACCAATTTCAGAAAGAAACAGTTTGAATAAGCAGGCACACTAAGCATGTGACCACAAATTCCCAGCTCAGAAGGGCAGAATCCAGCCTCTCCTCCCACAAGAGTGCAGACCACAAACCTTCTTAATGTAGAATAACTGGCCTGAAGCCCACGTGCTTATACCAGAACTAATACACTTTTAGAATAGCAGACATTGAGCTTTCAATCAGCAATTCCCAGCTTAGAAGGATGTAAGCTACCTGTCCTGCCACAACAGTGCAGACCACAAACCTTCTTCATGTAAAACAACCGGTATGAAGCCCAAGTGCTTAAAGGAGTACAACAGGTTTTTCTAATGTATTCCTCAACTTCACGGCCCTTTTCCTCCCTGTTTACATTGTCCTCTGTAAAGCAACAACAATAAAGCATTTACAATTTTTATAATTCTCCTTACTTCTGTAACAGAAGCCTACCTTCTCATACTGTGATGGTTTCACTTACAAAATGATTCTCTCATGTTTGAATAAAGCTTGCTGGAGTTGCCCAATTACTGACATCATCGAGGCCAGGCAGTACAGGTACTTTTTTTTTTTTTTTTTAATCAGTTCCCTCCCCCAAAGTGACATCACCACAGCCGTCATCTGAGTCTAACTAAAATAATAAGACCTACCCATTCTGTGATGTCATGGCTCCCTTGTCCTTCCCCCAGCCTGAGTGCTGTTCATTTTATTCAGTAGTAGTGTAGTAACACCGATGTTTGGAAACACAGAAATTTGGTATGCATACTTGTACATTCTGCACGGCAAATGATGCTTAGGTGGTGTGCCGCTTGCATACTTCTCTGTTGTATTTGCACTAGATACTGCTAGTGTGCAGTGCGGGAATAGAAAGATTAAAACATTACCATGGTATCAGAGGTGGCAGTGCAACATATTCATAGTGGCTTAACATGAGAGTAGCTCTAAGCAAGCACCATGTGAAACCTGAACAAGCACCTAGAATTATTCAGTGCAGCTTCCACACCTTAAGTCTGAAAATGAATTCACATAAACAGGAGTAGCTGCATATTGATGGCTAAAGGTGTATGGGCATGTCGGGTGGTTGCTACACTGCAAAAGTGGTATGTAATGGTGGAGATATTTGGAAGGCATGAGCAAACACACCAGTATATTAAGGCCATAGCACCAATTGAACTGGAGGCTGGCAAATAGATTTAGTAAGGGAGTTTATCTATGCACAAATATTTCAACAGTGATTCTTTGCAGTGGAATCCATTATCTGATTCAAGGTAAGTTAACCTTGATGTCCTTTATTTAAAAAAAATTAATAAAACATTTACTTTGTTATAAGTGACTTCTGGACACAAGAAAAAGAAAGGGGGAAATATAGCAATGTGGTTTGTATGTACAAAGACAAATCCAGGGACACTGCAAAAGGTTTTTTTGCAAACCAACCAGTGGAGTAAAAACATATGAAGGCAAACACTGCATTCCAACACACTTTGCACATGTAAATCTCAATTTTTAACAAGGTGGAAGCATGAAGTGATACCTTAACACTTAAATTAATAAATATCTAAACTGGTTAATAGTATAAATGTTTTATTCTTTAGCTCCTTGGTGCAAGACCTTACTGGATGTGATTGCAGTCAAGTAAGGCCATGGCTATAGTGCAGCAAAAAAAAAATGTCCCCTCCAACAAAGGAAATGCTAGAGCAAAGATTAAATTACATGAGTCAAGCACCCTGCTCAGATCTGCCAATCAATGGAATTACCTGGTCAAATTACCCTCAGGACTTTGACAGCTAGGGAAGCTAAGTGTTATGGGGGAGGGGAGAAGTAAATGGACTGGAATTCATTGTCTCACAAATTAGTGCCATTTAAACTAAATTAGAAAAAACGGCAGCAGTAAACAGCACTTTCAGTGTGTTCTGTGGCATTTGCACTGTTTCTGTTTTAAGTAGTCATCCAGCAGCAGAGAATGTTACTTACACTGTTCTATTTTACTCAGTACTTTGTACGTATGCAACATCTATGAAATGCCAGGAACTTTAGGCAAACGGAGGCCTGCATGATGTAACATTTTTGAGCCAAACAATGATTTCTGGGATACTGGATGGCAACCTGAATTATCCAAACCACGTCAATGTGACAGCCTCCAGGTGGTCAGAGTCCAGAATTACATATAAAAATATTTAAAATCCTTTAAATAATCCCAGAGTGCTGTTAAAGTGTAGGAAACATCATGCCATGATGTTTTAAACATGTTTTTTTTTAGTCTGTGGGTGCGGTACTAAAAGACTTAGAATAACAGTTACAAATTAATCAGGCTACTACCAAGCAGAAATAAGTGCAGCAGAATAAATAAAATTGAGTACTTTTAAGAAGAGGCAAAAGCAAAATAAAGTAGGAGGAAACACAAATACAGTAAAAGCAGATGAATTTTTTTTTTCTTTTTGTTGATAAAGTGCAAGGAGAGAGGGAGGAAGAGCCTAAGTGGGTTGGCCTTCTCAAATCTTTTCTCTGTATTAAGTAGAGTGAACACTAGACTCAGAATATGATCTCACTGTATTCGGTTAAGTGAGCAAATGAGATGGACTCAGGAGGAGTGTTCAAATACAGACTTACAGGAGGGGCGAGCAATTCCAGAGCCACCAACACTAACACTGGGGACAAACAAGAAGAATAATAAGTATAGTGTATAGATTACAGAGATATTAAATCAAAATGCAGACAAAAAATGAGAATAAACACTTATCTTTTCTCAATATCACAGCTGGCAGTAGGTCAAATCTCTCTGCAGCAGCCTGAGCAACAGGTATGTAGGCATGCCAATGGCCAAATATATGGCCATATGCATGAAAAATAGTTTCAACATTATAAAAAATTAACAACTTTTTTTTGGCCGATTTTGGCCGTTTAAGTGTAGGGCAGCAGTGCACAAATGGGATCAGCCCAAAAATAAGAAAAAAAAGCTGGAAATAAGCTTTTAAACCAAAATCATCATTTTGCCATAATAGTGAATAGCATGCATAACACAACAAGACCATGGAATAGTGGTTGCTAAGGGGGAAGACTGAGTGTCAGTTTTGCAACCATGCATTAGCAGTCAGTTCTATCACAGATTTCCCCTCAGTGCTAGCTTGCACCCAACTGTGTAGGTGCAATAACACCATGGTCTAAGCCTAAGAGCTAGATGACCTCATGAGGGGGAGTGTCATCATTGCTGTAAGGTTATTGGACTACAGTGGCCCGTGTTTGCCCATAGCTAAGCACAGCTAAGGAAAGGGGTGTGTCTGAAGCTGTCTAGCAGTATTTACATTGCCTACACGGGCACCGGGCTTTAAACAAAAACAAAAAAAAATCTGAGCACTGGGTATGCGCGGCATGTCTCGGGGCTTAAACAGGAAGGAAATGGGAAGGAAAAACAGCAGAAGGAAGGTAATCAAGGAGAACTAGCATAGCTGGCAGGTGAAATGTATCAGAATCAACCAATTACACAGGCAGCAGCCCAGCCCAGCACACTACTATAAACTATGCAAACACCTTTCACTCTGGTTTTTCCCACAAACTCTACACAACCGATGTACACAAATGGGGAAATTTTACCTAACAAAACCAACAAAATGATAGGGGCTGCTGTTGCTCTCATAAATCAATATGTGGAAGAGGCTGAGGGTTATGAGAATGAAAATGCTGATGACCAACCCACAGTGAGGAGAAGGAGAAGTGTGTACAGACCCAGGGTAACCTACCAGGGGCTACATGACCTGGAGATAGTAGAGTGCTACAGGGTGGCCAGAAACCTCCTACAGAAAATTGTTGAGCTGTGCCGGCCACCCCTTACACACAGAACCAACAGAGGGGAACCCATCCCAGTGGATATCAAGGTATGTGCAGGTTTAGGAATACTGGTCACAGGTACCTTTCAAAGGCCATCTGGGGATATCATGGGGATCTCACAGGCATCAGCATCCAGGGTACTCCACCAGTTCCTGGATGCCATGTCAGCACATGCTGGTGAGCACATATATTTCCACAACACCCATGAGGTGTTGACCAGCAATATGCGTCTCTTCCACCAAATAGCAGAATATCCTGAGGTAGTGGGTGCTATAGACTGCACGCACATACACATCAAATCACCAGCTGGTGAGCGGGGTAGGGTCTAGATAAACCACAAGGGCTTCCCCACCATCAACTGCCAGGTCATGTGCAATGCCCAGGGCATTATAAAGAATGTGTGTGCTGGCAGCCCTGGAAGCTATCACGACTCCCACATCTGGCTTATGATGCAGCTGTACCAGAGATTTGCCAGTGGGGACATCCCATATGGCCACCTAGTGGGGGATGTCGGTTATGCACTGGAGCCATGGCTGATGACACCCATCAGAAATGCACACACACCTGAACAAGAACTCTATAATGAGGCACACGCACAAACCAGAATCATAATAGAACATGTGTTTGGGATGCTCAAGTCATGGTTCCGGTGCCTGGACATATCCGGTGGAGCCTTGCAGTACTCTCCAGCTACATGTACACAAATTTTCATTGTATGTGCCATGCTACACCATATGATCCTGTGGAAACAGCTGCAGCAGGAAAAGCACAGGGCAGGGCCACACAGCCTCCCACCATTGCCAAAGCCAGCACAGGCACAGAGTGACATGGAGGAGGAACAACCTGAGCCTGGCCCTGTAGGGCGAAGGAGGCGTGCCCAGTATGCCCAGGCTTTAGCAAAGAGGCAATGCATAACATATACACTGACATGGTAGGACTCCATGGAATGACACCTCTCTCTGACTTGCACATGCAGTAAAAGGGATGTCAAACATGACACTACCTGTGCTTTACCATGCATAGGGAGTGTCCTATGTGCATCCAACATAGTCAGCCCTCCAGCACCATCCTCAATATTGGCACAGCCACAAGGTAAGTCACTCTCCCTATCAATTGCTGAATGGAGTAGTATGTTCTGCTACTTGTATCTATGGTATGGATGTGCGCATGCAAGGAATCGGATGGCTGTCTGGGATGGCAGCAGATAGTAGACACCTATATGGGCAGCATGATATCCATAACAAATACTGGTGTCAACAAAGTAGGCAGTACTAGACAAGGTGACAAATCCCACTGCAGAACACGTGGTGGACCAAATGTGTGTCCATACATCATACACATGCATGACAGTGAGGCTCACATACCCAACAACAGTCTCAGCCAGCAGGACAGGTGTAGATGACCACAAAGAAAGGCTGTGCTAAGGCCTCCAATTGATGACAATGGAGAACAGCCCCCCTGCAGACCTACACAAACAGACTACAACAGATCAGGCAGTTGGATGTTAGTTCTGAATGGTAAGAAGTCTGAAACTGAAATGTAGGTCAATAAAACCTAAGAGCTATACTCCACTGATATGCCTCTAGTCTGCATGATAGGTCAGAATACAGAATGAAATGGAAGCCAACAGAGTACCTGAAACACCAGTATAGTCATACCAAATGTTTACAGTTGTCAGGTGTGCCTTCCCCACAATCCTACATAGAAATGTAGTAATATGTACATATGGGTTTAATAACAGTGGAACACAGATTTCCTGAGCTGGCCAAATTAGCAGGATAGATTGTTGCACATGTACAATATGCAGGGCTCTTGTGTGTTAGGTTGTTGTGTGTTGTATAATGTGTGGAACTGGTCAGCATGTAGGCATGGAGGGTTGTGTTCTGGTGGTCTATGGCTAGTACTGTTGATGACAGGGCCATGTTTTGACAACTGCAGTGCCAAACACAATGCATCCCAGCAAGACCAAATCCAGCAGTCATCCATAGTCATTGTTTGGATGTAGTATTTGTCAACATCTGAAAGATGAGCATGCCATAAATGTGGGCCCATACCTACACACAGTACACAGGTGGAAGTACCCTAGACAGAGTATATAAAATGTAACTGTCAAATGTACACACCTTTGGAATTGTACATACAGGTTGGCAGCACATTAGTTGTCTGTGTAGTATGGAATACTGATGTAGTCTGGCCAATCACTGCAGACCATAAAAGGCACAGTTATTGGCTGATGTATCTGCACAAGTCAGCATAAGGGGAATGTCCCAGGTATATCTGTGAGTCAGCTGCAAGAAGCTTCCATAGCCCACATGCACTCAGCTCACCCCACCATCAGCCACAGATTGATCACAGGTCATATCCCTGCTGTTGGGAATGAGTATAGTATGACCCCCACTTCTGTATGGAAATACCCACAGAATGCAGCATGCTGAAAAGGTACCCCATGCAGGTGTGTCCTTAGCTGTAAGCAGCACCCTGCCAGAATCCACACCAATGGATTAATAAGGACAGGAACTATTGCCATTAACACCTCGCACACCTACTTTGTCACCCCAGGGGAATCCAGCGGCTTGCAGCCTGGGACTGTAGGAGTGACAGAATGCACTGGCCTATTACAGATGGCCTGCATCACTGCCAAATGCCCTACAGTCCTCTGTCAAAGGCCTGTGCCTCACCCATCCTGGCAATATATGTTATCTCATGGAGTCCCAAATAACAACATAACACAGTCCACAGAACACAAATGCAAGGCCATGTCGACAAATCCCAAAAGCATGCCCACTATGTCCTACTGCATAAACTGTAGACCAACCCCTAAATATTGCTAGGATGAAGGAGTAACTATAAGGATACTTATGAGATATCGCTTGCATAATGTTAGGAAGAGGATAAAATAACAGAGGGGGGTGTAGAAGCATGGACGCCATGGAGTGTGTGAAATCTGAAATTCTGATGTGTGCCCATACTATCCCTGCCTGCAAATCCAGTAATGGGTGGCTAAAACCCTGCTCGTAAGCCACAATGTGAAGAGGAACTGACCAGATATATGAGCCCTGCCTCTGGGTAACCTGTGTGAATCTGTACAGCTGAGAGGTATGACCACAGCAGCATATGGCCATTCTGTCATGTTGATAGATGTACAAGCAGAGGATCCTCAGCCACCACAGCACCAAGGTGCTACACCATTTACACAGACCCATCAGCAAGTGTCTGCAGCTCCCCTTCCAGAATGGCATTAGTGTGGAAGAATATGTAGGCTGCAGACCACAATACTGGACACAGCTTCATTCATGTTGTATTCCCCAGGAAATTACTGTGAGCAAATAAGTATATCTGTCAGTAGTTGATGACATAATACATCACAGTGTACAAATGTCTGAATATCTCTGCTAACACCAAAACCATGTAGCAGAAGCAGCACAGACACAATTAGTTACAGTATCCCACTATCCTTTGCCCATTGTGATTCCACATTGTCAACCTATCTACAGATATCCTGCAGAAACAGGTTGCTAGCTCTAGGTGTAGAGCACAAATGCCTGCACTGGAGTACAACCAACCTGTAATGGATTCACACATTCAGTACAGAAGGTCATACTGGGCATGCTGCCACACTTAGAGAAACAAAGCCCATGTCTGACAACAAAATACAGAAGGGTCATACTGGGCATGCTCCCACACTTAGAGAAATGAAGGCCATGTCTGAAAACAACAATGGACTATACATATCTGTCATTCGCATATTTCTGTGCACACACACCACGTTGCAAACCATTCATGCTTTGCACACACATTGGATAGGAATACACATACATATCCCAGGCCAACACACTATAATAGGTGAAACGTACACAAACAGAGATGTGGGGAAGAGAGAGACAGACAGTGACAAAGAGCTTCCCATCATGAGGCCTGTCCCACCCACCACACATCCAGTTGGCCAATATCACATGATGTGCCAATGTCTATCACTGTAGACATTTGCATCTGATAGCCCTCAGCACTATAGTTTCTGTGGTGCTTGGGATAACTTTGTAACATGACAGTAAAATTCATTATTCATCTAGCAGTCGTATACCCAGTCCTATCAAATGTAAAGTTGTGTTTGACCGAGTGTTGTCTGTGGGTTTCTGGAGGAATGGTTTATGGCCCATTCACACACACTGCACTCCCTATTGGCAAACCCTCAGCACTATAGTGTCTGTGGTGCTTGTGACAACTTTGTAACATGACAGTACAATTCATTATTCATCTAGCAGTCGTATACCCAGTCCTGTCAAATGTAAAGTTGTGTTTGACTGAGTGTTGACTGTGTATTTCCAGAGGAAGGGTTTATGGTCCATTCACACACACTGCACTCCCAATTGCCCTAGTTTAGCAAGCCTGCTGATGTCAGTCACCTTGAAATACCCCTTTGGAGAAGTATCATCCCTATAAGCTCTGTGGCACATGCAATAACTGCATAACGCCATAGTGTGACATATTAGTTAGGTAGGAGTTCTCATCCCTGACATGTCAACTATAAAACTGTGTCTGTGTGTTAGTGTAGGCATCAATGATTTTTGAGGCCATTCACAGACACTACACCTCCCATTGCCCTACTTTAGCAAGCCTGCTGATGTCATTCATGTTGAAATACACCTTTGGAGAAAGGCTAGCCCTTTAAGCTCTGTGGCATGTGTGATAACTGTGTAATGCTATAGTGCAACATACTAATTAGGTAGGAGTTCTAATCCCAGACAGGGCAGTTGTGAAACTATGTGTATGTGTAGAGAGTAATGATTTTGAGGCAATTCATAGTCACTACACTTCTCATTGCCCTACATTAGCAAGTCTGCTGATGTCATTCACCTTGAAATACCTCTTTGGACACGGTTCAGCTCTTTAAGCTCTGTGGCACATGCAATAACTGCGTAATACTATAGTGTGATGTTATAATCCTAAACATGGCAACTGTGAAACTCTGTGTATGTGTGTGTTTGTGTGTAGGGATCAATGATTTTGAGGCCATTTTCAGTCACTGCACCTCCCATTACCCTACTTTAGCAAGCCTGCTAATGTCATCTACTTGAAATACACCTTTGGAGAAAAGCTAACCCTATAAGCTCCGTGGTGCATGCCATAAATTTGGAACAATGTAGTAGCAACAACTACACAGCTATGGGTTTGAATCTCATCTGTGGCAAGTGTTTGTATGTGTATCACAAAGATTTTGGCCCCATTTACAGCCATTACATATCTCAGAGCCTGACATTAGCAGTCCTGCAGATATCATCTACCTTACAAGTATCTGTTGCAAAGCCTAAACCATGTCAGGTCAGTGGTGCATGTGGTAAATGTGTAAAATAATGGCCCATAAAGGTTGTTAGATAGAGGTTTGAACCTCACCCCCCTGGGAAATATAAATGTGTGATTAGGGTAGAATTATTTTTGGGATCTCTCACCCACTACATCACCCAATTCCAGTATTTACAAGGGCTGGTGATGTTCCTCACCTTAGAAGTACCTTGGGACAACATTTATCCAATAAGGTCCGTGGTGCATGCTATCAATGTGGTACACTGTAGCAGAAATACATAGCTAGGTAGGGGGTTGAATCTCAGTACTGGCAAGTGTGTGTGTCTGTCATCAGTATCCTGTGTGGAGGTTGCTGTCATTGTTTAATGACAGGGTGCATTGTGGGGTGGGTTTTGCTAAATTATTATATTGAGGACCTACTATATGTCACGATGTCCACCTTACAAGGACAACAGATGTCAAACAGCAGAGAGGCTGGTGTAGACAATCCATAGCCCTACATGTGACATTATGGTTCGGTGAACAATATAGGCAACCCTTGTATTACTCACAGAACACTCTACACCCATGTCTCATACACAAACACACTTGGCTAGGTAACAACCACTATATTGGTAGTTCCCTGCATAGTAACCACAGTGTCATTGCAGTGGACTACATGCCTGTTGACCACAACACTGCCACTGACATCAGAATGTACTGTGATGTGTAACATCTCCTGACTGAGTGTGTGTTATCCAACAAATAAAAGGACATGCCACCCTGTTCCATCCCTACAATAGGCAAATAAATGCTTACAGTAGTCCTTTGCTATGTTCCCCACTGGACACCTGCTACAACTGTAGAGTCTGCAAATGTAAGCCACAAAGGGAATACCATGCCTTATACACATGCCCTGTATGGACAGATGCCACTAACTCCACTGAACACCTGTATCATGCTGTCAATGTAGGTGCAGGCATGATCTCAGTTCCATAGCCAGGTCTCACCAAATGAGGTCAGGAATGCCACATCAGATGATTATCTGTCCACACAACATACCCCAGAGACCTCAAGTACACTTCCACATGTCACAGGACATGTATGTGGGACATGTGCACAACCCAGACACTGTCCATGTTATGGAATATAGATCACATACATGGCAAGCATTGCACAACACTGGCCACCCACAATAGTATCCCCGATGAGTGGATGGTGAATACAATACCCACCTGTGTGGGCCAATCCAGAGACTACACCCCTGAGCCACACTGGAGACCATTGTCATGTGGCCTGATGCCAAGGTATTCCCTTTGCCTAGCCTTGTACAGCCTTCAGGCACAGTCAACTACTACACACCTATGAAGCAATGAACCCATGCATCTCAATACTGGCAAGTGTGTGTGTGTGTGTGTGTGTGTGTGTGTGTGTGTGTGTGTGTGTGTGTGTGTGTGTGTGTGTGTGTGTGTGTGTGTGTGGAGAATAATGATTTTGAAGCCATTCACACTAACTACACCTCCCATTGCCCTACTGCAGCATGCCTGCTAATGTCAGTCACCTTGAAATAACCCTTTGGCCATGTATCAGCCTGATAAGCTCTGTGGCACATGTGAAAACTGTGTAATACTGTAGTGTAGCAAACTAGTTAGGTAGGAGTTCTTATTCTGACCCTGCCAACTGTGATAATGTGTGTGATTCCCTGAGAAAGTGTGGGTGTGTCTTCTTTGACACCTGCTTTTATGGACAGTTACATATACTACACTTCCCTTATCGCTCCTTTATCACTGTTGCTGATGTCACTCACCTTCAAAGATACCTTTGGACAACTCTCCAACATGTAAGCTCCATGGTGCGTGCAATAACTACATAACCATGTAATAGCAATACATAGTCAGGTAGGAGTTTGAAACTCAGTACTGGTTTGTGTGTGTGTCATCAGTATCCTGTGTGGGTGTTGTGGTGATTGTGTAATGATAGGATCCATTGCAGTGTGGGTTTTGCTACATCATTATATTGAAGAGTTGCATGTCCCATTGTCGACATTACAAGGCCAACATTTTCCAAACTTTGTAGAAATTGTTGTTGACAATCCTCAGCCATAAATGTGCACAGGCATGTGCAATTACCATGTGACAGTATGGATTAGTACACAATATAGGCAACCATCATAATGCCCAGATACCACTCTCCACCCATGGCTCATACACAAACACACTTGGCTCTTACTCTCCTACTCCCTTCCTTTCTTACTTTGTCTCTGTCTCTCTTTTACTCCCTCTTTGGTGGATGTGGAAAAGTACACCTGCTTTGCTTAGGCAGC